>NC_143032.1:60440833-60764166 GCF_057628025.1 Oncorhynchus mykiss | reverse complement strand
GATGCTAAACTATAGGACTGTTTTGCTATCACAGACTGGAATATGTTCCGGGATTCCTCCGATGGCATTGAAGAGTACAGCACATCAGTCATTGGCTTCATCAATAAGTGCATTGATGACATCGCCTCCACAGTGACTGTACATACATACCCCAACCAGAAGCCATGGATTACAGGCAACATCCACACTGGCCTAAAGGCTAGAGCTGCCGCTTTCAAGGAGCGGGACTCCAACCCGGAAGCTTATAAGAATTCCCGCTTTGCTCTCCAACGAACCATTAAACAGGCAAAGCATCAATAAAGGACTAAGATCGAATAAAACTACACCGGCTCTGACGCTCGTCGGATGTGGCAGGGCTTGGAAATTATTACAGACTACAAAGGGAAGCACAGCCAAGAGCTGCCCAGTGACACGAGCCTACCAGACGAACTAAATTACTTATATGCTCGCTTCGAGGCAAGTAACACTGAAACATGCATGAGAGCATCAGCTGTTCCGGACAACTGTGTGATCACGCTCTTCGTAGCCGATGTGAGTTAGACCTTTAAACCGTTCAACATTCACAAGGCCGCAGGGCCAGATGAATTACCAGGATGTGTACTCCGAGCATGCGCTGACCAACTGGCAAGTGTCTTCACTGACATGTTCAACCTCTCCCTGTCGGAGTGCTATTCATTGAAGAGCTCAGCGTTCAACACCATAGTGCCCTCAAAGCTCATCCCTAAGCTAATGACCCTGGGACTAAACACCTCCCTCTGCAACTGGATCCTGGACTTCTTGACGGGCCGCCCCCAGGTGGTAAGGGTAGGTAACAACACATTATCCACGCTGATCCTCAACACGAGAGATGATTGTGGACTACAGGAAAAAGAGGACTGGACACGCCCCCATTCTCAACGACGAGGCTGTAGTGGAGCAGATTGAGAGCTTCAAGTTCCTTGGCATCCACATCACCAACAAACTAACATGGACCAAGCACACCAAGACAGTTGTGAAGAGGGCACGACAAAACCTATTCCCCCTCAGGAGACTGAAAAGATTTGGCAAGGGTCCTCAGATCCTCAAAAGGTTCTACAGCTGCACCATCGAGAGCATCCTGATGGATTGCATCACTGCCTGGTATGGCAACTACTCGGCCTCCGACCGCAAGGCACTACAGAGGGTAGTGGGTACGGCCCAGTACATCACTGGGCCAAGCTTCCTGCCATCCAGGACCTCTATACCAGGCACCTAGTCATAGACTGTTCTCTCTGCTTCTGTACGGCAAGCGGTACCGGAGCGTCAAGTCTAGGTCCAAGAGGCTTCTAAACAGCTTCTACCCCCAAGCCATAAGACTCCTGAACATCTAATCAAATGGCTACCCAGACTGTTTGTATTGCCCCCCTCCACCTCTTCTATGCTGCTGCTACTCTCTGTTAATATCTATGCATAGTCACAACATCTCCTCGACCAACCGGGGCCCCCGCACATTGACTCTGTAACGGTACCCACTGTATGTAGCTTCGCTATTGTTATTTTACTGCTGCCCTGTAATTATTTCTTACTTTTATTTTTATTGTACTTTCTTAAAACTCCATTGTTGGTTAAGGGCCTGTAAAGTAAGCATTTCACTGTAAGGTCTATCTATACCTGTTGTATTCGGCGCATGTGACAAATACATTTATTAGATTTTTAACAAAATAGCCTGAATCACCAGATTTACTCAAGATGCATAGGCCTACAACCGTGTAGGCATAGCCTATAGACCAAGTGTTTTTATTTTGTAAATATGCCGTTTTTTTATGTATTCCTTCCGGTTCACAGTGTGGACCAAACTGAGGCTCCCGTAATGAACGGGTCGGTATGAATATGTGTACCATTACACCACAACAATCAAGTGAGAGTGAGGAGTTTCCCTGGATCAGTGGGTATTAGTGGTTATCCTGATGGCTATAATAGATCTTCTTCACCTCAAGTCCTCCTCCCCCTTAAAGCAAAGATTCACCCATTTTTTATGTTATATCGTTTTTGGGCATCTCTGAGCGATGTTCTATCGATTCCCGGGGTCATTTCATTTTCCATGTGTGTCTGAGCTCTTGCCATTCACGTTGGGCAGAAATACAGCCGGTATGACGCAAAATGCATCACTGGCTGTATTTCTGTATTTTGAAAGTTCTTTATCATGAAAAATACTTGATTGCAGGCTTGCAAAACATTTTAGGACTGCATCAACAGTGCACTAATGAAACAAATACCAAAAGATAGTTTGAGTGGAATTGTATTTATTTTAAGTATCATCAAACACCACTCCATGGGGTTGGGGAACACAGTAATCTCAGCCTCATGATACAGGGAAAAATTTGAGAGAGAGTGAGAAGATACCCAGTGACTAACTTTCCTTTTCACACTTTATGCTGTTATAAATCAGTTTCTCTGACATGTGCTTTGAACAGGGAACGCAAACATAACAATCTGCAGCGTATAATGAAGCTGAACTACCTGTCCATGCATCTGGGTGTGCACTGGGGAAGTAAAGGCAAAGATATGCCACGAAATCAATTCAGACAGCAAAAAATGTACATACTATTTATTTCAAGTCGCCTATTGCATTTGGCTTTGTTGTCACTCTCTTTAGGGATACTGAATTAAGTAAAAATGACTGTAAATCAGGATACAAAACAAGTTCCCACAAGCCCAGCATGGAGGATAATTGATCTGTGCAAAGATCCTGTGCACATAACAAAACACACATCAACACCTACAGAGTTATCTCAAAATAACAACTTGCCATTTAAGAATCTAGTGCGCCTGTCGTCCATTTTTGAAAGGCAGGAATTCCACTGTTTACAACATCATAAAAATAAAAAGCTGTGTAATAACAGTTTCCTCACATCTCCTCAAAGTAGCCTATGCACTTTTAATCCCTTTATCTATTTCTGGCAGTAGACGTGTATTGTTGATGTCATTGTGCGTGAGGGGGACATCAGTTCTATCAGTGAGTTGATGGTGTATGGCTGGAGTGATGCCATGTTGTCCTTTACACAGGCCTGAGAGGGAGTCACCATCAGTCTTCACAACCTGCTACAGTAGGGGGGTTCAGCTACTTTGTCAACCAAATAATTAAAGAGAAACCTGCGCCTTTTGGCCCAACAAGCATACAGTTGCAGAAAGAATGTGAATGTTTTCAGTACAGTGGCACAGAGAGGGGGCAACCTTGGGTAGTGTGCCGTGGTAGTGCGGCCTCCCTCCAGAACAGTGGCACTGCGTCAGGGCTGCCCTTCAGTGCAGAGCCACCATATGGGCAGCAGTGGTCACAGGCCTCTGTCAGCACTGGAGAGTGAGTCACACTGGCCTCAATTACAGTAGACTGGGGAGAGCACCTCACCATAGAAGCCCACAGAACCTGATCAACTGACAGCTGCATTAAGAGACATGGTCAGGAATTCACATATTAAGAGGCATTGATGGACAAACAGCACACTATTTCTCTTTCTCTTCTTTATTTGTTTGTTGACAGACAAATAAAGTGGAATAAATGTGCAGGTGATGCTGCAGTCAGAGTTTATTAGTTGGATTTTTATTTTATTTTTAAGACTGACGAGAGACCATTACAAAACCTGGACGAAAAACCCAAGATCACTCAAAGAGACTACCATATGTGACTGCTCCAATCAATATCATTACTACCCTGTTATAAAAAAACAGGCACAGTTCAGCTGCAAACCTTGTTGGAAAATACATCATGTGAAAATAGAAGATGACAAACTATGAACACAGCAACTCAGATGGGCCACAGTGTCAGAAGATAACTGACTAATATTTACAACCTAAACGACAAAAGAACAACACAAAGGGCAACCTGCAACAGCTCTCAATATTGTTGAGATAAGCATGGGTTGGGCACTTGCATGATGAATCAGTACTGAATCCGTAGCTGCAGATACCTCAAGAAAAGAAAGGTACATACAGTATGTTGCAACATGGTACTCCTGGTTAGAGCGTTGGGCCAGTAACCGAAAGCTGACAAGTTAAAAGCTGTCGTTCGTTCCCTGAGCAAGCCAGGTAACCCACTGTTCCCCCGGCACCTCTCTCTTTCAGAGGGGTTGGGTTAAATGCGGAAGACACATTTCAGTTGAAGGAATTCAGTTGCATAACTGACTAGGTATCCCCCTTTCCCAATCGGCGAAAATGTCAAAGTTACCCAAACAGGCTCATTTTTAAATCACTCAATGGCAACAAGTAATCCACAAAAACCAGACATAGGGAACTGTTTTTCGTGTTATAATGCATTTCTTTTCAACAGCATACAACAAATCCAGAGTTGTTGACTAACTCTCTCCTGCATTAGTTGATCTCTTGTGTGCTGATAAAGAGATTGTAGATAGTGGTAACAATGTAACAAGTCAAGGGAATCAAGCATGATTCTACTGCATCGCATCATTCACCTACTACTAGACAGACATCTCTGATCGTGAGCTATTGAGAGAATAATGAACACTGCATATGCAATTGGATTTTGAATTGCTGCGGTCTGTGGAGGAAATTATTGAAATTGTTCCGCGCTTTTCACTGTGACCCAAAGTAAACCCACCATCTTTACACAAGTCAGTTACCTAGCAACATCGCGACATGGTAATCACAAATTGATGGCTCGCAATGCTCATCACATGCATAAAAAGGATGCGCACTCGCACGCTGAAATAGAATACTGCTTAGGACTTACCCAAAATCAAAGTTAATTGGCCGTTCCCTCTCGGTCACGAGCGCGTTTTGGTTCCTCTGTGGGATACTCAGCAGACATAGAAAATAAAAAGTGGCATTACTTGCCAGCTTGAAATGTTACAATGTAGCCAACAATTAATTTAGTCAGTTTCCTTTCCGTTGTCTTGAGGACGTTTGATAGTTGAACTACTTCATGTAAACAGGAATTAGGGACAGCCTCGGGTCATCATCTTTCTTGAGCTGCATCCAAGTCCTCACATTTCCTTGAACAAATAACTACGTTGGCCCCAAACTGTATGGTAGTAAACCGATAAAAAGCGGGGTCAAGTATTGACAACCGACGGAAAATCCATATAGTCTACTAAAACGTTATTGTTTCCAGTAGTAATTCACACGCGAGTTGCCTTCATCACTTCAGTTAACGCTCAAGCGAAAAAGACGCTCTGGATTCAAACACCGGTAAAACCGAAGTCCGTAAATCCACTTGAAGCAAGAGTATTGCGACAATATGGTGAATATACTCGCAATCCTGAGCTTCTGGGGGTTGCCTCTAGTCTTGTTTGCTGTGAACGTGAACCACAACTATGAATTTGCTTCCTTCTCGAGCTCAGGCCAAATGGAATGCGCCCCCTGTTGGCCAAATGCTCCGCAAACGGAAATGTGTTACCTCTGGTTAGTTCAGCCATTCCCATGGGTAAAGAATAGGGTTTGGGGAAAAACTCCGGAAAATGAAGTCAGGTTTAGGAGATCCTATGCGTTAGTTAACATGAGCTTTATGCATTATGAGGCTTTTATGTTCTTTATGTGCTTCATTTATTACATAAATGCTTAAAAATGCACAAAAAGTGACATGATGAAGATTATCTCCTAAACCTGTGTTTACCACATACCTGATTTTTGGCGTTAATCCAAAAACCCCTCCAAAAACACCATTCGTTTCCCAATAGGTTTTGTACAAAGACCCATGGCGGAGTTACTGCGTACAAAAAGATGCCATTACTATTTCTCTCTATATGATGCATTCTTACGAAAATATCAAATGATGTCAAGGAAAAATGTAGGTTGTGCATACGACAGTGAAATAAGGCTTAACATTAAATTCAAATAATGTAAAATCTATTCAATTGGTATAGAGTACCACAGTATGATTCAAAATACCCATAAACCTAGAGGACACGCAAGGAAATGATTCCAATAATTTTTCCAGCATTAATTTTAGAAACACTTCAAATAAGGGCTGTGTTTTGTGTAGGTTTACCCTGGTGTGATGTTTAGATAACTGTGTAAACCTCTCTAGGACAAGGTGTCTTTTATCAATATATTCACCTTTATTTACCCCGCCCAAAATGAAATGCTAATTAGCTTCTAATGTAGCTATCATAAAGAACTACAAATGCCATGATGATCTGAATGGAGGCAAAAGTAAGAATCTCTGGATTAACTATCAAATGTTAGCTAAAGTGTTAATTAATAAATAGGCTACAGTTCTTCAAATGGACAATTATGTGAACTGTCTTCAGCTAGTTTTAAGTTGACACAATACCCGTTGGCAAAGGTATCAGCTAGAGATGACATGCAGGAGCTTGCAGTTATTTGTAGTTTTGCACGATGTCTAGTTTGACGCTAATTCGCATTTTCGAATCTGAGAGTAAATGGAGCCGAATATAGTGATAAAAGTCACCTTGTCCGAGAGATTTACATGGTTATTAAAACGTCACACCACGGTTAGTCTACACAAAACACAGCCCTTATTTGAAGTATTTCTAAAATCCCCAATGGGAAAATGAACGGTGGAAAAACTATTGGTTTGATTGGTATTATGACACCTCCACAGTGGTGCTCTACAGGAAGCAGCATGAAAACCCAGCCTACAGTTGATGGTGACCATATATATATCTCTGACTGCATACAGGGTAAGGAAACAAATATGTAATTTTGGAATATGGGTGAACTATCCTTTTAAAAGCCAAAAGAAACCATAAAGTAAAGTGAAATATTTGGAAATCTGGTCTCTTTTCCTTTGTATACGCTTAATGTTGAATGCTTTAAAACAAGATGGGGCCTTGCAGTCACATGTTGCATTGTTTATAGCCAGACCTTTATATATACAGTCTATGAGCCAGACCCACAGAAACCTTCTCACTTGTGTGATATAATATGGATGCAACAGATAGGAGAATCAAGCTCCTTCTAAACAAAACTGAGAATCACCTGTTCCGATCTTTTGGTGGTGTCTAAAGGAATAGTACTCCATTATCAACCTTGAAAATTGCATTGGTCTTAGACGCCCTCAGCCCAAGCCTGTTCACTCGCCTACCATTTAGAAGGCGGAGACAGTACAGGTGCATGAAAGCTGGGACCGAAAGACTGAAAAACAGCTTCTATGTCCAGGCCACAAGACTGTTAAATAGTCACTACTTGCCGGCTTCTGCCCAGTACCCTGTCCTGAACCTTAGTCACTGTTACTAGCTGGATATCACCGGTACTCTACCCTGCACCTTAGAGACTTCTGCCCTATCTACATATTCAGCTAACACTGGTCACTTTAATAATGTTTACATACTGTTTTACCCACTTCATATGTGCTGTATATACTGTATTCTAGTCAAGGCTCATCCTATATAACTACTGCTATACACACCACTATATACAATACACAGTGCATTTGGAAAGTATTCAGACCCTTGACTTTTTCCACATTTTCCCACGTTTTAGAAATTTTTGCAAATGTATTAAAAATAAAAACTGGAAATATCACATTTAGATAAATATTCTGACCCTTTACTCAGTACTTTGTTGAAGCACCTTTGGCAGCAATTACAGCCTTGAGTCTTCTGAGGTATGACGCTACAAGTTTGGCACACCTGTTTTTGGGGAGTTTCTCCCATTCTTCTCTGCAGTACCTCTGAAGCTTTGTCAGGTTGGATGGGTAGCGTCGCTGCACCACTATTTTCAGGTCTCTCCAGAGATGCTCAATCGGGTTCAAGTCTGGGCTCTGGCTGGGCCACTCAAAGACATTCAGAGACTTCTGCGTTGTCTTGGCAGTGTGCTTAGGGTTATTGTCCTGTTGGAAACAAAAATATAAATGCAACACGCAACAATTTCTAAGATTTTACTGAGTTACAGTTCATATAAGGAAATCAGTCAATTGAAATGAATTCATTAGGCCCTAATCTATGGATTTCACATGACTGTGCAAGGGCGCAGTCATGGGTGAGCATAGGCCTACCCACTGGGGAGCCAGGACCAGCCAATAAGAATTTGTTTTCCCCAACAAAAGATCTTTATTACAGACAGTAATACTCCTCAGCACCCTGTCAGACGATCCTGCAGGTGAAGAAGCCAGATGTGGAGGTCTTGGTCTGGCGTGGTTACACGTGGTCTGCGGTTGTGAGGCCGGTTGGACGTACTGCCAAATTCTCTAAAATGACGTTGGAGGCAGCTTATGGTAGAGAAATTAACATACAATTTTCTGGCAACAGGTCTGATGGACATTCCTGCAGTCAGTATGCAAATTGTAAGGTCCTTCAAAACATGAGACATCTGTAGTATTGTGTTGTGTGACAAAACTGCACATCTTAGATTGGCCTTTTATTGTCCCCAGCACAAGGTGCACCTGTGTAATGATCATGCTCTTTAATCAGCTTTTTGATATGCCACACCTATCAGGTCTACAGATTATCTTGGCAAAGGAGAAATGATCACTAACAGGAATGTAAACAAAATTTGTTGTCAAAATTTGAGATAAACACGCTTTTTTGTGTGTATGGAAAATTTTGAGGATCTTTTTTTTATTTTTTATAATTCCAGCTCTGTCCATTTGGTTGTTGATCAATGCTAGACAGACATTTTCAAGTCTTGCCATAGATTTTCAAGCATTTCAAAACTGTATCTAGGCCACTCAGGAACATTCAATGTCATCTTGGTAAGCAACTCCAGTGTATATTTGGCTTGAGTTTCAGGTTATTGTCATGCTGTAAATTGAATTAGTCTCCCAGTGAAAGTTGGAATGCAGCCTGAACCAGGCTTTCCTCTAGGATTTTGCCTGTGTTTAGCTCTATTCCACTTATTTTCATCCTAAAAAAACTCCCTAATCCTTGCCGATGAAAAGCATACCCATAACATGATGCAGCCTCCCGGGTGGCGCAGTGGTTAAGGGCGCTGTACTGCAGTGCCAGCTGTGCCATCAGAGACTGGGTTTGCGCCCAGGCTCTGTCATAACCGGCAGCGACCGGGAGGTCCGTGGGGCGACTCACAATTGGCCTAGCGTTGTCCGGGTTAGGGAGGGCTTGGCCGGTAGGGATGTCCTTGTCGCACTGTGTTTCCTCCGACACATTGGTGCGGCTGTCTTCCGCGTTGGATGCGCGCTGTGTTAAGAAGCAGTGCGGCTTGGTTGGGTTGTGTATCGGAGGACGCATGACTTTCAACCTTCGTCTCTCCCGAGCCCGTACGGGAGTTGTAGCGATGAGACAAGATAGTAGCTACTAAAAAACAATTGGATACCATGAAATTGGGGAGAAAAAGGGGTAAAATTAAAAAAAGTAAAAAGTAAACAAATATGGAGATACATATATATATCCAACATGTATTGTGTTGGATATGCCCCAAACATAACTTTGTATTCAGGACACAAAGATACAAAGATAATTTCTTTGCCACATTTTTTGCAGTTTTACTTTCGTGCCTTATTGCAAACAGGATGCATGTTTTGGAATATTTTTGTTCTGTACAGGCTTCCTTCTATTCACTCAGTCAATTAGGTTAGTATTGTGGAGTAACTACAATGTTGATCCATCCGTTTCCGGCAGCTGAGGTGAAGGTGAAATCCCTGAGCGGTTTCCTTCCTTTCCGGCAGCTGAGTTATGAGAGATGCCTGTATCTTTGTAGTGACTGGGTGTATTGATTCACCATCCAAAGTGTAATTATTAACTTCACCATGCTCAAAGGGATATTCAAGGTTTAATTTTTTTCTATCTACCAATCAATAGGCCCCTTCTTCGTGAGACAATGTAAAACCTCCCTGGGCTTTGTGGTTGAATCTGCTTGAAATTCACTGCTCGACTGAGGGACTTTATAGATAATTGTGTGTTTGGGGTACAGAGATGAGCTACAGTGCCTTGCGAAAGTATTCGGCCCCCTTGAACTTTGCGACCTTTTGCCACATTTCAGGCTTCAAACATAAAGATATAAACCTGTATTTTTTTGTGAAGAATCAACAACAAGTGGGACACAATCATGAAGTGGAACGACATTTATTGGATATTTCAAACTTTTTTAACAAATCAAAAACTGAAAAATTGGGCGTGCAAAATTATTCAGCCCCTTTACTTTCAGTGCAGCAAACTCTCTCCAGAAGTTCAGTGAGGATCTCTGAATGATCCAATGTTGACCTAAATGACTAATGATGATAAATACAATCCACCTGTGTGTAATCAAGTGTCCGTATAAATGCACCTGCACTGTGATAGTCTCAGAGGTCCGTTAAAAGCGCAGAGAGCATCATGAAGAACAAGGAACACACCAGGCAGGTCCGAGATACTGTTGTGAAGAAGTTTAAAGCCGGATTTGGATACAAAAAGATTTCCCAAGCTTTAAACATCCCAAGGAGCACTGTGCAAGCGATAATATTGAAATGGAAGGAGTATCAGACCACTGCAAATCTACCAAGACCTGGCCGTCCCTCTAAACTTTCAGCTCATACAAGGAGAAGACTGATCAGAGATGCAGCCAAGAGGCCCATGATCACCCTGGATGAACTGCAGAGATCTACAGCTGAGGTGGGAGACTCTGTCCATAGGACAACAATCAGTCGTATATTGCACAAATCTGGCCTTTATGGAAGAGTGGCAAGACGAAAGCCATTTCTTAAAGATATCCATAAAAAGTGTTGTTTAAAGTTTGCCACAAGCCACCTGGGAGACACACCAAACATGTGGAAGAAGGTGCTCTGGTCAGATGAAACCAAAATTGAACTTTTTGGCAACAAAAAAAGCAACACAGCTGAACACACCATCCCCACTGTCAAACATGGTGGTGGCAGCATCATGGTTTGGGCCTGCTTTTCTTCAGCAGGGACAGGGAAGATGGTTAAAATTGATGGGAAGATGGATGGAGCCAAATACAGGACCATTCTGGAAGAAAACCTGATGGAGTCTGCAAAAGACCTGAGACTGGGACGGAGATTTGTCTTCCAACAAGACATTGATCCAAAACATAAAGCAAAATCTACAATGGAATGGTTCAAAAATAAACATATCCAGGTGTTAGAATGGCCAAGTCAAAGTCCAGACCTGAATCCAATCGAGAATCTGTGGAAAGAACTGAAAACTGCTGTTCACAAATGCTCTCCATCCAATCTCACTGAGCTCGAGCTGTTTTGCAAGGAGGAATGGGAAAAAATGTCCGTCTCTCGATGTGCAAAACTGATAGAGACATACCCCAAGCGACTTACAGCTGTAATCGCAGCAAAAGGTGGCGCTACAAAGTATTAACTTAAGGGGGCTGAATAATTTTGCACGACCAATTTTTCAGTTTTTGATTTGTTAAAAAAGTTTGAAATATCCAATAAATGTCGTTCCACTTCATGATTGTGTCCCACTTGTTGTTGATTCTTCACAAAAAAATACAGTTTTATATCTTTATGTTTGAAGCCTGAAATGTGGCAAAAGGTTGCAAAGTTCAAGGGGGCCGAATACTTTCGCAAGGCACTGTATTTATTCAAAAATCATGTTAAACACTATTATTGCACACAGAGTGAGTCCATGCAACTTATGTGACTTGTTAAGCACATTTTTAATCCTGAACATTTTAGGCTTGCCATAACAAAGGTATTGAATAATTACTGACTCAAGTAATTTAAGCTTTTCTTTTATAAATAATTTGTAAAAATGTTGAATACAAAAAATCTGCTTTGACATTATGGGGTATGAAATCACAATTACATTTAAATTCAGGGTGTAAAACAACAAAATGTGTTAAACTCAAGTGGAATACTTTCTGAAGGCACTGTATGAACGGCACACATGATAAATCTACTTCCACAGACCAACATTTGATCGTGAAAAGGTAAAGGAATTGTTGCATATAGAGGGTGTTGTCTGACTCTGCTTTCCCAATTAGATCCCTTTTACCATTTGATTATGCTCTAGAATACATTAAAAGGTCATTGTAAAAGGAAATCATGTCAGACAGCCATGATAGCCTTCACTGAGGTGTTGGTCCTCCTTATACTTCAGTCCATGTGGTGGCGATAGTGTGCCACTGTTGGTTCATAGCCACCAATCCAGGAGGGAAGAAGAAGTAAACGGTGAACTTGATTTGCTGAGGCTGAAGAGAAAGTGATTGTTTCTTTTGTATTTACACGTGTAAACAATCATATTTTTTGCCTATATTTGTCTGCTGCATTATTGAAACAGTGTAAAGAGAGATATCACGTTTAGTGTAAATGCAAACGGAGCCCTCTCACGTAATTCGGGAGGGAAATGTCGTCAAGATTATTCGTTAACCTGATCTTTCAAGTGACGGGGAAGGTAACATGGGGAACCTCAGGACGACCTCCACTTTTTACTGTGCCACCCGTTAGCTTGGCACATGTTCAGACCGCCGGTAAGAAAGATTACATTGATCTCCCTGTCCTAAATGAAGACGAGCTGGACGAGCAGTTTGTAAGAGGGTCTGGACCTGGTGGTCAGGCGACCAACAAAACCAGCAACTGTGTGGTGCTCAGGCACATCCCAACTGGCATTGTCGTTAAGGTGACTATCTAACATATTACATGAAGCCTTTTTTAGTTCATGATGACCATAAGACAACCAACATTACACATGGACAACACGAAATACATAAGCGTTTTGATAGGCTATCTATCCTTCCTGGGCCATACTTCCATATGCATATGATGTATGGGGGTCTTTTAGGTTCCCCATAAATGTGGGCAAGGTGCCCCATTTAGGAACAGTGGTGTAGTGCTAATTTTTTAGGTGAGGGAGCGCAACAAAATATGTAAATTACGTCCTTATTTCCTCTATCAAAGTTTGTATGGACAGATGTAGCCTATTGAATAACCTATCATTACAGGGCTCTCCAACTCAGTTCCTGGAGCACTACCGTCTTGTATGTTTTCACTCCAACCCCAGTTGTAACTAACCTGATTCATTTTATGAACCAGCTAATTATTAGAATCAGATGTGCTCGATTAGGGTTGAAATGAAAACCTACAGGATAGCTCTCCTGGAATAGAGTTTGAGAGCCCTATTATAGAATATGCATGAAATGCATCCTCCAATTGCAACGTCTGCCCATGCCCACCCATATTGTCTCAAGAAAATGTTATATTTTTATACCATAAAACACCAAGTTAGGCATACCTAATTTCAAAATAGACCATCACTGTCAATCATGAATGATAATTATTTGTTTTACCGGGTCTAACTGCATCTGCATGGCAATCATTTGATTGATCTCAATCAGTTTAATGGGAATAGCCTATGCATTTCAATCTTCTTGAATTACTGTTTGTGAGTGAACAACTTATTTATCTCATGATCATGACATAAAAAGTTGGCTTTTCAAAACATGTTTTGTCGAGATCATGAGATGAACTCTATAAATAGGAGAGGGCGGATTGATAATAGATTGACAGTATGTCTGAGGTGGCAGAACCCACGGTCCATCTGCACATTTGTTTTAATTTATTGCTACACTAAGGTATGGTACATTTCATGCTAACATCATGCTTTCATTTGTGTTTGGAGCTCATCAGTTTATAAGTTAGAATGTTAGAAAGCTAAATGTCTCTTACCTTGAGCTAAGAGCTCTTGGGCAGCTAAGCCCTTGTGGCAGTTAAGCCCTGAATGATGACTGACAGGCAGCACTGTCTCCCAGGCTGTATACCACCCCCAAGACCACAGCCAATTGCATGTAAGCAACAACGCAGCTACAGAGCCTTCAGAAAGTATTCATACCCCTTGACTTATTCCATATTTTGTTGTTATAGCCGGAATTCTCACCCATCTACACACAATATCCCATAATGACTCAATGAAAACATGTTTTTAGAAATGTTTGCAAATGTATTGAAAATGAAATACAGAAATATCTAATTTACCTGAATAGTCACACCCATGAGTCTGTGCTTAGTTCCATTCCGTTGTATTTTTTATCCTGAAAAACTCCCCAGTCCTTAAACGATTACAAGCATACCCATAGCATGATGCAGCCACCACTATGCGTGAAAATATAGACAGTGGTACTCAGTAATGTGTTGTATTGGATTTACCCCAAACATAACACTTTGTATTCTGGATAAATTATTACTTTAGTGCCTTGTTGCAAACAGGATGCATGTTTTTGAATATTTGAATTCTGTACAGGCTTCATTCTTTTCACTCTGTCAGTTAGGTTAGTATTGTGGAGTAAGTACAATATTGTTGATCCATCCTCCGTTTTCTCCTATCACAGCCATTAAACTCTGTGACTAACTGTTTTAAAGTCACCATTGGCCTCATGGTGAAATCCCAAAGCGTTTTCCTTCCTTTCCAACAACTGAGTTAAAGTTGGAAGGACGCCTGTATCTTTGTAGTGACTGGGTGTATTGATACACCACCCAAAGTATAATTAATAACTTCATGCTTAAAGGGATATTCAATGTCTGCTTCTTTTTTTTCTTCATTGGAAAACCTTGCCTGTCTTTTTTTTAAATTCACTGCTCGATTGATGGACCTTGCAGATAATTGTATGTGTGGGGTAGAGAGATTAAGTAATCATTTAAATCATGTTAACTGTTATTGCACACAGAGTGAGACCCATGCAACTTATTATATGACTTGTTAAGCAGATCTTTACTCCTGGATGTATTTAGGCTTGCAAAGGGGTTGAATACTTATTGACTCAAGACGTTTCAGCTTTTCATTTGTTATTAGTATGTAAACATTTAAAAAAAAATACATTCTACTTTGACATTATGGGATATTGTGTGTAGGCCAGTGGCAAAAAAAAATCTAAACTTGATCCATTTTAAATTCAGGCTGTAACACAACAAATTGTGGAAAAAGTCAAGGGGTGTGAATACTTTATGAAAGCACTGTAACTTGGCTAGTCTTGGTTTTTATATATACTGGTTGTTAGCTTGCATAACTGATGTATATAATTATAAGGGACACTTCTTGTTTTATGGATAATATTTACATTTACAGAGTGGGTGTGCTCCATTCCTGACAGGCTGATCAGATCCAATATCCAGATCCAGTCTCAGAGGCTGATAAGTCAGGATTCTATCCTGAAGGCTGTTTCATAGGTAAAGGCCATTGCAGGCAGATTAGCAGAGCGCATTATGTATATGATCAAGACTGGGTGGGCTCTATTCCTGGCAGGCTGATAAGATTCAATAGCCTATAACACACTGACACTTAATATGCCTGCAAGAAACTTTACCTATGAAACAGCCTACAACGCAGCATCATGATATATGCTATTGAATCAGATCAGCCTGCCAGGAATAGAGCTCACCCCATGGATCAGATATGCATCTGCCTCTAAAGCACTTTCACAGCTAATATGCCTGCAAGGAGCCTGAACTATGAAACCGCCTACAAAGCAGCATCCTGATTTATCAGCCTCAAAGGCTGAAATTTAATCTGATCAGCCTGTCAGGAATGGAGCTCACCCACTGTAAATATGATCCAGTTACGCAAGTTAACAACCAGTATAGATAACAAGTTAGCTTGTGTCGTGGAAATATTGATAGTAACTAAACCGAGCAATTCCATAAAATAACTAAATTCTCTTGCCACACACCTCAGGTCTTATAGGTTTCCACCTTCAGATAACACACATGTTCACTCCCCTCTATGTAGATGATTAACACCCCTGCCTCTCGCCACCATTATCTTTCTGTCTCAATTCTTGCTTGTTTACAGATTCTATTGGTTGTGTATCCATAGCAATAGTACAAAAATAAGACACACATAATGCAGGTGTCTGTCCAATTATACTCATAGGACTACACAATGGCTCTCCCCAAGCCTGTAATGGCACAGCCATACATATACAATACAACTGCATGCCCTAAAGCCAGTCACAGGACCAGGTAATGACTCCCCTCAGGCCTACAACAGCACAGTCATACATGTTCTGCCTACGTTCTGTTTTAACATGTCTAGTGATTAACTCCATGTTGACCCAGCTCTGTTCATTCACCTGAGCTCAGCCTTTATTCTGCTTGCACATATCTAATAATTAAACTTATATTCATTCTGTTTACTACTTATATTAGTGCATAATATATGTACTGGAAAATCACCCATAGTCATGAATTTTATCCTACACTTGCTAGCTAACAAGACTACATAGCTAACTAGCTTGCTCACAAGACTAGCAAAGTTAGCTGCGTTGTTCCTTGCATGCGATTGGCTGTGGTCTTGGGGTGTGGCACGCAGCCTGGGACACGGAGCTGCCTGTCAGGCATCGTTCAGGGCTTAAATGCCCCGCATTGTTATCAACGCAGCCACAGGGCTCTTTGATGAAGTGGTTCCTGTGATCTCGCCATAATGAGGGAACAATTCCTTCCTATTTATATGTCCTCTCTGGACTATTGTAAATTAGAGCAGATTATGTAAAAAAATATTAGCCTTTTATTTTGTTTCAATCAAAACATATATCCTCCCTTGTGGCTCTGAGTTTTGGTGCATGATTTTTTTTTCTGGACTATTCAGCTTCGGCTAACTATCCTAAAATCTCATTAGAAATGAGTTGTTTTTGGTGTAACAGTAATGTTATAGGCCTACTATGCTATGGTATGTATTATAGTCAGTTGTTATTTATGTAAAATACAAATTAAGAGATTGTGATCTTGTGAGACATTGATCTAACTACTCTAACGAGCACCATTGTGAGAAGTGATAATCTTCTATTTGTAATAAGAATGTAATAAGTGATGACTAGGACTATTAGTTGTAGGCAAAAGTTATTTTAAACTATTGGAGCGCCCTTCGGGTTCTTAAAGGACAGAGCTAAATTAACTAATTTAATTAGCTTGAACACTTGGTTTCAATATACCCTATTACAGAATCAAATAAAACAGAGGAACTATCAATTCATAGAATTTATTTGCATAGATTTAATCATCAAATCAATTGACCAAGAAGTGAACATATCATTACTAGGTAGAATTGAAGGGAATTTGTTTTAAAACAATCATAAAATCAAGCTTTTGATGTGATGTATTCATGCATCTCAATAGACTATAACTTAAAAGCATTATTACCTCTAATTTGTCCAAAATTCACATTTCCAATTTTCCACCCAGACATACCAAGGTAGAACCGCCCCTGCATCTCAACCAATAGTCAATATAGGCTAAATATCCCAAGCAGGGCTACAGCAACCTCCAGAGGTGGTCAGGCTCTTGGACTTTGCAGTAGCCACTCTGTTTTGGGTGTCCTCGGCAGAACGGTGTCACCGTAACCAAGTGGTCACATATCGTTCTGGGTTCCACTGCGCAAGAGAGGGTTGGTGGAGATTTATGAACATCAAGGCAGACACAGCTGAATTAAAAAAAAATAATAATAAAAAATCTTATTGGCTAAAGTTGTCAAGCCTCCAACGGGCCTCTGCAGTGCACACATGTAGCCTACAGTTCATCATTCTCACCACCGCCAGAGAGAAGACAGGGAAGAAGCCACCATTTACCTGCCTCTAGGCTGCTATAGACTACGAATTTATTTGGATTGTCATTCTATTGTTTTTCATTGAATTTGTGGTAATTAAGTAATTTATTTAGAATTGATCAGAATACATTTTCTGTGTATTCTCAAATTGAAAAGACTGAGGTGCTCCATCAGCACTAGACACCTGTTTAGGAGGTACCGTAATCTGTACATTTTTATTGCTCACTCCTCTCTCGTAATTCAGTGCCATCAAACCAGATCGGTGGAAACAAACCGCAAAAGAGCTCGGCAGATAATGAGGGAGAAGCTTGAGGTCACCTACAAGGGAGAAGAGAGTGACATTCTGAAGAATAAGAAGGAGTCTATACAGAGGAAACAAGACAAGAGGAAATCGGCAAACGAGAATTTGGAGAGGAAGAGACTTTTCAAAGAGGCACTGATGACAGACTTCAAACCAGGGGATGACAGGGGATGACAGGGGATGAAAAGTATGCATGAACAAACATTTAGTCTGATCAACAAATATGTCCTACCTCATCATGATCTGTATTGTAAATAAAGAGCACCTATTGAAATCAATTATATTGTCATCAATCTGTCTAAAATACAGGAATGATGTCAGTATTTTCTGTAATTGTAATGAAATTCAGTTTTATTACACTGGGTAATAAATACAAAGAAGCAAACAATGGCTTTATTACAATGGTTAATTCATAATGTGGTGTGTTTATCAGTGTGTTTGGCACTGTCCCTTTTGTTGTCACTCATGCTTAAATATGTTAAAAGATACAAGCTACTACTCCTCCATTGTCAAAATGCCCTTTATACACTCTTACACTCTAAAATCCATATGAGTTTCACTAAATGATAGGGGCTTTGCTACATACAATGCATTTTTAGGCAATGGGAACACATAAAACCAGGAAATTCCTGTCAAGTACAGCTCATGGGTAACTTTTTTGTTGAAGCCCAAGGTGCCACCTCAGTTTTAAAAAACAATGACGTTTTACTCAATACTTTTATTGGAAATAAATAAAATCAAAGGCCTTTGTCTTTTGAGTCTTTGATCTTCAGTCTGGAGAGTTGGTCCAATCCAATAACTTTGTTTGCACCTTACCTGTTGGAGCCTTGCATTTCTCTCGGTTTCTGCCAAGCATTCACGTATAAGCCCCCTGGCGTGAATGATACCTTCAAATGAAAAAGATAAAAACACACAATTAAGTTCTTGAGTCCATGAAACGTCAAATTATACAGACCCCAATGGTACATAGTAGATTTCACACAGCAAGTACTAGATCGCGAGAACCCAAGGAGGCATACAGCCTTCCCTATTTTCAGTGAAACATATGGACCACTGCTGGGCCAATGTGTACTACAGTCCTGATGCTCTGTTTAAATGTTTAGAAACATGAATAATCCCTGCTTGTGATACGCTTTTGGAAACCTTTGGAACGTTCATATCACAGAGAACAAATTTTACCAATACATAATATATACTTGTTGTGCACCTTTAACAGGTTCCCACCTAGGTATTTTGCGTTGCACATTTACTTGAACTACGGCGACAGTTCATAAGCTAATGGAAACTCGAGAGGGAATAAAAATAAAAACATTGTCTTTAAGTTGTATTGGGGTTGTGCCGCAGAGCATCATGGGGGTTGTATGTGTTGTAGACCAAGCTCGTTTTAGATAAATGGTTGAACTGATTCCTGTCTTCCGTCATCATTATTGAATTGTTATAATAACATGGTTATGAAACACACGAGACAACACTGTTACGGCAAAAAAACTGTGAATCTATGCTAAAACTGCTAACAGTAAGTGAACCTTCACCTTCACAATTTTATTGGTCGGGTGTAGCAAAATGCTTATGTTCCTAGCTCCAACAGTGTAGTAAAACCTAACGATACAAAGCAATACATGCAAATCCCCAAAATAAAAAAAGTAATTAAGAAATATTAGAATGAGCAATATCATAGTCTGGAATATAAATATACACTGAGTGTATATTTAATATTAGGAACACCTTTTTGTTTATCTGTCGGCCCCAGCCTCAAACTCAGGTCCTGTGCGTACCTAACTGACCCTCTCTGCCCATTCATCGCCATTTAACAGTTGTTGTCTTAGCTCTCTCGATCAACATCCGTGGTTACTCTATGCCTCTCTCTAATGTCAATATGCCTTGTCTACTGCTGTCTCGGTTAGTACTTATTGTTTTATTTCACTGTAGAGCCCCCAGTCCCTCTCAACACGCCTTAGATAGCTCTTTTGTCCCACACATGCGGAGACCTCACCTCTGGCTTAACTGGTGCCTTCAGAGATGTAATCTCTCTCATCGTCACTCAAGGCCTAGGTTTACCTCCACTGTACACATATCCTACCATACCCTTGCCTGTTCATTATGCCCTGAATCTAGTCTACCATGCCCAGAAATCTGCTCCTTTTATTCTCTGTTCCCAGCGCACTAGACGACCAGTTCTTATAGCCTTTAGCCGTACCTCTATCCTACTCCTCCTCTGTTCCTCTGGTGATGTAGAGGTTAACCCAGGCCCTGTAGCCCCCAGTACCACACCTATTCCCCAGGCGCTCTCATTTGTTGACTTCTGTAACCGTAAAAGCCTTGGTTTCATGCATGTTAACATCAGAAGCCTCCTCCCTAAGTTTGATTTATTCACTGCTTTAGCACACTCTGTCAACCCTGATGTCCTAGCCGTGTCTGAATCCTAGCTTAGGAAGGCCACCAAAAATTCAGAAATTTCCATCCCCAACTACATTTCCCACCAAGTTAGAACTACCAAAGGGGGCGGAGTTAGCCTGCAGAGTTTTGTCATACTATACATGTCTACTTTTAAAAATCTACCTTTCCAGAAATGTCTCTCACTGTTGCCCCTCGTTATAGACCCCCTTCAGCCCCCATACACCATATGTGAATTGATTGCCCCCACATCTATCTTCAGAGTTCGTACTGTTAGGTGTTCGAAACTGGGGTATGCTTAACACCCCGGCCGTCTTACAATCTAAGCTAGATGCCCTCAATCTCACACAAATTATCAAGGAACCTACCAGGTACAACCCTAAATCCGTAAACACGGGCACCCTCAGATATCATCATGACCAACTTGCCCTCTAAATACACCTCTGCTGTCTTCAACCAGGATCTCAGCGATCACTGCCTCATTGCCTGCGTCCGTAATGGGTCCGTGGTCAAACGACCACCCCTCATCACTGTCAAACGCAGGCAACACTTCAGCGAGCAGGCCTTTCTAATCGACCTGGACCGGATATCCTGGAAAGATATTGACCTCATCCTGTCAGTAGAGGATGCCTGGTTATTCTTTAAAAGTGCTTTCCTCACCATTTTAAATAAGCATGCCCCATTCAAAACATTTTGAACTAAGAACAGATATAGCCTTTGGCTCACTCTGGACTTGAATGCCCTTGACGAGCACAAAAACATCCTGTGGCATACTGCATTGGCATCGAATAGCCCCCGCGATATGTAACTTTTCAGGGAAGTTAGAAACCAATATACACAGTTTGCTTTCCTAACTAAGGCTAGCTTTTTCAAACTGAAATGTGCATCCTGTAGCACAAATTCCCAAAAGTTTTGGGACACTGTAAAGTCCATGGAGAATAACAGCACTTCCTGCCAGCTGCCCACTGCAATGAGAAACACTCACCACCGATAAATCTACGATAATCGAGAATTTCAATAAGCATTTTTCTACGACCGGCCATGCTTTCCACCTGGCTACCCCTACCCCGGCCAACAGCTCTGCACCCCCCACAGAAACTTGCCCAAGCCCCCCCCCCCCGCTTCTCCTTCACCCAAATCCAGATAGCTGATGTTCTGAAAGAGCGGCAAAATCTGGACCCCTACAAATCAGCTGGGCTGGACAATCTGGACTCTCTAAAATTATCCGCTGCAATTGTCGCAACCCCTATTACTAGCCTGTTCAACCTCTCTTTCATATCGTCTGAGATCCCCAAAGATTGGAAATCTTCTGTGGTCATCCCCCTCTTCGGGGGGAGACGCTAGACCTATATCTATCCTACCATGCCTTTCTAAGGTCTTCGAAAGCCAAGTTAACAAACAGATCACCGACCATTTCGAATCCCACCTTACCTTCTCCGCTATGCAATCTGGTTTCTGAGCTGGTCATGGGTGCACCTCAGCCACGCTCAAGGTCCTAAACGATATCATAACAGCCATCGATAAAAGACAATACTGTGCAGCCGTCTTCGTCGACCTGGCCAAGGCTTTCAACTCTGTCAATCACCGCATTCTTATCGGCAGACTCCATAGCCTTGGTTTCTCAAATGACTACCTCGCCTGGTTCACCAACTTCTTCTCAGAGTTCATTGTGTCAAATCGGAGGGTTCAATTCTTGGACCGAGTCTTTTCTCTGTATATATCAATGATGTCGCTCCTGCTGCTGGTGATTCTCTGATCCACCTCTACGCAGACAACACCATTCTGTATACTTCTGGCTCTTCTTTGGACCGTTAACACACCACCAGACGAGCTTCAATGCCATACAACACTCCTTCCGTGGCCTCCAACTGCTCTTAAATGCTAGTAAAACTAAATGCATGCTCTTTAACCAATCGCTGCCCACACCCGCCCAGCATCAGTACTCTGGACAATTCTGACTTAGAATATGTGGACAACTACAAATACCTAGGTGTCTGGTTAGACTGTAAACTCTCCTTCCAGACTCACATTAAGCATCTCCAATCCAAAATGAAATCTAGAATTGGCTTCCTATTTCGCAACAAAGCATCCTTCACTCATGCTGCCAAACATACCATGGTAAAACTGACTATCCTACCGATCCTTGACTTCGGCGATGTCATTTACAAAATAGCCTCCAACACTACTCAGCAAATTGGATGTAGTCTTATCACAATGGCATCCGTTTTGTCACCAAAGCCCCATATACTACCAACCACTGCGACCTGTATGCTCTCGTTGGCTGGCCCTCACTTCATATTCATCGCCAAACCCACTGGCTCCAGATCATCTAAGTATTTGCTAGGTAAAGCCCCACCTTATCTCAGCTCACTGGTCACCATAGCAACACCCACCCATAGCACGTGCTCCAGCAGGTATATTTCACTGGTCATCCCCAAAGCCAACACCTCTTTGGCCACCTTTCCTTCCAGTTTCTCCTGCCAATTACTGGAACAAATTGCAAAAATCACTGAAGCTGGAGACTTACATCTCCTTCACTAACTTTAAGCATCAGCTGTCAGAGCAGCTTACCAATCACTGCACCTGAACACAACCCATCTATAAATAGTCAATCCAACTACCTCATCCCCATATTGTTATTTATTTTTGCTCTTTTGCACCCCAGTATCTCTACTTGCACATCATCTGCATATCTATCACTCCAGTGTTAATGCTAAATTGTTATTATTTCGCCACAATGGCCTATTTATTGCCTTACCTCCCTAATCTTACTACATTTGCACACACTGTATATAGATTTTTCTATTGTGTTATTGACTGTATGTTTGTTTACCCCATGTGTAACTCTGTTGTCTTCGTCGAACTGCTTTGCTTTATCTTGGCCAGGTCGCAGTTGTAAATGAGAACTTGTTCTCAACTGGCCTACCTGGTTAAATAAAGGTGAAATACATTTTAAAAATCTCATGATCAGCTGTAGACCACACTATATACCTAGAGAGTTTATCTGTATTTTTTTGTAGCTGTTTACATTCCACCACAGACTGAGGATGGCTCTAAGACAGCATTGAATGAACTGTATTCTGCCATAAGCAAACAAGAAAACGCTCAACCAGAGGCGGAGCTCCTTGTAGCCGGGGACTTTAATGCAGGGAAACTTAAATCAGTTTCACCAAATTTCTATCAGCATGTCACATGTGCAACCAGAGGGGGAAAAAAACTCAGGACCACCTTTACTCCACACACAGAGACGCATACAAAGCTCTCCCTTGCCCTTCATTTAGCAAATCTGACCATAATTCTATTCTCCTCATTCCTGCTTACAAGCAAAAATAAAAGCAGGAAGCACCAGTGACTAGATCAATAAAAAAAAGTGGTCAGATGAAGCAGATGCCAAGCTACAGGACTGTTTTGCTAGCACAGACTGGAAAATGTTCCGGGATTCCTCCAATGGCATTGAGGAGTACACTACAGTTATTGGCTTCATCAATAAGTGCATCGATGACGTCGTCCCCACAGTGACTGTACGTACCATGGAGCCATGGATTACAGGCAACATCCGCACGGAGCTAAAGGCTAGAGCTGCCGCTTTCAAGGAGCGGGACTCTAACCCAGAAGCTTATAAGAAATCCAGCAATGCCCTCAGACGAACCATCAAAACAGGCAAAGCATCAATACAGGACTAAGATCGAATCGTACTACACCGGCTGTGACGCTCGTCGGATGTGGCAGGGCTTGTAACCATTACAGACTACAAAGGGAAGCAGAGCCGAGAGCTGCCCAGTGACACGAGCCTACCAGACGAACTAAACTACTTCTATGCTCACTTCGAGACAAATAACACTGAAACATGCATGAGAGCACCAGTTGTTCTGGAAGACTGTGTGATCACGCTCTCTGCAGCCGATGTGAGTAAGACCTTTAAACAGGTCAACATTCACAAGGCCAGACGAATTACCAGGACGTGTACTGCAAGCTGACCAACTGGCAAGTGTCTTCACTGACATTTTCAACCCCCCCCCTGTCCGAGTCTGTAATACAAACATGTTTTAAGCAGACCACCATAGTGCCTGTGCCCAAGAACACTAAGGTAACCTGCCTAAATGACGACCGACCCATAGCACTCACGTCTGTAGCCATGAAGAGCTTTGAAAGGCTGGTCATGGCTCACAACACCATTATCCCAGAAACCCTAGACCCACTCCAATTTGCATACTGCCTCAACAGGTCCACAGATGATGCAATCTCTATTGCAGTCCACACTGCCCTTTCCCACCTGAACAAAAGGAACACATATGTGAGAATGCTATTCATTGACTACAGCTCAGCGTTCAACACCATAGTGCCCTCAAAGCTCATCACTAAGCTAAGGACCCTGGGACTAAACACCTCCCTCTGCAACTGGATCCTGAACTTCCTGACAGGCCGCCCTCAGGTGGTAAGGGTAGGTAACAACACATTCGCCACGCTGATCCTCAACACAGGGGCCGCTCAGGGGTGCTTGCTCAGTCCCCTCCTATACTCCCTGTTTACTCATCACTGCACAGCCAGGCATGACTCCAACACCATCATCAAGTTTGCAGATGACACAACAGTGGTAGGCCTGATCACCGACAATGACGAGACAGCCTATAGGGAGGTCAGAGACCTGGTCGTGTGGTGTCATGACAACAACTTCTCCCTCAACGTGATCAAGACAAAAGGAGATGATTGTGGACTACAGGAAAAAGAGGACGCGGCTGCAGTGGAGCAGGTTGAGAGCTTCAAGTTCCTTGGTGTCCACATCACGAACAAACTAACATGGTCCATGCACACCAAGACAGTTGTGAAGAGGGCACGACAAAACCTATTCCCCCTCAGGAGATAGAAAAGATTTGGCATGGGTCCTCAGATCCTCAAAAAGTTCTACAGCTGCACCATCGATAGCATCCTGACGGGTTGCATCACTGCCTGGTATGGCAACTGATCGGCCTCCAACCGCAAGGCACTACAGAGGGTAGTGTGAATGGCCCAGTACATCACTAGGACCAAGCTTTCTGCCATCCAGGACCTCTATACCAGGCGGTGTCAGAGGAAGGCCCTAAAAATTGTCAAAGACTCCAGCCACCCTAGTCATAGACTGTGCTCTCTGCTTCCACAAGGCAAGCGGTACCGGAGCACCAAGTCATAAGACTCCTGAACATCTAATCAAATAGCTATCCAGACTATTTGCATTGACTCCCCCCTCCCTCTCCTCTTTTACACTGCTGCTATACTCTGTTGTTATCATCAATGCATAGAAACTTTAATAACTATACCTACATGTACATATTACCTCAACTAACCGGTGCCCCCACACATTGACTCTGTACAGGTACCCCCCTGTATACAGTCTCGCTATTGTTATTTTACTGCTGCTCTTTAATTACTTGTTACTTTTATTTCTTATTCTTATCCATATTTTTTAAAACTGCATTGTTGGTTAGGAGCTCGTAACAAAGCATTTCACTAAAGTCTACACCTGTTTTATTCGGCACGTGACTAATACAATTTGATTTGATTAAAGTGACCAGTGATCAATGACTAATACAATTTGATTTGATTAAAGTGACCAGTGATCAATCACTATGTACCTAGGGCAACAGTCTCTAGGTGCAGGATTGAGTCCCGGGTGGTAGCCGGCTAGTAACAGTGACTAAAGTTCAGGGCAGGGTACTGGACAGACTGATGGCCTGGAGATGGAAGCTGTTTTTCAGTATCTCGGTCCCAGCTTTGATGCATCTGTACTGTCTCCGCCTTCTAGATGGTAGTAGGGTGAACAGGCCGTGGCTCAGGTGGCTGAGATCCTTGATGATCTTTCTTGGCCATCCTGTGACAACGGGTGATGTAGATGTCCTGAAGGGCAGGCAGTGTGCCTCCGGTGATACGTTGGGCTGACCGTACCACCCCCTGGAGAGCCTTGCTGTTGCGGACGGTCCAGTTGCCGTACCAGGCAGTGATACAGTTCGACAATGGTGCATCTGTGTAAGTTTGTGAGGGTCTTAGGGGCCAAGCCAAATTTCTTCAGCCTCCTGAGGATGACGAGGCGCTGTTGTGTCTTCTTCACCAAACTGTCTGAGTGGATGGACCATTTCAGGTTGTCAGTGATGTGCCGAGGAACTTCTGTATTTTGTAAACTTGAGTTGGAGACTTGCGTGGCCATGCTGTCATGGGTGAACATCGAGTAAAGGAGGGGGATGAGCACGCACCCTTGTGGGGCCCCCGTGTTAAGGATCAGCGTAACGGAGGTGTTGTTGCCTGCCTTCACCACCCTGGGGTTGGCCCGTCAGGTAGTCCAGGACCCAGTTGCACAGGGCGGGGTTCAGACCCATAGCCCTGAGTTTAGTGATGAGCTTTGAGGGCACTATGGTGTTGAAGGCTGAGCTGTAGTTCTTACATACAGTTGAAGTCGGAAGTTTACATACACCTTAGCCAAATACATTTAAAAACTCAGTTTTTCACAATTCCTGACATTTAATCCTAATAAAAATGCCCTGTCTTAGGTCAGTTAGGATCACCACTTTATTTTAAGAATGTGAAATGTCAGAATAATAGTAGAGAGAATTATTTATTTAAGCTTTTATTTATTTTATCACATTCCCAGTGGGTCAGAAGTTTGCATACACTCAATTAGTATTTGGTAGATTTGCCTTTAAATGGTTTAACTTGGGTCAAACGTTTTGGGTAGCCTTCCACAAGCTTCCCAAAATAAGTTGGGTGAATTTTGGCCTGTTCCTCCTGACAGAGCTGGTGTACCTGAGTCAGGTTTGTAGGCCTCCTTGCTCGCACACGCTTTTTCAGTTCTTCCCACAAATATTCTATGGGATTGAGTTCAAGGCTTTGATGGTCACTCCAATACCTTGACTTTGTTGTCCTTAAGCCATTTTGCCACAACTTTGGAAGTATGCTTGGGGTCATTGTCCACTTGGAAGACCCATTTGCAACCAAACTTTAACTTCCTGACTGATGTCTTGAGATGTTGCTTCAATATATCCACATAATTTTCCATGCTCATGATGCCATCTATTTTGTGAAGCACATCAGTCTCTCCTGCAGCAAAGAACCACCACAACATGATGCTGCCACCCCCTTGCTTCACGGTTGGGATGGTGTTCTTCGGCTTGCAAGCCTCCCCCTTTTTCCTCCAAACATAACGATGGTCATTATGGCCAAACAGTTCTATTTTTGTTTCCTCAGACCAGAGGACATTTCTCCAAAAAGTACAATCTTTGTCCTCATGTGCAGTTGCAAACCGTAGTCTGGCTTTTTATGGCGGTTTTGGAGCAGTGGCTTCTTCCTTGCTGAGCGGCCTTTCAGGTTATGTCGATATAGGACTCGTTTTACTGTGGATATAGATACTTTTGTACCTGTTTCCTCCAGAATCTTCACAAGGTCCTTTGCTGTTGTTCTGGGATTGATTAGCACTTTTCGCACCAAAGTACATTCATCTCTAGGAGACAGAACGCATCTCCTTCCTGAGTGGTATGACAGCTGCGTGGGTCCATGGTGTTTATTCTTGCAAACTATTGTTTGTACAGATTAACGTGGTACCTTCAGGCATTTATACATTTCTCCCAAGGATGAACCAGACTTGGAGGTCTACAACTTATTTTGAGGTCTTGGCTGATTTCTTTTGATTTCCCCATGATGTCAAGCAAAGAGGCACTGAGTTTGAAGGTAGGCCTTGAAATACATCAACAGGTACCTCTAATTGACTCAAATTATATCAATTAGCCTATCAGTAGCTTCTAAAGCCATGACATAATTTTCTGGAATTTTCCAAGCTGTTTAAAAGGCACAATCAACTTGGTGTATGTAAACTTCTGACCCACTGGAATTGTGATACAGTGAATTATAAGTGAAATAATCTGTCTGTAAACAATTGTTGGAAAAAATTACTTGTGTTATGCACAAAGTAGATGTCCTAACTGACCTGCCAAAACTATAGTTTGTTAACAAGAAATTTGTGGAGTGGTTAAAAAACAAGTTTTAATGACTCCAACCTAAGTGTATGTAAACTTCCGGAGAAAAAGTGTGATACCAATTAGGCCCCCGAGGACTGGAGTTGCCCACCCTTGGTCTAGGATGTCAGGAAAGGTGGAGGTGATATGATCCTTAACTAGCCTCTCAAAGTGCTTTTGCTTTTGGTTTGCGCTTTCAGTTTTGTGCGAATGCTGCCATCTATCCACAGTTTTTGCTTTGGATAAGTTCTAATCGTCAAAGTGGGAACAACATCCTCTATGCACTTCCTGATGAACTCAGTCACCGAGTCAGTGTATATGTCAATGTTATTCTCAGAGGCAACCCGGAACATATCCCAATCCACATGATCAAAACAATCTTGAAGCATAGATTCCGATTGGTCAGACCAACGTGAAAAGGTCCTTACCACGGTGCTGTCTGTTTAAGTTACTGCCTATAGGAAGTGAGGAGCAGAATGGAGGTGTGATCTGATATGCAGAAGGGAGGGTTGGGGAGGGCTTCTAGTCATCCCAGAAGGGGAAGTAGCAATGGTCAAGAATTCTTTATGAGCAAGTAGTACAGTCAATGTGTTGATAAAACTTTGGTAGCGTTTTCCTCAGATTTGCTTTATTAAAGTCCCCAGCTACAATAAATGCAATCTTAGGATATGCCGTTTCCGGTTTGCATAATGTCTAGTGTAGTTCTTCGTGAGACGTTGAGGTGTCAGCCTGAGGGGAATATACACGGCCGTGACGATGACCGAAGAGAATTCTCTCGGGAGGTAATGCGTTTGCATTTGATAGTGAGGTATACCAGAACAGGAGAACAAAAAGACTTGAGTTCCTGTATGTTACCACAATAGTGAATCATGAAACATACACATTCTCCTTTATTTTTCCCAAAGAGTTATTTTTTCCTGTCCACTCGATGTATGGAAAACCCTGCAGGCTGTTTGGACGGAGTCAGTATATCTGGAGAGTGACATACAGTGCCTTGCGAAAGTATTCGGCCCCCTTGAACTTTGCGACCTTTTGCCACATTTCAGGCTTCAAACATAAAGATATAAAACTGTATTTTTTTGTGAAGAATCAACAACAAGTGGGACACAATCATGAAGTGGAACGACATTTATTGGATATTTCAAACTTTTTTAACAAATCAAAAACTGAAAAATTGGGTGTGCAAAATTATTCAGCCCCCTTAAGTTAATACTTTGTAGCGCCACCTTTTGCTGCGATTACAGCTGTAAGTCGCTTGGGGTATGTCTCTATCAGTTTTGCACATCGAGAGACTGACATTTTTTCCCATTCCTCCTTGCAAAACAGCTCGAGCTCAGTGAGGTTGGATGGAGAGCATTTGTGAACAGCAGTTTTCAGTTCTTTCCACAGATTCTCGATTGGATTCAGGTCTGGACTTTGACTTGGCCATTCTAACACCTGGATATGTTTATTTTTGAACCATTCCATTGTAGATTTTGCTTTATGTTTTGGATCATTGTCTTGTTGGAAGACAAATCTCCGTCCCAGTCTCAGGTCTTTTGCAGACTCCATCAGGTTTTCTTCCAGAATGGTCCTGTATTTGGCTCCATCCATCTTCCCATCAATTTTAACCATCTTCCCTGTCCCTGCTGAAGAAAAGCAGGCCCAAACCATGATGCTGCCACCACCATGTTTGACAGTGGGGATGGTGTGTTTAGCTGTGTTGCTTTTACGCCAAACATAACGTTTTGCATTGTTGCCAAAAAGTTCAATTTTGGTTTCATCTGACCAGAGCACCTTCTTCCACATGTTTGGTGTGTCTCCCAGGTGGCTTGTGGCAAACTTTAAACAACACTTTTTATGGATATTTTTAAGAAATGGCTTTCTTCTTGCCACTCTTCCATAAAGGCCAGATTTGTGCAATATACAACTGATTGTTGTCCTATGGACAGAGTCTCCCACCTCAGCTGTAGATCTCTGCAGTTCATCCAGAGTGATCATGGGCCTCTTGGCTGCATCTATGATCAGTCTTCTCCTTGTATGAGCTGAAAGTTTAGAGGGACGGCCAGGTCTTGGTAGATTTGCAGTGGTCTGATACTCCTTCCATTTCAATATTATCGCTTGCACAGTGCTCCTTGGGATGTTTAAAGCTTGGGAAATCTTTTTGTATCCAAATCCGGCTTTAAACTTCTTCACAACAGTATCTCGGACCTGCCTGGTGTGTTCCTTGTTCTTCATGATGCTCTCTGCGCTTTTAACGGACCTCTGAGACTATCACAGTGCAGGTGCATTTATACGGAGACTTGATTACACACAGGTGGATTGTATTTATCATCATTAGTCATTTAGGTCAACATTGGATCATTCAGAGATCCTCACTGAACTTCTGGAGAGAGTTTGCTGCACTGAAAGTAAAGGGGCTGAATAATTTTGCACGCCCAATTTTTCAGTTTTTGATTTGTTAAAATAGTTTGAAATATCCAATAAATGTCGTTCCACTTCATGATTGTGTCCCACTTGTTGTTGATTCTTCACAAAAAATACAGTTTTATATCTTTATGTTTGAAGCCTGAAATGTGGCAAAAGGTCGCAAAGTTCAAGGGGGCCGAATACTTTCGCAAGGCACTGTAATTCCGTGAAACAGTATGTTACAGTCCCTGATGTCTCTCTGGAAGAAGATCCTCACCCTGAGCTCGTCTACTTTATTGTCCGGGGACTGAACATTAGCATCGACATCACGTCATAGCATTAACATCAAAAATGTGTTTTTAAGTTATTTTTGGATGATAATTTGAGTGTTCAATTTGTTTTTATCCACAAGTGAGGATTAACATTTAGACAGTGTCTGGGCTTTCCCCCCGCACGGTAGATACGTTTGTGAATGGACTTGAAGGCTCTAGCATTACAGTACATGAATGTGAAAGGCAAGTACATACCTTGCTTTAGTCTCTCCATTAATAAATAGGTCTTATCTCCTTGCCTCTTCAATAATGGCTAGCAATTCTGCATATTTACTCTGAGGCACTTGACTTCCACTTGAACTCTGTGATACAATGAAAGAATGGTTTGCAAATGAAACAGTGTGATTTATGTCCGTTAGTCACCAACTGAAATTATAGCAGAAATCCACTTTGACACTCATGCGTTGTGCTGCAAAAAAATTTATAAATTTCGCAGCATTTAAAATGTGTGGTATAATCTATCACATTAGATAATGATTGTTGTCATCTAGAACATTTGGCAATTTCAGTCTTTACCTGTGAAAAGCCCAAAGATGGTCCATAGTAATTCACTACTGGCCTGTAAGATTGCAGTGTTAATATGCTTGTTGAAGAAGAGTGAACAACCTCAACTGTTGGAGGGGAAAAATACAATTATATATAATATACTATATACCACATGCAATACATCTTTACTGGTGATTTTAGTAATAATACTATATGAATTATGAAATTGTTTTGGAATTAATCATTTGAAATTGTCCAGGAATAAGTGGCTGAAACATTTGCCTAGTTTTATTATATTTTTATTTAAGGTATTGTTTCAATGGGTATGCTGCATTACTTTTGTAAATTTTATCTTGAAATACAAGGTCTGTCTAATTAATGTAGCCCATCATAGTAGGTTGTAGATGAGATGCAGTTTGGTTCAGCGAACACTGGGTGTCATAAGAGTCAAAGAACCGTCCACTTCCCAATCAATCAATAGGCATGGGGAAACAATCATGGAACCATATGCGTAGAATTAAGTAGCCAAAGTGATAAATTGTCTATATACATTGTTACAGCATCCAGCCTGACAGAAAATCTGACAATAAAATGCGCGTGTTCTGTTTAGGTAGACGAGTGAACAACATAATTCTAACCTTTACGGATGCACAACAGGGAAAGGGTTTTAGCTATGATTAGTAGCCTAATAATGGCAGATATAAATCAGCTCTCAGGATTTGACCCTATATATACTGTATATAACTGGGGAAAAAACTACAGTCACCGGCGTTCCCCAGGTATTTATTACAATATCAAATTTTACACCTGACAAAACATAGTCTAGACTAAATGTGTGTCGAACTGCTTTGCTTTATCTTGGCCAGGTCGCAATTGTAAATGAGAACTTGTTCTCAACTTGCCTACCTGGTTAATAAAGGTGAAATAAAAAATAAATAAATAAACAAAATATTGGGCTTGTAAGACATTTCCAGAAACAAATTAAAGAGAGAAAAATCATGTTGGAATTCAGACACTTTGTTTACAGAAAAGCGGCAACGGCAAATATGGACGTAATTTTATATTGACACCCACAATGGAATATATCCTCAAAATAGCAAATCCATGTTTATTAAAGGCCAAAAACGACATTCTAACAATAACTTTGACAAAATTACCAAATAATACACATTTTATTTAGAATTTTTATTTTCACCTTTTGTTATACTGTATTAGGTTATAGTTAACACAATATTTCTAAAGCCTAAATGTCAAACTCAGATGACTTATTGAATGAAAAAGAATGCTGCTGATGACGTACACATCTACTTCAGCCTGTGCTAATAGCCTAATAAGGATAAAGGACATTACAATTAAATAATCATACACATTGTTATTGTATGTGTTATGTTTGTTCCTTATATAATGACAAACTGGGGCGTAGGTTTAACTACTACTAATGAACATATACTTCATCTAGCAAACTCCATGTTTAGCCATGCAAGGCATTCCTTTACCATCCACCTCCCACGTAGCCTGCTGGGTAACGTAGTCTAAATGTTATTAACGCATAAAAACACATCTTCTTTCTTTTAAAAGAAAACTACTTTTCTATGTAACTACACATCACATTTGTTTACTCAACCTTCATAACATGCAATATTCAATAACACACATTTCTTTCCCAAAATGTTTTTCCTTAAAAGAAATTATATATTTTTTCAACTAAATATAGTCTGTCCAACAATACTCTATTGTGGCCCTATTTCTTTTCACATAAACCAAACATTCAGTCCCGGTGCCCCTTTTTTCAATTTTTAGCAATTCTCAATAAGCTCTGACAGTCCTTTTTGGTCGTTCTGCTGAAGTGCTTCCTGAAACAGTTGGACAGCGTTCATTGTCAGGGTGTTCTGACTGAATTGTCCATTTCTAAAAGCATTTGACGCTTCAGCAGTATCCTCCTGATGATCCTCAGTCCCTTGAGTGAATGGCTGCAGCCTTAGATCCACTCTGTTTCGTCTCAGTTGTGATCCATGCTCTGTTTGGATCTCAAAGGATCATGGTGCAACTTCTCTCTGCACACACCCTTGCTGCATCCAGGTTCCTGTAGTGATGTCTCGGAGTCGTACATGATCTCCAGGTTTCAGTTCAGGTAAGTGTCTTGCACTTTTGTCGTGTCGCTCTTTTTGTTTGTCTTTCTGTTTTTCCTTTGCGAGTTTGACTTTCTGAGCACCTCTGGGTGTTAGCAAGTCCTCATGAATGGGTGGGTTGGTTCTGAAGTGACGTCCCATCAACATTTGTGCAGGTGAAAGTCCGTTCTGCAGCGGTGCGCTGCGGTAGATCATCAGATTTTTTAGGAAATCCTCCTTTCCATCGTGTGCCTTTTTCATCAGACCTTTGACAATTTTGACTGAACTCTGCTAAGCCGTTGGACCCTGGGTAGTTGGGGCTGGAGGTGTTGTGTCGAAATCCCCAGTAGTCAGCGAACGATCGGAATTCGGAACTTGAAAACTGCGGGCCATTGTCCGAGTACAGTTCAGACACAACCCCATGTCTTGCAAAGACTGATTTCAGGTAGGTGATTACAGCTTTGCTGGAAGTAGTTGGCAGTGTTGCTACTTCAGGGTAATTTGAGTAGTAGTCGGTAACAACAATGTGACTTTTGCCATTGCAGTCAAAAAGGTCAACTTCCGTCATTGTTTGGTCAGCTGCGGTCTCTCTTTTGATCTGTCCATTCTCTCAGAAGACACAGGAAGTGATGCTACGATCGTGTCGACGTAGGCCTAAATCTGTGTTTTTCTGTGTGTCGACTGCTCGAGAGAGTGTCGGTGGCGAACATGAACTTTCCTGGGGTATAGATCATCTTCACATCATACTTTTGCAGTCTGATCAACATTCTCTGGATTCTCATTGGACAATCATTCAGTGGCTTAGACATGATTGACACCAATGGTTTGTGGTCGGTTTCTACTTCGAAGTCTCGCCCGTAGACGTATTGGTGAAACCTTTCACAAGCATATGTGCTTGCCAGTAGTTTTTTCTCTATTTGTGCATACCTTGTCTCTGTGCCTGTCAAGGCTCTGGACGCATAAGCGACGGGTTGCCATGTGTCATGCTGTTGCAGAAGAACTGCTCCCAGGCCAAACTGTGACGCGTCTGCAGAAATCCTTGTGCTTTTCTCTGGATCATAGAACCTGAGCACTGGCTCTTCTGTGATTGACTTCTTCAGGTTTTTGAAGCAGTTTTCCTTTTCATGGGACCATTCCCATTCATTTTTCTGTTCCAGAAGACATCTGAGTGGAGCGAACTGTGCTGACAGTTGAGGTATGAACTTTGCAAGGTAGGTGATCATGCCCATGAAGCGTCTCACATCGTCCTTGTTTTTCGGGCGCTCCATGTTGTTGATGGCTCATGTTGTTGATAGATGATGTTGTCCTCTGGTCTGGTTTGACTCCGTCCTCTGAAAGTACGTCTCCCACAAAGGTAAGTGTTTTCACACCAAACTCGCATTTGTCCTTGTTTAGTTTTAGGTTAACTTTCCGTGTCCGATCCAGCACTTGTCTCACTCTCGCATCGTGTTCTTCTTTTCTGGATCCCCAAACGATGATGTCATCCATCATAGTCTCCACTCCAGGAATGTGCTCGAAGATCATGTGGATTGTCTTTTGGTAGACCTCTGGCGCTGAGAGAATCCCATATGGTAGACGAAGAAATCTGTACCTGCCCTCAGGTGTGTTGACTGTGCATAGCCTTGAGCTTGCATCATCTAGCTTCATTTGCCAGAATCCTGATGAGGCATCAAGCTTACTGAACCACTTTGCTCCAGCAAACTGCGACATTATCTCTTCTCTGGTTGGCAACTTGAAATGATCTCTCTTGATTGCTTTGTTGAGATCTCTCGGGTCTAGACATATCCTGACATCGCCGTTATTTTTCACCACAATAACCAGTGAGCTTACCCAGTCTGTAGGTTCATCCATTTTTGTGATGACGTCCATCTTTTCCATGCGTCCGAGTTCCTCCTTGAGCTTTTTCCTCAGTGCAAATGGAACTTTTCTGCATGCATGCACAACTGGAGTCATTTTGTCAACAGTACATTTTGTGTTCTCCTGGTAAACATCCAAGACCCTCAAACACATCCTCATACTCAGCCAGTATTGATTCTTGGTCATTTTCAGTCTGTGATGTCACTACATACACTCTTTTTAACAAATTGAGCTTTTCACATGCATTGATTCCTAGAATAGGCTGTACACTCTTTTCTACAATCAGCAGCTGTGCTCTGAACTGTTTTCCTTTGTGCTGTAAAGTTACTATGCAGCTACCTTTGACTGGTACGTTCTCCCCAGTATAACCAGTAACCTTCATTTTCACCGGGTGTATTTTGCTCTTCACCTTCAGCATTTTGTAGTCATCCAGCGACAACAGGTTTACCTGTGCTCCAGTATCAAGCTTGAATTTGATTATAGTTTCATTCACAGTCAATGGCACAATCCATTCAGCATTTACTGCATTGCATATTTCCACATAATCAACAAAGAATTCTTCAATCTCCTCCTTGACTGTGTGAACCTTTTTCTTTGTAGCCTCAGCTTTGCAGCATTTCGAGAAATTATTATTTTTCCCCACAGTTGTTGCATGATTTGCCATATGCAGGGCATTTTTTTTGGCTTGTGGATACATCCACATTTAACACATGTAGTGTTTTGATTTCTCTCTTTTGCTTGTTTTTGTTTTTTAAGGCGGTGTATATTGCTCCTCTCTTTTTATTGCATGGACTGACGTCTCATCCCTGCACAGCTCTTTAGCTTGTGCTCTGGTGGTTTCAGCTGCTCGACACATATTCACTGCTTTATCCAAAGTTAAATCTTGCTCACGCAGCAATCTCCCCTTGAGTCCATTATCAAGTATGCCACAGACTATTCGGTCTTTCACTAGTGAGTCTTTCAGATTTTCAAATTCACACGTTTTGCTCAGTATGTGTTCAGCTCAGCCAAATATTGGTCAAAACGGACTCCCAGAGAAAAACTTGTATCTCTCAAACGTGACGTTCTGGCTTGTTACAAAGTACTCCTCAAATTTAGCCATTAGCACAGTCAAATGTCAAGTTTGCCTCGTATGGCTGAAAGCTATTGTAAATGTCCAATGCATCCTCTCCAATAACATGCAGAAAAACGGAAGCTTTCAATTTATCATCTCCCCCTGCACCACTGGCTGCTAGGTAGATATTGAATCTCTGCTTGAAACGTTTCCAATTGTCAGCTAAATTGCCTGTTAACTGCATAGGAGTAGGAGGACTAAGCCTTTCCATGACGGAGAACAGGAACAGTCAATTTCTCTTACTTCAGCATGTTGCTCATCAACTTGCTCGTCAACAGATTCCAATGCAGCCTCGCTCTCGCTGCTGCGGCTCGTTGTCCTCGCTCTTGCAAGCTAGCATCTTCGACTACTCACGTCACTTGACTTGTGGTAGAATGTTCCATTTTCGTCGCGGAAATGTGTAGAGTTACTCCTTTTATCTCTGTCTCTTCATAGCGACTACCAATCTGACACCATGTTATGTTTGTTCCTTATATAATGACAAACTGGGGCGTAGGTTTAACTACTTTTAAATTAATGAACATATACTTTAGATAGAACACTCCGTGTTTAGCCATGCAAGGCATTCCTTAACCATCTGCCTAGCCCACATAGCCTGCTGGGTAACGTAGTCTAAATGTTATTAACACATAACACCGTATGTTTAATATATAGCCTATGCCTACTCTTACGTCAATTATTTAAACATTTCAAATCAAGTGTTAATTCACATGCGCCGAATACAACAGGTATTGCAGTGAAATGCTTACTTACACACCCATAACCAACAATGCAGTTTTAATAAAAGTGTCAAAAAAATAAAGGGAACACTTAAACAACACAATGTAATTCCAAGTCAATCACACTTCTGTGAAATCAAACTGTCCACTTAGGAAGCAACACTGATTGACAAATTTCACATGCTGTTGTGCAAATGGAATAGACAACAGGTGGAAATTATAGGCAATTAGCAAGACACCCCCAATAAAGGTGTGGTTCTGCAGGTGGTGACCACAGACCACTTCTCAGTTCCTATGCTTCCTAGCTGATGTTTTGGTCACTTTTGAATGCTGGCGGTGCTTTCACTCTAGTGGTAGCATGAGACAGAGTCTACAACCCACACAAGTGGCTCAGGTAGTGCAGCTCATCCAGTATGGCACATCAATGCGAGCTGTGGCTACAACGTTTGCTGTGTCTGTCAGCGTAGTGTCCAGAGCATGGAGGCGCTACCAGGAGACAGGCCAGTACATCAGGAGACGTGGAGGAGGCCGTAGGAGGGCAACAACCCAGCAGCAGGACCGCTACCTCCACCTTTGTGCAAGGAGGAGCAGAAGGAACACTGCCAGAGCCCTGCAAAATGACCTCCAGCAGGCCACAAATGTGCATGTGTCTGCTCAAACGGTCAGAAACAGACTCCATGAGGGTGGTATGACGGCCCGACGTCCACAGATGGGGGTTGTGCTTACAGCCCAAATGTTTGGCATTTGCCAGAGAACACCAAGATTGGCAAATTCGCCACTGGCACCCCGTGCTCTTCACAGATGAAAGCAGGTTCACACTGAGCACGTGACAGACGTGACAGAGTCTGGAGACGCCGTGGAGAACGTTCTGCTGCCTGCAACATCCTCCAGCATGACCGGTTTGGCGGTGGGTCAGTCATGGTGTGGGGTGGCATTTCTTTGGGGGGGGGGGGGGGGGTCGCACAGCCCTCCATGTGCTCGCCAGAGGTAGCCTGACTGCCATTAGGTACCGAGATGAGATCCTCAGACCCCTTGTGAGACCATATGCTGGTGCGGTTGGCCCTGAGTTCCTCCTAATGCAAGACAATGCTAGACCTCATGTGGCTGGAGTGTGTCAGAAGTTCCTGCAAGGGGAAGGCATTGATGCTATGGACTGGCCCGCCCGTTCCCCAGACCTGAATCCAATTGAGCACATCTGGGACCTCATGTCTCGCTCCATCCACCAACGCCACGTTGCACCACAGACTGTCCAGGAGTTGGCGGATGCTTTAGTCCAGGTCTGGGAGGAGATCCCTCAGGAGACCATCCTCATCAGGAGCATGCCCAGGCGTTGTAGGGAGGTCACACAGGCACGTGGAGGCCACACACACTACTGAGCCTCATTTTGACTTGTTTTAAGGACATTACATCAAAGTTGGATCAGCCTGTAGTGTGGTTTTCCACTTTAATTTTGAGTGTGACTCCATGGGTTGATAAATTTGATTTCCATTGATAATTTGTGTGATTTTGTTGTCAGCACATTCAACTATGTAAAGAAAAAAGTATTTAATAAGAATATTTAATTCATTCAAATCTAGGATGTGTTATTTTAGTGTTCCCTTTATGTTTTTGAGCAGTGTGTGTTGACATGAGTACCCTGATATCGGGGAATTTGTGCCATTCTGAAAAAATTGTCTCCAGTTGGTCAGTGTGGTCTGGGTCGTTTGTAAATCCAGCACCTTATAAGATTGTGACCCAAGCGACCTGACAGCTTGGGTGCTTGTCTGCGGTTAACTGGTTAAAGTTGGCTAGCTTGCAAGTTACTTCTAGACACAAATGAGAGAACACCTCAGTCTGATAATTGTACTCGACCTGGCAGAGCTGGTTAGGCTGTTTTCATGTCATCTAGAGCATTAGTACTGTAACTGTGCTTCTGGCAACAATTTCATTAATAATAAAAAAGGAATAAAGAGCATAATTAAATTGTTGCCAGCAGCAGTTAGTCACCAATGCTCTGGATAACATTAAAACAGTCTAAGCAGCTCTGCTAGGTCTAGTAAAATGGTCAGAGTGGGGTGTTCTCTCATTGTGTCTGGATGTAGCTTGCCAACGTTAGCCAGTTAGCTTGGGTGCTTGACTGACGTTGTGAAGTCACAATGCTCAGAATTTACGAATGTTTAGCGCGCACTCTTGCAATCCAGAGTGAATTTACGATGGGCTTCTAAAATATGTTTCACGCCACGCCAATCACGTTCTACTAGAAGTAGCGTTTAACCAATCACGGATGCAGTAGCTTTTAAATGACTGGAAGTCCATGTCTTGTTATTATGGCGTGGTGGTGGCGTTTCTATTCGGTTTCTAGCGATACAGATGTTCGCTAGCAAAATACAACGAAGCACATTACATTGCAAAACTTTTAGTTGTGGGAGTGTTGACATGGCAAAAGGTAGCCAAAGGAAAATAAACCAGAAATGAATGGGGTAACTTATTAAATGGGTTGGAAATTGGTTATCAATACTTTTCAGTTAGCGAAGTTATTCAAGTGGGTGTTGTACTCCCGAGTGGCGCAGTGGTCTAACGCACTGCTTCTCAGTGCTAGAGGAGTCACTACTGGTTCGATTCCAGGCAGTATCACAACTCTTATAGGGCTGCGCACAATTGGCCCAGCATTGCTAGAGTTTGGCGGCCATTGAAAATAAGTATTTGTTCTTCAGGATCCGCCCCTCTTCAATTTTCGCCTAAAATGACACCCAATATATTACCAGTAGCTTTGGCCCTGAAGGAAGGATATGCATATTCTTGGTACCATTCGAAAAGAAACACTTTGAAGTTTGTGGAAATGTGACAGGAATGTAGGAGAATAAAACAATAGACCTGGTACAAGATAATGAAAAGAGAAAAAACAACCACAGTTTTGTATTTTTTTGTACCATCTTTGAAATGTATGAATTATTCTAGCCCAGGTGCAATTCAGATTTTGCCCACTAGATGGCAGAGTATGTGCAAAGTTTTAGACTTAAGTTTTGTATCAAGACTGCCCAAATGTGCAATATTTGTTTACCTGTTAAATTGTGCACTCTCCTCAAACAATAGCATGGTATTTCAGTATAATAGCTACTGTAAATTGGACAGTGTAGTTAAATTGACATGAATTTAAGCTTTCTGGCAATTTCAGATATGTCTGTCCTGGGAAATGTTCTTATTACTTTCAACCTCTTGCTCAATCCCAAATAAGTTTTAATTAACTGACTTGTCTAGTTAAATAAAGGTGAAAAATAAATACAAAAAAATCAATTTAACAAAAAAAAAAAATCTGCAGGATGCATATAATGGTCAGCCACAAGTGCATGTCGCATATGTTACTGTTGCAGGATGCAGGTAATTGTCAGCCTACTATACAAAGTCTTCAGAGTCCCAGCATACCCAGATCTTCTCTGTGTGACTACTCAAGTTCTGTCATCCAAGAGGAAAATGTGCCTGGGAAATGTACTCTTCAAACTGAGCCATCAAAGAAAGGGAAAGGTAACCCACCATTTGTCCTTTGAACCACCACCAATAGTGACAATTCAACTACCTGCTCTTTTTCATCATACGATATTGGTCTGAATAAGACCATGGCGATGCTTGCACTCCATATCACACTATCACTAGTGTATAATACTATCACTATCACTAGAGTGAAAGCACCGCCAGCATTCAAAAGTGACCAAAACATCAGCCAGGAAGCATAGGAACTGAGAAGTGGTCTGTGGTCACCACCTGCAGAACCACTCCTTTATTGGGGGTGTCTTGCTAATTGCCTATAATTTCCACCTGTTGTCTATTCCATTTGCACAACAGCATGTGAAATTTGTCAAACAGTGTTGCTTCCTAAGTGGACAGTTTGATTTCACAGAAGTGTGATTGACTTGGAGTTACATTGTGTTGTTTAAGTGTTCCCTTTTTTTTTGAGCAGTGTATATATTTTGAACCTCTAATTCCTTTGAGTCAGATCGGAGTTAAGTGGCCCCCCCAGAATAATCTCCTGTGAGTGGCAGTAATGTCCACTGACCAATGTCTTATGACACCGCTAATTGTTTGTTTATTTAGGCATCCATAGCATTCCTCTCCTGAAGCCATATGTTTTGCTTATACAACAAAGTCTGATGTACACTGCTTCTCTCCCCACTATATTCAGGGAGACTGGTACCCAGAGAGACAACTACCCTGCATGTCCAGGAGGAGGATCTAAAATCACACCCCAACCCAACTGCACTAGATGGCAATATCACCAAGCTCAAAACTGAGAAGGGGGCTAGTCAAAGTAAAAAAAGTAAGTCATGTTGACAAACATGTCAGTAAAATATTTGTTCAAATTAAGCACAGTATTTGATCAAGCCAGCACTGCATCACCAGATCATCTGGCCATGGAATACTGTGTTCTCTTTTCATCCAGAGCAGAAAGCAATGCTGCCCAAAACAGGAAGGTCACAGATTATTATCCTATTAGACAAGAGTTCCAGAAAAAGCAAAGCTGAATTGAAGGTCAGTTTATAATACCAGAGTGAGTTGTGCTTTAAGATCAACAGTGCCATGCAAGAACAAGTAAAAAAACATGTTCTTGCTCAGAATTTAATGTAATCAATGACACCTTGATTACATGATAAAAATTGAGTTGAAGGACTACAGGTTAGTTTAGAAATTAAAGTAACATTGTACTGAAATGGATAATTTAACCTGTAATTTGACCTGTACTTGAACCCCAATAGGCCAAACATATAGAGGGGAAGGGAAGAGGAGTATTTGCTGTCAGATATTTCAAGAAGGGAAAGTTTGTAATTGAGTATCATGGAGACTTGATGCATCTGGCTGATGCCAAGGAGAGAGGCGCTCTGTATGCCCAAGACCCTGGGACTGGCTGCTACATGTACTATTTCAGCAAAACATACTGTTAAGGTATCTACTCAAACTTTATTTTAAATTTGTATTAATTAACTATGACTTATACATTGCCACAATGTTGTTATCAGCTTGCTCATTGATGTTTTCAAACATTTAATTAGATTTTTAAAGGTGTGGATGCTACATAAGAATCAACTCGCCTGGGAAGGCTGCTAAACCACAGTAAAACTGGCAACTGCCAGACCAAACTCCATGACATAGATGGAATAACACATCTCATACTGGTGGCTTCCAGGGAGACTGAGTCAGAGGAAGAGCTGCTTTATGACTATGGTGACCGCAGCAAGGAATCCATCTCGGCTTACACTTTGCTCAAATACTGATGTGCTGTTTTTACACCAACAGAGTATTCAAGAGAATTACGAAGTGCATTTGATTAAAGCTTTTTTTTCTTATTCTTGGCCCTGAATATTCCCTTGGCACTAAACTGCCAACTTGGCATTCCAGGTCAGACAAATTAAGTGGCCGTTTTGTTTATTTTTAATCTGCCCTTTCAAGCAATGTATTTGGGCAAAACTGTGGCAGTATGAACAATATTGAAGACAACCTTCAAGATGACACATGGATCAATTTGTTAAAACTGTATATCAATATATTGCTGGATTTGGGGGTAGTTTTTATACATATTTAGGCCTGTGCTTCCAAGAAGATATGAATAATATTTGTAACATTAGCTATTTTTTTTTGTGCCGTTTTTATATTTGTTCTAATTTATAATGCTAGGTATGGTTCTAGTTGAAGCAACAATTTTCATATGATCGTCAATGCTCTCCAGGCTTCTGGGACACCAGCTTATTCTTGATTTCAAATGTAGATATTTTGCAATGGGTGAAATCCTAATACATTAACAATTTACAAAGTAAGTTGCTCTTTGAGAGTAAATTAAATGTACATAGACAAATCTGTTCAGATATCTGGCTAGCATGGAAGCTCCTTTTGCAATGAATAGAAAAGCTAGCTTGGCCTTTTGACAATGTACCACTTAATATTCACAGACATGTAACAGTCCAACATCCTCCCTGTAGGTCAGTGTATTACAAAATGTGTAACAAATGAAGTGATTTGTAACTTTATCATTCTAAACAGCTTTCTTTTACAGCTGCTCTATTATTTGAAAGGTAAAATGGACTTTAAAAGCCCTTGTGTGAACTAGTGTAAAATAGTTATGCTCAGTCACTCCGAGCCTACAATGTACATTTTTATGCAATTTCTGGACAAGGAACAATTTTGGTAACACTTTTATATTTGCTACAAGAGCTTATATATTTATCTAATCGACAAATCATTTTGGGAAGGATTCATTACCATGATCTGTGCTACTCAACCCCAAGGTAGAGGCAGATTATGCTGATGGGATTCAGGTGTATGAGTTAGGTATAGTGAATCTGGGGCAGTATAGTGGTCATGGGCTCGATTCCATCAGTATCGCTGAAGTTCAGAATTAAAAAGCCATTTCAAATTGAACTGACATGCAGCGTTTGCCTTAATGTTGATTGCATCTCTTTAGCACTGTAGATAGAATCAAGCCCTTGGAGGTCCTGTCTTTGTCTCTACTAGGGCTACTGTTGCAACCAGTCTTGAATGTTGGTCTTTGAACGGTTCCATCGTCACAATGTTCAACCACGTGTCCAAAGGAACTGTTACAGTTCCTTTGTTTGAGGACACAGGTGTGAGTCTGTACCAATGATGTATATAAACCCTGGATCGCTAATGCTATATTTTGACCATTGAGAGGTTTTGAAGACATCAGCATTTCAATTAAAATGTTAAGGAAAAACATTTAAGTCATCTCAATAGTTTATTTTTGTTTTGCTCATAATTTAAAAGTTTACATTGGTGTTTAATAGAATAAATGTGGCAAACTAACCTGGACAAACGCATTTCTATAGAGTACCACAGTATGAGTCATAATACCCATTAAGCCTAATGGTCAAACCAGGAAATGGTTCCAATTGATTTTCCACCATTCATTTTTCTCATGGGGGATTTTAGAAGAGCTGTGTGTCATGAAGGCTTACCCTGGCGTGACATTTTGATAACCATGTGAATCTCTCATTAGACAAGATGATTTATCAAAATATTTGCCTGTATTTACCCCCAACAAATGAAACGCTAATTAGTTGCTAATCAGTAAGAACTACAAATGCCATGAGATGGATGAGTGACAAATTATAGTAAAAATCTCTGGATTAACCATTAGCTAAATGTAATAATAAATAAAATTGGTAATTCTGTGAATGGTCTGGAGTTAAAAATGTACACTACCTGTTAGCAAAGGCGTTAACTAGAGTTGACGTGCAGGGATTTGTAGTCTTGCATGATGTCTACTTTGATGCTAATTAGCATTTGAGTCAGTAAATAGCACAAAATATATTTCAGTCACCTTGCCTGAAAGCAATTTAGATGGTTAACAAAAATGTCACGCCAGGGTAAGCCTTCATGACACACCCTTCAACTGTTTCTATAATCCCCTATGAGAAAAATGAATGGTGGAAAAACAATTCGAACCATTTCCCCGTTTGACCGCTAGACTTTATGGGTATTATGACACCACTGTGGGGCAATTAATTTTTTGTTTTTACAATTGTGTAGGATTGCCAAAATGGGCACGCGGTGGCTTCTACACCCCCCGGAAAGATGAATGGAGCTAAGTACAGAGATCCTTGATAAAACCCTGCTCCAGAACACTCAGGGCCTCAGACTGGGGTGAAGGTTCACCTTCCAACAGGACAATGACCCTAAGCACACAGCCAAGACAACACAGAAGTGGCTTAGGGATGTGTCTCTGAATATCTTTGAGTGGCCCAGCCAGAGCCCAGACTTGAACATCTCTGAAGAGACCTCAAAATAGCTGTGCAGCAACACTCCCCATCCAACCTAACAGCTTGAGAGGATCTGCAGAGAAGAATGGGAGAAACTCCCCAAATACAGGTGTGCCAAGCTTGTAGCATCATACCCAGGGAGACTCGAGGCTGCAATCCCTGCCAAAGGTGCTTCAACAAAGTACTGAGTAACGAGTCTCTAAATACTTATGTAAATTATATCCCATTTGAATACATTTGAAAACATTTCTAAAAATCCACTTTGTCATTATGGGGTATTGTGTGTAGATTGGAGAGACAATTTAATCAATTTTAGAATAAGGCTGTAAGGGGTCTGAATACTTTCTGAATGCACTGGATAAATCATTGGTCTGTACCATGTTATATGACCTTAATGAGCATAGTTATTTTCCCATACCTGTATTAATGACTAACAGTTAAATCTATAAAAAGACAACTGGGTTAGTTTCAAAAGCAAAATTATTCCAGTTAAAAACATTTCCATTCATTACTGAAAACTGATCTAATACAATGCATTGATAGAAATGTGCATAAAAATGTTTGGTTTGTCATTAGTAATGTCTTAGGTCCTTGTTCTCATAGGTTGTCCTTATTTCCGTCTGAATGAAAACCTACAAAAAGAAATAAGAATTAGTTTATTTTAGAGAACTTGCTCTGCAAATAGTTTGACAACACAATGTACATGCCTGGACATTACTAGTCTTAGAGGAGGCGACGGGGGATTGAGTGAATTTGCAGTGTCAGCCGAGGCTTGACTGAGTCACGTAAGTCCGACAATAACAATACTGACAACTGCAGCGGAGCTGGCTTGGTGAAGTGGTATCAGCTCTCGCTTTCCCCCTCTTCAGTCAGATTCTCCCAATCACACAGCATCAGCACAAACACAGCCAGCTGGTCACAAGCAGGTCATTACGAGGGCAGAGACAGACCGTGAGAACAAACCACCTGGTTGTCTCCTGTGTGATACTATGGTTGTCTCTGAAATACTTGTTTTCAGGGTGTAAATAAACCATGTCATACTGCATGCTCTTCTTGCAATTCACTATGATTATGCAAAGTTGAGTGGTGAAAAAAAGCTAATTGCTCACAGCTTTCTGATGGTGGTCATTCCTTCGTTAGGTTCCTCTTCTTTAGACTCATCTGTTGTGTCAGGAACAGGTTTTGAAGGGGATGGAGATACTAAGTCAACCTCTACCATGGCTTGCTCACCCGGTGGCAGCATCCCACTGCAAGTACAAAGCACTACATTACATTTTTGTGTGGGTTGGGGTGAGGTGGTGCGGTTTGCATGGGAAATTAACTGGTCAAGTCTGGTTGTGTATTCTACCTCTTGTAGAGTTGCAACTCTTCTTGCGCCACCAGTAGCTGGGCCTTGAGCTGGTTCCTCTCCTGAAGCACCTCCTTCAGCTCCTGCATTGTGAAGCGTGGTCTATTGGGATCTTTCAGGTCCACCACCAGTTTGTTTGGTCCTAGTGTTTGCTGAGAACATATTGATTAAAGGGCTAAACGTAGAACAAAAAGGAGTCCACAACTGTATGTTGCACAGTAGTGTATAGCAACCCTGTGAAACGTTACAATATTCTTGAACATACCCTGATAGACGTTAGTTAGTTTCCCGGTTTGAAAAGATCAAACTTACCGCTTCCTGCCCGGCAGAACTTTCTCTCACGATTCTATCCAGTTCACTCTTCAAGTTGTCTCGTTCCATTTTCAGCTCCTCCAATGACAGGTTATACTTATTCACTAACGTTTCAAACATCTCCAAAACCCGGACAATTTTGAATTGCAAATCGGAGACTTCCTCACCTGTAGTACTTATTTTCAGCAAATCTCTGCCAATCACGTATGAAATGTCATAAACATCTTCCACCGTCAGCTCAAATGCTTCCTTCTCGAACGCCAAAGCGGGTGAAGACTCGCTCAATTCTTCCATTGCTCGTACTCCAAAGACGCACTGAATTCAACAAAAGTTTGTTTTCTCAAACGGTGGGACCGATTTCTCAAATCGAGCGTTGTGACATTTAACATACAAAATACTTGTGAACTTTAAGTTTAGTTCCATGCATGCTACAGTAGCCACTTCAAGTTACCGGTAGTAGGCTAACTGAATAAACCCTCCTCTTTCTAAATTTGAATGGTTGACTTGCTGTATCCAGTCTATAAGTGGCATACATATAAACCAATAGCAATGGCCTGTTCCCCGCCGCTTGTAACAAGATGAAAGTTTCCCTGGCGACAGGTGAAGCCATGCGCATTATCCAGTAGGGACACACTAATCAGGTGAAACAGCACGTGATATTTCCCCGGTATTTTCAACACTATACTATCAATTTCGAAGTTTGATTGACATTCCGTCAACCCGGGGGCTTTGGGGGTCTCAAAGTTTGCAGAGGCACCTGAAAAATCAGGGATAAAACTATCAAATTGAACAAGGCCAAAATATCTCACATTTTAATGCAAGAACTGACAGGCATTAAAACATGTGTAACTCTGTGTTGTTGTCTGTTCACACTGCTATGCTTGATCTTGGCCAGGTCGCAGTTGTAAATGAGAACTTGTTCTCAACTAGCCTACCTGGTTAAATAAAGGTGAAAAAAACAAAAAAACAATTGTGCCATTTCATATTTTTAGGTGTCTACAATTAATATTGAGCATACATTGAAAACGGGTGAACATATTCACATCACAGATAGTCAACAATATGCCAGCTTTTTATTCAGACACTAGGAAACTCAAGTGCAGCATAGTCAAAATAAAATCTTCACATAAATACAATTTAAATATGGCCGATAGTTATATCACGTCAAAATGCCTTCAATATATTTTCTCTTACTTGGGGCCTCAGACTTGGTATAAGTTTGCTTTAATAGTTAAAATAAACATGTGAGCAATCTCTGAAGTTACACTAATACTTATTGCTAGTATAAAGCACCATAGTCTGCACAACTAAAAATGAATTCAAAAGGCACAGGATCTCTCTCAGATTGCACATTATTCTCTCCTGAATCCATCTCTCCATTGTCCCCACAAGACAACTTTGTCCTGACAATCCCTCTTGGCATGAAGCTCTTCATGTTTTTACTTGGAGACCACCAGCATGGGACATTATACACTCAGTGTATAAAACATTAGGAACACCTTCCTAATATTGAGTTGTACCCCCTTATTGCCCTCTGAATAACTTCAATGGACTGCAGGGTGTCAAGCATTCACAGGGATTTTGCCCATGTTGACTCCAGTGCTTCCCACAGTTGTAAAGTTGTCTGGATGTTCTTTGGGGCAGTGGACCATTCTTGATACACACAGGAAACTGTTGAGCATGGTAAAAACCCAGCAGCGTTGCAGTTCTTGACACACTCAAACTGATGCACCTGACACCAACTACCCTACCCCGTTCAAAAGGCAAATAAATATTTTGTCTTGTCAATTCACCCTCTGAATGGCACACATACACAATTCATGTCTCAATTGTCTCAAGGCTTAAAAATCCTTCTTTAATGTGTCTCCTCCCCTTCATCTACACTGATTGAAGTGGATTTAACAGGTGACATCAATAAGGGATTATAGATTTCAATTGGATTCACCTGGTCAGTCTGTCATGAAAGAGCAGGTGTTCCTAATGTTTTGTGCATTCAGTGTAGGTCCCTGGTTATGGATGCTTCCGTGCCTCCTGAGCCTGCTCTGCGTGCAAATAACAAATCACTTCCTCTGGTCGCCTCTTTTCTCCAGAGAAGATGCTAAACCTGGATAGGTACAATGAGAGAAATTAAGAATTTAGGTTACACCATGCAAAAAAAAAGAAAAAAAAGCCATGACAATGCTACTACTAAAATACATCAATAAAATACATTGGTTACACTTCAGATTATTCATGAAGAGTGAGTGAGAACATTGAGTTCTCAGAATGAGGACAAAAGCAGAATGAGAGCATGCATGAGGAAAAGTGCTAAACAAAAGGTTGGGGAAGTGCATAAGGTTTGCCCTGTCAGAGGGTAACATAGTTAGTCACTCCACTTTATTCAACAAATGAAGAGCTGTCAACCGTGAATATCCATGCTATGAAAAAATCCTAACTCAGACAACATGCATATGTGGATTTGTACATGTAATAGTGAGTTGCTGGATTAGTATATTGGCAAAAGAGGTGACCATTTTTAATGATTGTGGCATCTTCTATGATGAGCTGGTTCAAGGTCTACACATGATCAGCCAATAAGAATACTCCCACATCATGCACACATGATCACAAGGAAGTATTGCATTTGAGATGACAGGCGTGGAGGGGCTTTGGCACAGTGACGGTGCTTGGCTCACCAACAATGACATCACAAAAAGAGATGAAATAAATGTAAAAGTTCATACACAGGACATAAGTCGTCTGATCGGCTGTAACGTTGGATCGTCTGCAATCAACCCTGCTGCTACCATCGGCATTACTGCAGTGAATATCCTGTCCAAAGAAGTACAGATGAAGAGACATAAGCGGGAAAAAAAGTAGTCCGAGTTTTGGTGCAAAGTGACTTCTTCGCAGCACCCAGATTGGCAAAGGAGGCAAGCCACATCTAGACGAAGTAAGCTACTTAAATAATTAATAATAAACAATTTATTTATGGAGTGGTCATTTTTCTTCTCTTCACAATTATTTGTAAATTACCTTAAATACATTATTATGGTAGTTGGAAAAAGTCACAGAATGGTGCGGAAACTTTATCCGTTCAACCTGGTCCTTCTACAAATATAACATTCCCAAACAAGCATTGTGGAAATTAATTTGTCATTATTTGTTTTAGTGCTCACGCAAGCATATTGGTCAGAGACATACATATGTAAAGTTAGGTTTCCATCCAATTGTCATGCGAATATTCTAAAATCCGCATAAAAACAATTTTCCCACCAGACATGTATTTCCATCAAATGTACTTGTTGGTGATAAAAGTATTTACGTGACGATGTAGTGCACATAAATACCTTTTGCGTTTAAATTCCCATGTACCGAATAAAAAATAAAAGTTAAATGGGTTTCCATCGCATTTTCAACTGTACTGATGGTTTCTCAAACAAAATGTGTTATTTAGCGAGTCTGTGTGTACTCTGGTATTGGCACGTGCGCTCTAGCCAACAGCTCGCAGATAGTGCTCGTATTTCCTACATGAGGAGATTATCATGGACAAAAGACCAAGATTTGACAAAAGGCAGCCAAGCATCGATGATCATGTCACCAGAGTAAGACCCTCAATATTTATTGTAAAGGAGCATCAAGCTCATCACCTTGCACTTTCACTACCCTGTGAAGTTCATAATAATTTAATAACTCATCTGTATCCTAATAAACGGACTGCTCATAGTGGGAGGACCACACGTCATCGCTTGACTCCAAGTTTACTTTGATATGATAGTTATTATACCAATATTGGCGCATAAAAGCGTTTACCGACACAAAAAGATCCCACCTTGTCTATTGTATTTTGTTTTGTCGAGATTTTGGAAGTTTACAGACAATTTGTGACCATCAGGCCTGTCATAAACATTTTCTATCCAACATGTACTTCACTTACATTAAAAAGGTTGGATCAAAACCTGGTTAATAGCTAGGTTTCCACCCAATTAGAAATATTTTTATGTGAATATTCTAGAGTCCGCATGAAGATAATATGCACATTTTCCCAACAGTGGTGTTACCACCAAACTAACTTGAGGATAAAATGTACCGAATACAAATCTAAAGTTCAATATGTTTCCATTGCAATTTTCAACTCTACCGATAGTTTTGTCACAAAAACTGTTGTGTTAAATTGCAAATGTTCCTACTCTGGTCTTGGCACGTGCATTCTAGCCAACAGCTCACAGATATAGTGCAGGTAGGCTTGTCTACATGATGAGATTATTATGGATAAGAGCAAGAATATTCTTATGAACCGTTTTTCTGGGTGATTTGTGTTGTTTTATTTGTGCTTACCATGACTGTGTGTTTGTATTCTAATGTGTGTGTATATATTTACACAATATATACAAAAGTATTTTGACACTAGAGGTCGACCATTCTGATTTTAACGCAGATACCGATACCGATTATTGGAGGACAAAAAGGCAGATTTTTAAAAATGTATTTGTAATAATGACAATTACAATAATAAGTGAACACCTATTTCTACTTAATATAATACATCAATAAAAATCAATTTAGCCTCAAATAATGAAACATGTTCTATTTGGTTTAAATAATTCAAAAACACAGTGTTGGAGAAGAAAGTAAAAGTGCAATATGTGCCATGTAAAAAAGCTAACGTTTAAGTTCCTTGCTCAGAACATATGAAAGCTGGTGGTTCCTTTTAACATGAGTCTTCAATATTCCCAGGTAAGAAGTTTTAGGTTGTAGTTATTATAGGAATTATAGGACTTTTTCTCTCTATACCATTTGTATTCCATATACCTTTGACTATTGGATGTTCGTATAGGCACTTTAGTATTGCCAGTGTGACAGTATAGCTTCCGTCCCTCTCCTCACTCCTACCTGGGCTCGAACCAGGAACACATCGACAACAGCCACCCTCGAAGCAGTGTTACCCATGCAGAGCAAGGGGAACAACTACTCCAAGTCTCAGAGCAAGTGGCGTTTGAAACGCTATTAGCGCGCACCCCGCTAACAAGCTAACCATTTCACATCAGTTACACCAGCCTAATTTTGGGAGATGATAGGCTTGAAGTCATAAACAGCTCAATGCTTGAAGCATTGCGAAGAGCTGCTGGCAAAACGCACGAAGGTGCTGTTTGAATGAATGCTTACGAGCCGGCTGCTGCCTATCATCGCTCAGTCAGACTGCTCTATCAAATATCAAATCATAGACTTAATTATAACATAATAACACACAGAAATACGAGCCTTTGGTCATTAACCTCTCTGAACCACCCATCCCGGATCCGGTATAATTGTCATCATAAAAATAGTGCCCCCTAGCTTCAAGAGGTTTTAATATGGTCGAATCTGGAAACTACAGTTTCGAAAACAAAACGTTTATTATTATCGCATATACCCACCCTGACACTGCGTGCAATGAATGCAAGAGAAGTGACACAATTTCACCTGGTTAATATTGCCTGCTAACCTGGATTTATTTTAGCTAAATACGCAGGTTTAAAAATATATACTTCTGTGTTTTGATTTTAAGAAAGGCATTGATGTTTATGGTTAGGTACACGTTGGTGCAACGACAGTCCTTTTTCCGCGAATGCGCACCGCATCAATTATATGCAACGCAGGACATGCTAGATAAACTAGTAATATCATCAACCATGTGTAGTTAACTAGTGATTATGATTGATTGTTTTTTATAAGATAAGTTTAATGCTAGCTAACAACTTACCTTGGCTTCTTACTGCATTCGCGTAACAGGTAAACTCCTCGTGGAGTGCAATGAGAGGCAGGTGGTTAGAGTGTTGGACTAACGTTAGTTAACTGTAAGGTTGTAAGATTGAATCCCTGAGCTGACAAGGTAAAAATCTGTTGTTTTGTCCCTGAACAAGGCAGTTAACACACTGTTCCTGGGCAGTCATTGAAAATAAGAATGTGTTCTTAACTGACTTGCCAAGTTAAAAAAAAAGAAAAATCGTCCAAATCGGTGTCCAAAAATACAGATTTCCAATTGTTATGAAAACTTGAAATCGGCCCTAATTAATCGGCCATTACGATTAATCGGTCGACCTCTAATTGACACCCCTTCAAATGAGTGAATTCGGCCATTTCAGCCACACCCATTGCTGACAGGTGTGTAAAATCGAGCACACAGCCATGCAAACGTATGTAGACAAACGTTGGCAGTTGAATGGCCCGTACTAAAGAGCTCAGTGACTTTCAACGAGGCACCGTCATAAGATGCCACCTTTCCAACAAGTCAGTTCGTCAAATTTCTGCTAGAGCGTTCCGTCAACTGTAAGTGTTGTTATTGTCAAGTGGAAATGTCTCGGAGCAACAAAGGCTCAGCCGCAAAGTGGTTAAACCACACAAGTGAAGCCCGTAGCATGAGAAAATAATCTGTCCTCGGTTGCAACACTCACTACAGAGTTCCAAACTGCCTCTGGAAGCAACATCAGCAAAATAATTGAGTCGGGAGCTTCCTGAAATGGGTTTCCATGACCGAGCAGCCGGACACAAGTCTAAGAACACCATGCGCAATGCCAAGTGTCGGCTGGAGTGGTGTAAAGCTTGACACCATTGAACTATGGAGCAGTGGAAACGCATTCTCAGGAGTGATGAATCACGGTTCACGATGAGAGGAGAACACTACCTGCCCCAATGCATAGTGCCAACTGTACATTTTTGTGCTTTTGGTCATGTAGTGTGTGTGTATATTTTGTGTTTAATGTGTATTTTATATTGTATTATACAGGGTACATTTGGAAAATAGACCTAGGTCTCAATATGTCTTCCCTGTCAAAATAAAGGTTAAATAAAAATACCAAAAAATTGTCAAAAACGGTAGTCAAGCATCAATCATGTCACCAGAATAAGAACCTTTGATATTTACTGGAAAGGAGCAGCAAGATCACCTTGCACTTTCACCACCCTGTGAAGTTAATTTATTTAATCTGCCTGGTTTCTCGAGTCGTAGTGGGAGAACCAAAGGCATTTCCAACGCCATTTCTTGCATAATTAATTTTACAGACACAAAAAGATCCCACCATTTCGAAAGAAACAAATTATTTGTCTACATTACCATTATTTATTATGACCGAAAAGTCCTGTTTCAATCACAGCTGTCATGATGACTTTACTTGCATAAAAACTAGATGGAAACGTGGTTAGTGACAACCTTGTTTGAAAATGTCAGAGATTGTGGGAATGATAGGCTGTGCACCTATATGTGTGTGGCCTGAGCACATACCATCAAGAGAGATGGAGTGGGGTAGCTGAGGAGTTTTGGCGTAGGTCTAGTGGGCCTCAGTACTTACAGACGTTTGATTCCTGAGTCAGGCTGTTCAGTGGCTGCAGGCTGTGACTGAAGTGATGGATCCAAGTTGATACCGTATATCTCATTCTCCAACTCCTCACTGAGGCAGGGAGAAGGGATTCATTTAAAGAATGTGGACTTGTATTATGAGCAAATGCAAAAAATGAAAAGGATAAAGTGGGATGCAACATCATTAGTAAATATACAGTTGAAGTCAAAAGTTTACATACTCCTTAGCCAAATACATTTAAACTACAATTCCTGACATTTAATCCTTGTAAAGATTCCCTGTCTTAGGTCAGTTAGGATCACCACTTTATTTTAAGAATGTGAAATGTCAGAATAATAGTAGAGAGAATGATTTATTTCAGTTTTTATTTCTTTCATCACATTCCCAATGGGTCAGAAGTTTACATACACTCAATTAGTATTTGGTAGCATTGCCTTTAAATTGTTTAACTTGGGTCAAATGTTTCAGGTAGCCTTCCACAAGCTTCCCACAATAAGTTGGGTGAGTTTTGGCCCATTCCTCCTGACAGAGCTGGTGTAACTGAGTCAGGTTTGTAGGCCTCCTTGCTCGCAAACGCTTTTTCAGTTCTGCCCACAAATTTTCTATGGGATTGAGGTCAGGGCTTTGTGATGGCCACTCCAGTACCGTGACTTTGTTGTTCTTAAGCCATTTTGCCACAACTTTGGAAGTATGCCTGGGGTCATTGTCCATTTGCAAGACCCATTTGCGACCAAGCTTTAACTTCCTGACTAACGTCTTGAGATGTTGCTTCAATATATCCACTTAATTTTCTGTCCTCATGATGCCATCTATTTTGTAAAGTGCACCCGTCCCTCCTGCAGCAAAGCACCACCACAACATGATGCTGCCACCCCTGTGCTTCACGGTTGGGATGGTGTTCTTCGGCTTGCAAGCCTCCCCCTTTTTCCTCCAAACATAACAATGGTCATTATGGCCAAACATTTCTATATTTGTTTCATCAGACCAGAGAACATTTCTCCAAAAAGTACGATCTTTGTCCCCATATGCAGTGGCAAACCAGAGTCTGGCCTTTTTATGGTGGTTTTGGAGCAGCGGCTTCTTCCTTGCTGAGCGGCCTTTCAGGTTATGTCGATATAGGACTTGTTTTACAGTGGATATAGATACTTTTGTAACTGTTTCCTCCAGCATCTTCACACGGTCCTTTGCTGTTGTTCTGGGATTGATTTGCACTTTTCGCACCAAAGTACGTTCATCTCTAGGAGACAGAACGCGTCTCCTTCCTGAGCGGTATGACGGCTGTGTGGTCCCATGGTGTTTATACTTGCGTACTATTGTCTGTACAGATGAACGTGGTACCTTCAGGCATTTGGAAATTGCTCCCATGGATGAACCAGACTTGTGGAGGTCTACAATTTTTTTTCTGAGATCTTGGCTGATTTCTTTAGATTTTCCCATGATGTCAAGCAAAGAGGCACTGAGTTTGAAGGTTGGCCTTGAAATACATCCACAGGTACACCTCCAATTGAGTCATATGATGTCAATTAGCCTATCAGAAGCTTCTAAAGCCATGACATCATTTTCTGTAATTTTCCAAGCTGTTTAAAGGCAGAGTCAACTTAGTGTATGTGAACTTCAGACCCACTGGAATTGTGATACAGTGAATTATAAGTGAAATAGTCTGTCTGTAAACAATTGTTGAAAAAATGACTTGTGTCATGCACAAAGTAGATGTCCTAACCGACTTTCCAAAACTATAGTTTGTTAACAAGAAATTTGTGGAGAGGTTGAAACTTCCGACTTCAACTGTACATGTGCACTGAACAAAAATATAAATGCGAAAAATATATATTGAACAAAAATATGAATGCAACATGTAAAGTGTTGTTACCATGTTTCATGAGCTGAAATAAAAGATCCCAGAAATGTTCCATATGCACAATAAGCTTTTTTCTCAAATTTTGTGCACAAATTTGTTTTTTTCCGGTTAGTGAGCATTTATCCTTTGTTAAGATAATCCATCCACCTGACAGGTGTGGCATATCAAGAAGCTGATTAAACAGAATAACCATTACACAGGTGCACCACTGCACCTTGTGCTGGGGACAATAAAAGGCCACTTTAAATTGTGCAGTTTTGTCACATAACACAATGCCACAGATGTCTCAAGTTCAGGGATTGTGCAATTGGCATGCTGACTCTAGGAATGTTGCCAGAGAATTCAATGTTAATTTCTCTACCATAAGCCAACTCCAACGTCATTTTAAAGAATTTGGCAGTACGTCCAACCAGCCTCACAACCGCAGATCACATGTATGGTATCGTGTTGGCGAGCAGATTGCCGATGTCAAAGTTGTGAACAGAGTGCTCCATGGTGGCGGGGGGGTTATGGTTTGGGCAGGCATAAACGTTGGACAATGAACACAATTGCATTTAATCGATTGCCAATTTCAATCAACAGAGATACCGTGACGAGATACTGAGGCCCATTGTCGTACCATTCATCTACTGCCATCACCTCATGTTTCAGCATGATAGTGCATGGCCCCGTGTTGCAAGGACTTGTACACAATTCCTGGAAGCTGAAAATGATCCAGTTCTTCCATGGCCTGCATACTCAGACTGTCACCCGTTGAGCGTTTTTGGGATGCTCTGGATCGACATGTATGACAGCATGTTCCAGGTCCGGCCAATATCCAGCAACTTCGCACAGCCATTGAAGAGGAGTGGGACAACAGTCCACAATCAACAGCCTGCTCAAATCAATGCGAAGGAGATCACACTGCATGAGGCAAATGGCAGTCACACCAGATAGTGACTGGTTTTCTGATCCACGCCCCTACCTTTTTTTAAGGTATCTGTGACCAACAGATGCATATCTCTATTCCCAGTCATGTGAAATCCATAGATTAGGGTCTAATTCATTTATTTCAATTGACTGATTTCCTTATATGAACCGTAACTCAGTAAAATCTTTTAAATTATTGCATGTTGCGCTTATATTTTTGTTCAGTATAGTAATAACATAAGATTCAGTTGAAGGGGTATTAAAAAGTGATGATAAATCCCTAGTCCCTCAACTCCAGGTTATTATTTTTTTTAAATGTTTTTATTCACTTTGTTTTTTCACATAGCAGATTTCATATCATGTAACCTTTTGTAATAGATGAGCTCCTCTCTCAGCATGAACACTTGAGCTTTGAGTTCGTTCCTCTCCTTCAGGACGTCCCGTAGCTCCTCGAGGGTGAAGTGGGGCCTGTCGGACTCCTTCTGGTCCAGGACATCAGGTTCCTCCTCCTGGTCCTTGTCACACAGCGAGAGGACAGGAGGGCTCTCTTCTGACTCAAAGCACTGTGCCAGGAATTCATGGTCACTTCTGCATTCCGCCCAAAAAGAATTGTGTACGATGGAGGCTGCTGATGCTAGTACCAAGGACTGGATTTGGGAAATAGCACGGTCACTTACAGTGCTATGACAGGCTTTGTGAGCAGTGGCAATGATACTCAATGGCTAATCTACAAGGTTGACTGACCCTCCTTGGGTGGATGTCATGTTATTGTGTTCTTGTCAATAGGGAACTTAAAACCCTGTCATTTGGGTATAATCTTAACTCTATAAGGTGAAGCGTACAGATATGTAATGGTGTCTTAAAGAGAAATGTAATGGACTTGATCAGGTAGGGGGTTGTAGCTGTGGTTACCTTGGCCGATACTGGTGTAAGCACTGTCATCACAGACTTTGAGGGGGATGGTTCCTCCTCGGCTGACCTCTTCATGTCCAGCTCCCACTCTTTGCGCTCCTCCTTCAGCCTTGCCACCTCCCGACGCAGGGCCCCGAGCTCCTGCTGGCGCGCTTGGGACATAGCCTCCAGCTCAGCCTTCTGTTGGATCACTGCCTTGCCCTGTGCCTCTACCACACTGATCCTGTGTCGCAGGTCCAGGTTGATCTTCATCAGATGGTGCTGCTGCAGCTGAAGCTATAAGGGGAGGAAGGAGTCCGTTTAATCCTACCCATTTATCTGTAATGAACTGATGGAAACAGTGTCCAGATTGTTGGTGGAAGTGGTTGTCCTCCTCAGGCAAGACGAGACATCTATGTGCTGAAGCATTAGGCTACAGACAGTAGGAAGCCTAGGAGGGATGTGTTATGTAGTTCAGGGAGTGTGGAATGCTACTAGATGAAAAGAGACAAGCCTCACCGCCTCCAGGTCCTCGTTCTTGAGGTTCAGCTCATGGTCCTTATCCCGGATCTCATCCCTCTGTTTGTCTACCACCTCCTTTAGCTTCTTCATCACCTGACACTCTCTCTCTGACACATCTGTCCAAGATATACACACATACAGCCCACACAGGCATTAATACATAAACATACACTACCGTTCAGAAGTTTGGGGTCACTTTGAAATGTCCTTGTTTATGAAAGAAAAGCACATTTTTGTCCAATAAAATAACATCAAATTGATCAGAAATACAGTGTAGACATGGTTAATGAAAATGTGAAATTACCATTGTAGCTGGAAACTGCTGATTTTTAATAGAATATCTACATGGGGTACAGAGACCCATTATCAGCAACCATCACTTCTGTGTTCCAATGGCACGTTGTGTTAGCTAATCCAAGTTTATCATTTTAAAAGGCATATTGATCATTAGAAAACCCTTTTGCAGTTATGTTAGCACAGCTGACAACTGTTGTTCTAATTAAAGAAGCAATACAACTGGCCTTCTTTAGACTAGTTGAGCATCAGCATTTGTGGGTTCGATTACAGGCTCAAAATGGCCAGAAACAAATAACTTTATTCTGAAACTCATCAGTCTGTTCCTGTTCTGAGAAATGAAGGCTATTCCATGCGAAACTGAAGATCTTGTACAACGCTGGGTACTACTCCCTTCACAGAACATAGCAAACGGGCTGTAACTAGAATAGAAAGAGGATTGGGAGGCCCCGGTGCACAACTGAGCAAGGGGACAAGTACATTAGTGTCTAGTTTGAGAAAGAGACGCCTCAAGTCCTCAACTGGCAGCTTCATTAAATAGTACCAGCAAAACACAGTTCTCAACAGTGAAGAGGTGACTCCGGGATGCTGACCTTCTAGGCAGAGATCCTCTGTCCAGTGTCTGTGTTCTTTTGCCCATCTTAATCTTTTATTTTTATTGACCAGTCTGAGAAATGGCTTTTTCTTTGCAACTCTGCCTAGAAGGTCAGCATCCCGGGGTTGCTTCTTCACTATTGACTGTCACGTCTGCTCCTCCCCTCCGACGTACGACGTCGCTAGAGTACTAAATCAAATCAAATTCAAGTTACATTTATTTGTCACATACACATGGTTAGCAGATGTTAATGCAAGTGTAGCGAAATGCTTGTGCTTCTAGTTCCGACAATGCAGTAATAACCAACGAGTAATCTAACCTAACAATTCCAAAACTACTACCTTATACACACAAGTGTAAAGGGATAAAGAATATGTACATAAAGATATATGAATGAGTGATGGTACAGAACGGCATAGGCAAGATGCAGTAGATGGTATCGAGTACAGTATATACATATGAGATGAGTAATGTAGGGTATGTAAGAAAAGTGGCATAGTTTAAAGTGGCTAGTGATACATGTATTACATAAAGATGCAGTAGATGATATAGAGTACAGTATATACATATACATATGAGATGAGTAATGTAGGGTATGTAAACATTATATTAAGTATCATTGCAGAAGTGGCTAGTGATATATTTTACATCAATTTCCATCAATTCCCATTATTAAAGTGGCTGGAGTTCTGATGGCCTTGAGATAGAAGCTGTTTTTCAGTCTCTCGGTCCCTGCTTTGATGCACCTGTACTGACCTCGCCTTTTGGATGATAGCGGGGTGAACAGGCAGTGGCTCGGGTGGTTGTTGTCCTTGATGATCTTTATGGCCTTCCTGTGACATCGGGTGGTGTAGGTGTCCTGGAGGGCAGGTAGTTTGCCCCCGGTGATGCGTTGTGCAGACCTCACTACCCTCTGGAGAGCCTTACGGTTGTGGGCGGAGCAGCTTTCCTGAAGTCCATAATCATCTCCTTAGTTTTGTTGACGTTGAGTGTGAGGTTATTTTCCTGACACCACACTCCGAGGGCCCTCACCTCCTCCCTGTAGGCCGTCTCATCGTTGTTGGTAATCAAGCCTACCACTGTAGTGTCGTCCGCAAACTTTATGATTGAGTTGGAGGCGTGTATGGCCACGCAGTGGTGGGTGAACAGGGAGTACAGGAGAGGGCTCAGAACGCACCCTTGTGGGGCCCCAGTGTTGAGGGTCAGCGGGGTGAAGATGTTGCTACCTACCCTCACCACCTGGGGGCGGCCCGTCAGGAAGTCCAGTACCCAGTTGCACAGGGCGGGGTCGAGACCCAGGGTCTCGAGCTTGATGACGAGTTTGGAGGGTACTATGGTGTTAAATGCTGAGCTGTAGTCGATGAACAGCATTCTCACATAGGTATTCCTCTTGTCCAGATGGATTAGGGCAATGTGCAGTGTGGTTGAGATTGCATCGTCTGTGGACCTATTTGGGCGGTAAGCAAATTGGAGTGGGTCTAGGGTGTCAGGTAGGGTGGAGGTGATATGGTGCTTGACTAGTCTCTCAAAGCACTTCATGATGACGGAAGTGAGTGCTACGGGGCGGTAGTCGTTTAGCTCAGTTACCTTAGCTTTCTTGGGAACAGGGACAATGGTGGCCCTCTTGAAGCATGTGGGAACAGCAGACTGGGATAAAGATTGATTGAATATGTCCGTAAACACACCAGCCAGCTGGTCTGCGCCTGGTCTGCGCATGCTCTGAGGACGCGGCTGGGGATGCCGTCTGGGCCTGCAGCCTTGCGAGGGTTAACACGTTTAAATGTTTTACTCACGTTGACTGCAGTGAAGGAGAGTCCGCATGTTTTGGTTGCGGGCCGTGTCAGTGGCACTGTATTGTCCTCAAAGCGGGCAAAAAAGTTATTTAGTCTGCCTGGGAGCAAGACATCCTGGTCCGTGACGGGGCTGGTTTTCTTTTTGTAATCCGTGATTGACTGTAGACCCTGCCACATACCTCGTGTCTGAGCCGTTGAATTGCGACTCTACTTTGTCTCTATACTGACGCTTAGCTTGTTTGATTGCCTTGCGGAGGGAATAGCTACACTGTTTGTATTCGGTCATGTTTCCGGTCACCTTGCCCTGGTTAAAAGCAGTGGTTCGCGCTTTCAGTTTCACGCTTGGGAATGTTTTAATCGTTGCTATGGGAACGACATCTTCAATGCACTTTCTAATGAACTCGCTCACCGAATCAGCGTATTCGTCAATGTTGTTGTTGGACGCAGTGCGGAACATATCCCAGTCCACGTGATGGAAGCAGTCTTGAAGTGTGGAATCAGATTGGTCGGACCAGCGTTGAACAGACCTGAGCGCGGGAGCTTCTTGTTTTAGCTTCTGTCTGTAGGCAGGGAGCAACAAAATGGAGTCGTGGTCAGCTTTTCTGAAAGGAGGGCGGGGGAGGGCCTTATATGCGTCGCTGAAGTTAGAATAGCAATGATCCAAGGTTTTACCAGCCCTGGTTGTGCAATCGATATGCTGATACAATTTAGGGAGTCTTGTTTTCAGATTAGCCTTGTTAAAATCCCCAGCTACAATGAATGCAGCCTCAGGATATGTGGTTTCCAGTTTGCAAAGAGCCAAATAAAGTTTGTTCAGAGCCATCGATGTGTCTGCTTGGGGGGGAATATATACGGCTGTGATTATAATCGAAGAGAATTCCCTTGGTAGATAATGTGGTCGACATTTGATTGTGAGGAATTCTAAATCAGGTGAACAGAAGGACTTGAGTTCCTGTATGTTGTTGTGACCACACCACGTCTCGTTAACCATAAGGCATACGCCCCCGCCCTTCTTACCAGAAAGATGTTTGTTTCTGTCGGCGCGATGCGTGAAGAAACCAGCTGGCTGCACCGAAGCTTAACACCCCAGCCATCCTACAATCTAAGCTAGATGCCCTCAATCTCACACAAATTATCAAGGAACCTACCAGATACAACCCTAAATGTGTAAACACGGGAGACCTCATAGATATCATCCTGATCAACTTGCCCTCTGAATACACCTCTGCGGTCTTCATTGCCTGTGTCCGTAATGGGTCCGCGGTCAAACGACCACCCCTCATTACTGTCAAACGCTCCCTAAAACACTTCAGCGAGCAGGCCTTTCTAAATCGACCTGGCCCGGGTACCCTGGAAGGATTTTTACCTCATTCCGTCTGTAGAGGATGCCTGGTTATTCTCTAAAAGTGCTTCCTCACCATCTTAAATAAGCATGCCCCATTCAAACAATGTAAAAATAAGAACAAATATAGCCCTTGATTCACTCCACACTTGCCTGCCCATGACCAGCACAAAAACATCCTGTGGGGCATTCTGCATTAGCATCGAATAGCCCCCACAATATGCAACTTTTCAGGGAAGTTAGGAACCAATGTACACAAGCAGTTAGGAAAGCAAAGGCTAGCTTTTTCAAACAGAAATTTGCATCCTGTAGCACAAACTCCAAAAGGTTCTGGGAACTGTAAAGTCCATGGAGAATAACAGCACCTCCTCCCAGCTGCCCACTGCACTGAAGCTAGGAAACACTGTCACCACCGATAAATCTACGATAATCAAGAATGTCAATAATCATTTTTCTACGGCTGGCCATGCTTTCCACCTGGCTACCCCTACCCCGGTCAACAGCTCTGCACCCCCCACAGCAACTTGCCCAAGCCTCCCCATTTCTCCTTCACCCAAAACCAGATAGCTGATGTTCTGAAAGAGTTGCAAAATCTGGACCCCTACAAATCAGCTGGGCAAGACTAGTCCATCTCTTTCTAAAATGATCCGCCACAATTGTTGCAACCCCTATTACTAGCCTGTTCAACCTCTGTTTCGTATCGTCTGAGATCCCTAAAGATTGAAAAGCGGCCGCGGTCATCCCCCTCTTCAAAGGGGGAGACACTCTAGATCCAAACTGTTAGACCTATATCCATACTGCCCTGCCTTTCTAAAGTCTTAGAATGCCAAATTAACAAAACAGATCACCGACCATTTTGAATCCCACCGTACCTTCTCCACTATGCAATCTGGTTTCTGAGCTGGTCATGGGTTCACCTAAGCCACGCTCAAGGTCCTAAACGACATCATAACCGCCATAGATAAAAGACAGTACTGTGCACCCGTCTTCATCGATCTGGACAAAGCTTTCGACTCTGTCAATCAACGCAATCTTATAGGCAGACTCAATAGCCTTAGTTTATCTAATGACTGCCTCGCCTGGTTCACCAACTACTTCTCAGAGTTCAGTGTGTCAAATTGGAGTGTCAAACTGTGTCAAACTGTTATCTGGACCTCTGGCAGTCTCTATGGGGGTGCCACAAGGTTCAATTCTCAGGCCTACTCTTTTCTCTGTATACATCAATGATGTCGCTCTTTCTGCTGGTGATTCTCTGATCCACCTATATGCAGACGACACCATTCTGTATACTTCTGGCCCTTCTTTGGACATTGTGTTAACAAACGTCCAGATGAGCTTCAATGCCATACAACACTCCTTCCATGGCCTCCAACTGCTCTTAAATGCAAGTAAAACTAAATGCATGCTCTTCAACCGATCGCTGCTCGCACCCGTCTGCCCGTCTAGCATCACTACTCTGGACGGATCTGATTTTGAATATGTGGACAACTACAAATATCTAGGTGTCTGGTTAGACTGTAAACTCTCCTTCCAGACTCACATTAAGCATCTTCAATCCAAAATTAAATCTAGAATCGGCTCCTATTCTGCAACAAAGCATCCTTCACTCATGCTGCCAAGCATACCCTGGTAAAACTGACTATCCTACCGATCCTTGACTTCGGTGATGTCATTTACAAAGTAGCCTCCAACACTCTACTCAGCAAATTGGATGTAGTCTATCACAGTGGCATCTGTTTTGTCACCAAAGCCCCATATACTACCCACCACTGCGACCTGTATGCTCTCGTTGGCTGGCCCTCACTTCATATTCATCCCCAAACCCACTGGCTCCAGGTCATCTATAAGTCTTTGCTAGGTAAAGCCCTGCCCTTTGTCAGCTCACTGGTCACCATAGCAGCACCCACCCGTAGCACGTGCTCCAGCAGGTATATCTCACTGGTCATCCCCAAAGCCAACTCGTCCTTTGGCCGCCTTTCCTTCCAGTTCTCTGCTGCCAATGACTGGAACGAATTGCAAAAATCCCTGAAGCTGGAGACTTACATCTCCCTCACTAACTATCATTAGTGGTCAGAGCAGCTTACCGATCATTGCACCTGTACACAGCCCATCTGTAAATAGCCCACCCAACTACCTCATCCCCATATTGTTTTTTTTTTTTTTTTTTGCTCCTTTGCACCCCAGTATCTCAACTTGCACATTCATCTCCTGCACATCTATCACTATATTGTTTAATGCTAAATTGTAATTATTTTGCCACTATGGCCTATTTAATCTTAATCTTATTACATTTGCACACACTGAATATAGATTTTTCTATTGTGTTATTGACTGTACATTTGTTTATTCCATGTGTAACTCTGTGTTGTTGTTTGTGTCACACTGATTTGCTTTATCTTGGCCAGGTCGCAATTGTAAATGAGAACTTGTTCTCAACTGGCCAACCTGATTAAATAAAGGTGAAAAAATAAAAAAATTAAATGGATGATCGAGAAATGTGACATATCATACTAAATTCTGCCCCTGAGCAAGGCAGTTAACCTACTGTTCCCCGGGCGCCTAAGACGTGGATGTCGATTAAGGCAGCCCCCAGCACCTCTCTGATTCAGAGGGTTAAATGCGGAAGACACATTTCAGTTGAATGCATTCAGTTGTACAACTGACTAGGAGTCTCAGATTTACTTAAAGAATAATACGAAATGCTCTGAGACCACGTTGCTGCTAAATACCACTCTGTGCTGCACATACCCTCCTGTCTCTGTAGGTCCTCAGTCACAGGTGAGTCTTTTAGGGACAGGCTCTTCCGAAGGCTCTTATTCTCCACCTGCAGTTGTGTGATCTGAGACAGCAGGTCTTGGGCCTCCCCTCTCCACACGTCTTCCACCAGCTCCAACTCCTGGGGGATGCGTCAACCGCACGCACGCACACACACACAGACACAGTTGAAGTTGGAAGTTTACATAAACCTTAGCCAAATACATTTAAACTCAGTTATTCACAATTCCTGACATTTAATCCTAGTAAAAATTCCCCGTCTTAGTTAGGATCACTACTTTATTTTAAGAAATGTCAGAATAATAGTAGAGAGTGATTTATTTCAGATTTGATTTCTTTCATCACATTCCCAGTGGGTCAGAGGTTTACATACACTCAATTAGTATTTGGTAGCATTGCCTTTAAAATGTTTAACTTGGGTCAACGTGTCGGGTAGCCTTCCACAAGCTTCCCACAATAAATTGGGTGAATTTTGGCCCATTCCTCCTGACAGAGCTGGTCTACCTGAGTGTACCTGGGGTCATTGTCCATTTGGAAGACCCATTTGCGACCAAGCTTTAACTTCCTGATTGATGTCTTGAGATGCTGCTTCAATATATCCACATCATTTTCCATCATGATGCCATCTATTTTGTGAAGTGCACCAGTCCCTCCTGCAGCAAAGCACCCCCACAACATGATGCTGCCACCCCCGTGCTTCACGGTTGGGATGGGTGTTCTTCGGGTTGCAAGCCTCCCCCTTTTTCCTCCAAACATAACGATGGCCATTATGGCCAAACAGTTCTATTTTTGTTTCATCGGACCAGAGAACATTTCTCCAAAAAGTACGATCTTTGTCCCCATGTGCAGTTGCAAACGAGTCTGGCTTTTTTTATGGCGGTTTTGGTGTAGTGGCTTCTTCCTTGCTGAGCGGCCTTTCAGGTTATGTCGATATAGGACTCGTTTTACTGTGGATATAGATACTTTTGTACCTGTTTCCTCCAGCATCTTCACACGGTCCTTTGCTGTTGTTCTGGGATTGATTTGCACTTTTCGCACCTAAGTTTGTTTGTCTCTAGGAGACAGAACGAGTCTCCTTCCTTAGCGGTCCCATGGTGTTTATACTTGCGTACTATTGTTTGTACAGATGAAAGTGGTACCTTCAGGCATTTGGAAATTGCTCCCAAGGATGAACTAGACATGTGGAGGTCTACAATTATTTTCTGAGGTCTTGCCTATTTCTTTTGATTTTCCCATGATGTCAAGCAAAGAGGCACTGAGTTTGAAGGTAGGCCTTGAAATACATCCACAGGTACACCTCCAATTGACTCAAATGATGTCAATTAGCTTATGAGAAGCTTTTAAAGCCATGACATAATTTTCTGGAATTTTCCAAGCTGTTTAAAGGCACAGTCAACTTAGTGTATGTAAAATTCTGACCCACTGGAATTGTGATACAGTGAATTATAAGTGAAATAATCTGTCTGTAAACAATAGTTGGAAAAATGACGTGTGTCATGCACAAAGTAGATGTCCTAACCGACTTGCCAAAACTATAGTTTGTTAACAAGAAATTTGTGGAGTGGTTGAAAAACGAGTTTTAATGACTCCAAGCTAAGTGTATATAAACTTCTGACTTCAACTGTCCATACATAAATGCATACACAAAGGTATAGCATCTTTAACTTTTTAATTCTGCATAATTGCACATAAAACAAAGGTGTCGTTGATTAAATGCCAAGCTAAAAAGACTGGTTGAAAAAGATGGCGGACAAATGAAGAGGTCTTACTCAGGCCGTTTACCATTGAAAAAAATTGTTAACAGTTGTGGTCAACTTAAGTGGTGGCTCTCCCATAGACGCCAATGCGTCTCTTCGTGCAAGGAAACGATGCATCACCAAACAAGAGCATGGATTCATGGCCAGGCTAAATCAAATGGCGGACTACAACATGGTGGCTTATATGAATGAAAGGCTGATGACACAAGTAGCTCAACTATCCAACAGCAGCAGCTACAACAGAGTGCTTCAACGCCTGCACTGGAACGAGCGATGGGCGTTATCCAGCAAGACAGAATGAGCTATCCGTAAATTGTATGGAAGTTATCTTAGCATTCTCATATATGTTACATGAAATAGGTGTGAATATCATGCATAAACTTAATTTAATGTTTTTTCTTTGTCATGGCTCAGGAAGTCTGCACAACGCCTGTGTACTGGGTCTCCTGATCAGTCAGCTGAGATTAAGGTGCATAGATGAAGAGTGGAGCAGATTTTGAAGGTGAGTAGTCTCATAAAGACATAGATGGACTGACTGTAACATAATTCTACATCTTACAATTTTCTCAAGGATTTTGATGCATATAACCATTGCTAATACACCACTCTCCTTCCGCCTCTCCTTCCAGTTCTCTGCTGCCAATGACTGGAACGAACTACAAATATCTCTGAAACTGGAAACACTTATCTTCCTCACTAGCTTTAAGCACCAGCTGTCAGAGCAGCTCACAGATTACTGCACCTGTACATAGCCCATCTATAATTTAGCCCAAACAACTACCTCTTTCCCTACTATATTTATTTTGCTCCTATGCACCCTATTATTTTTATTTCTACTTTGCATTCTTCCACTGAAAATCTACCATTCCTGTGTTTTACTTGCTATATTGTATTTACTTTGCCACCATGGCCTTTTTTTTTTGCCTTTACCTCCCTTATCTCACCTTATTTGCTCACATCGTATATAGACTTGTTTCTACTGTATTATTGACTGTATGTTTGTTTTACTCCATGTGTAACTCTGTGTTGTTGTATGTGTTCAACTGCTTTGCTTTATCTTGGCCATGTCGCAATTGTAAATGAGAACTTGTTCTCAACTTGCCTACCTGGTTAATTAAAGGTGAAATATATATATATTTTTAAACACTGACTCCTCAGATGCAAGTTGAGACTGGTTCCACAGCTTTTAGTGATTGCTTCTTCAGCTTTTTGCTGTTGTTGAGATTCCAGGGTTCAAGACTGTTTCTTTATTGAGTAGAATAACTTATTGTCTTCTGTAATTTCATAGGCTCTGGCCAGTCGGTCAAAAGAACTCTCTGCTAAAGAGGAGCAGCGATTTGTGGGGGCAGCTGAAGACATGATGTCTGATGTGGAGACAGACCCAGATCTTTTCAAACTTCTCCACCCTGACACTACCCTGAGTTTGAGGACCTGATTGCATCAGCAGACCAGAGAAGGGCCAAGCGTGCTTATGGGGACAAAAAATCTCCATCAGAATGAAAACCGGAGCAACAGTCCACGTCCACCGCAGCCCTACCCAAAACATCTGATTGTACAATAAACCGTAATCAACTGCAAATCAAATTCTATTTGCCACATGCGCTGAATACAACAGGTATTGCATCATCACCTTACAGTGAAATGCTTACTTACAAATCCTTAACTAACAATGCTTTAAATATGATTTTAGGGCCTTCCTCTGACACTGCCTGGTATAGAGGTCCTGGATGGCAGGAAGCTTGGCCCCAGTGATGTACTGGTCCGTACATACTACCTACCCTCTGTAGTGCACCTCGGCCCCCTCAGGAGGCTGAAAAGATTTGTCTCTGGCCCTCAGTTCTACAGCTGCACCGTTGAGAGCATTTTGACTGGCTGCATCACCGCTTGACAGGCAACTACAAGGCACCCGACCACAAGGCGCTACAAAGGGTGGCGAGTATGGCCCAGTACTTTACTGGAGCCGAGCTCCATGCCATCCAGGACCTCTATACCAGGCGGTGTTAGAGGAAAGCCCCAAAATAATTCTGACTGCAGCCACCCAAGCCATAGACTGTACTCTCTGCTACTGCACATAAAGTGGTACCAGTGCACCAAGACTAGAACCAACAGGACCCTGAACAGCTTCTAGCCCCAAGCCTTAAGTCTACTAAACAAGGCTGCTAAATAGCTAATCAAATGGCTACGCGGACTACCTGCAACTCTCTTGTTCTGACTCCATGCACACACACACACTTAACACGCACACACATGCATATGTAACAGTACAAATTTAGACCGTCCCTCGCCCATACCCGGGCGCGAACCAGGGACCTTCTGCACACATCAACAGTCACCCTCGAAGCATCGTTACCCATCGCTCCACAAAAGCCGCGGCCCTTGCAGAGCAAGGGGAACTACTACTTCAAGGTCTCAGAGCAAGTGACGTCACTGATTGAAACGCTATTTAGCGCCCACGCTAACTAAGCTAGCCGTTTCACATCCGTTACACATACTGACGCCACTCACACGCACAAGCTTTCAATTACCACATATACTGCTGCTGTTAATCTATCCTTTTGCCTTGTCACGTCACCCCTACTACATGTACATACTAGCTACCTCAATTACCTCGTACCCCTGCATCGACTTGATACTGGTACTCCCTGTATATAGCCATGTTATTTCTACTCATTATTGTTATTCGTGTCACTATTTCTTTTTTTAACTCTGCATTTTTGGTAAAGGACCAGTAAGCATTTAACTGTTAGTCTACACCAGTTGTTTACGAAGTATGTGACAAATCAAACTTATTTTATTTGACCAGACTTTAAGAACTCTTCACACCTGTTTCTCAAAACTTTTTGCACCGACCCACCGTTACATAAACACACACGGAACATTACCCCCTTATCCTTTCTTCCCTTTATATCGTTTATGGTGATACATGTATTGATATTGTGTATTTGTTTTTTATAAAATGTGTATTGCACTGTTAGTGCTTGCAATTTATTCGGTGTATATTTTCTTTTTTACTTTTGTCTTATGTTGTACACTTTATGTATGGAGTCTGACAAGAGGGTGGGGGCTGTAACAACCTTACCCAACTGTCGGTGGAGAAAAAAGCTTTTGAGTGTTCAGATTAAACATCTACATTCTCCCGACTGGCATGGAAGTGGTTAGTCTTTAGAGTAGTAAGGATAATTAAGAGTCTGAAACCAGGGTATTTGGTGCAGTGGGGCTCCAGCATGTGTAAAACATTTCTTACGTAACTTTTGTCAACATGCTCTTGCGCAATGTGACACCGAGTGTCAGATAGCAGAGGAATGTCATGAAAAGACCATACTTGGTGTAGTAGGCTACTCTTCGTGTTGCACACGTGAGCTAAATATTTCGGTAAACACACCTTTTGATGTAGCTGCTCTTTCTTCAATCTGTCATTCCGTTCCATTCGCAACCTGTCCAGCTCACGCCGTAGCTCCTCCGTCTCTGGGTTGATATTGTTTCGGGTGACCAGCACCTCTAGAACTTCCAGAACCCGGACCACTTTGGGCATTAGCCGCAGTGAAGCCTCGCACCCAAACTGATCGATAATGCGTTCAAACTCTTGTCCCACAACCGCGGCAATGTCATAGACGTCCATAACGGTTAACTCCGTAGCGTTTTTGTCCAGGGGTGTTCCGAAGTCTTCCATGTCTGTTTCTCCCCTCCGAAATCAACAAGGACAGTTATTGTGTAACGTTTGTAGTACGATCTAGGCCTACTTCTTATAGCTATTCTTTCCGATATTTTTACAACTCTTTGAATGTAGGCCTAATTCTCAACTTCCAGATTCCCCAGAGTGCAATCCAATACCTATCACGAACTACGAACGTTCTGTGTAGCCCACTGCGCATGTCAAGTTATTCTTGGTTCTCCTGCTGAAGTGTACTTGTGTGACTGGCACTTTCAGGTCATTAAGTTGTTCTTCTTTCTATCCTCTCTGAATTAATCGTTCTTGTCCAATGTTAATATGAAAAAAATATAAACGCAACATGCAACAATTTCAAAGATTTTATTGAGTTACAGTTCATATAAGGAAATTAGTCAATTGAAATAAATGCATTAGGCCCTTATCTATGAATTTTACATGACTGGGAATACAGATATGCATCTGTTGGTGACAGATACCTTTTAAAAAAAGGTAGGGCGTGGATCAGAAAACCAGTCAGTATCTGGTGTAACCACCTTTTGCCTCATGCAGGACAACACATCTCTTTCGCATAGTTGATCAGACTGTTGATTGGGGCCTGTGGAATGTTGTCACGCTCCTCTTCAATGGCTGTGCAAAGTTGCTGGATATTAGCAGGAACTGGAACAAGTTGTCATATGTCGATCCAGAGCATCCCAAACATGCTCAACGGGTGACATTTATGGTGAGTATGCAGGCCTTGGAAGAACTGATACATTTTCAGCTTCCAGGAATTGTGTATAGATCCTTGCGACACGGGGCCGTGCATTATCATGCTGAAATATGAAGGTGTGGCGGTGGATGAACGGCACAACAATGTGCCTCAGGATCTCGTCACAGTATCTCTGTGCATTCAAATGCAATTGTGTTCGTTGTCCATAGCTTATATCTGCCCATACCATAACCCCACCACGACCATGGGGCACTCGGTTCACAACGTTGACATCAATAAACTGCTCGACCTTATGACACCTTGCACGCTACACTGTCTGCCATCTGCCCGGTACAGTTGAAACCGGGATTCATCCGTGAAGAGCGCTCTTCTCCAGCGTGCCAGTGGCCATCGAAGGTGAGCATTTGGCAACTGAAGTCGGTCACGACTTTGAACTGCAGTCAGATCAAGACCCTGGTGAGGACGACAAGCACGCAGATGAGCTTCCCTGAGATGGCAAACCCAGTTTTATCAGCTGTCCGGATGGTTGGTCTCAGACAATCCTGCAGGTGAAGAAGCTGGATGTGGAGGTCCTGGGCTGGCGTGGTCTGCGGTTGTGTAGCTGGTCAAACATACTGGCAAATTCTCTAAAATGACATTGGAGGCAGCAGATGGTAGAGAAATACAATTGGTGAACATTTCTGCAGTCAGCATGTCAATTTCAAACTCTCAAAACTAGAGAGGTCTGTGGCATTGGGTTGTATAACAAAACTGCAAATTTTAGAGTTGCCTTTTCTTGTCCCCAGCACATGGTGCACCTGTGTAATGATCATGTCATTTAATCAGCTTCTTGATATACCACACTTGTCAGGTGAATAAATGCTCACTAACAGGGATGTAAACAAATGTATGCATACAATGAGAGATAAGCTTTGTGCTTATGGAACATTTCTGGGATCTTTTATTTCAGCTAATGAAACATAGGACCAAGACTTTACATGTTGCATTCATATTTTTGTTCAATATATATTTTTTCTGTTTACCATTTTCAAACATCCTCAAAGGCTGTGTCAGTGTTTTAGACTATATGATGCCCCCCCCCCCCCCTCCCCCTCCCCCTCCCTATATATGCCTAGTCCCAGTAAACAATTCCAGGGTCAATAACAGCCATAATCCAGATATTTAGTTGTTTTAAAAACCTGCTGACAACTACCATTTTACCTTCCAAAATACAGAAGAACAAACAGATGACCATAAACATTTATTGCTCATTTGACATACACTTATTACATGGAGGAACCACAGTAATCTTTACTAAAATATATTAATAGATTTGAATGTATAAATGTGTTTATTACAAATGAAAGCACAGAAGTAATCATAAGAAAAGCTCCCAGAAGCAAAATAAGAGTTCCACATACTGTATACTGTACAGCCCCCTGTCCATTTTCAGCTTTGGAAAGTAGCCTTCCTCTAAAAATTCAAGGTGATAATTATTTGTCAAGTACAGAGATTCCGTTTGTGTACCAGCATCTTCACCAACATCCTTTGACTGCATAGCCAGTTTTATATAACCAGTGAGAGAGACATTCAGTGGCTAGGGAGCACGTAGAAGAGATGCAAAGAATAATTTGTGATGTGCAGATTGCTAATCCCCATTGAGTGAATTTTCAATTGTACATAGATATATTTTTTTAAATGCATAATTATACTTCCTTATGACCATGTGTATAGCTAAACTAGTGCATGCTTTAATGATGGGAGCTGTTCCTCCTGTACCAGGGGTTAAATTGATCAAATCTAGAATCAAACACTAACCTAAACAGGGTTGCCTGAAAATTCTCACCCCCTGGTCTTACTGATGATCATTTGGTGATATGAAAAGAGTTGAGCACAGGACCACAGTCCCACTTAGAAATAAATCAAGCTATAGAAGGAATGACAACCTGGAACTAATACAGAGACATTGAGCAGGACTTAATGTGTGGAAATATGTTCTTATCCGCATAATCTGTGTGCCAATGTCTCCTTCCTTTCTTACACACCAACCAACATAGAAAATTACAGCAACATGAGGCTGTCCCAGATATGGGCTAGTTCAATATGTTGCTGTCATTTTGTGATGTTGCAGTGATCCTGTCCATACTAATACAATTAGTATTTTTAATATACAGTAGGCTATAAGTAAAAAGTTCAGACAAAATGGCATTGCTGCAATAACAAAAAGTTTTGCATGATTTCCTCATATTTTCCCTTTCAGTTTTTAATACCATTATGTCCACGAAAACAAAGAATCCCACCTTGGTGGCATATGATGTTTAATCTATAAAAGAAGAATAGAGCATGTCTCCTTCAGAGGCAGAAAGCACTGAGGGATCAAATCAGGCTGAAGAAGAGAGGAGCACAAGTTCCAGTTTGGCAAAAGAAAAGAGGGACAGAGGTACGGTTGGGAAAGTGGATCGTCTGGTTGGAGGCAGCTTAAAAGGACCCTGTGTTCACTTCATATGATGGCAGTTTGTCTCAGATCAACCCGACCATCCAGCATGGAGATGTCCTTCTTTAGCCTGCATCAATCTACCTGAACTGCAATGATAAGACAGACAACACACATATTTGAAATAGCATAAGAGTATTTTGTATTTGGTGAAGCATAAGAGTTAGTTGAGATTTTTTTAAATGTGTCATTATGTGGCAGTTTCTTTAGCAAGTACTACCCTAAACATGAACACAAATCCAGCCATTTTGGCTCTTACCATATTTTTAGGTGGTAAGTTGGGTTTCTGAGCCAAGGCAGGTTTCCTCATGATGCTAGGCTTGGAGGGTTTGGGTGAGGAGGGCTCAGAGGCAGATGAAGGGGCCAGGCCATTGCCCTCTGAGAGGCCTGCTGCTGGAACACCTGCTATATCATAGTGCTTCTTCCTGAGCTCTCCCAGACGCAGACGCTCATTACCCAGCTGATTCTCTAGCTCCAACACCTTCACCTGAGACAAACATACAGTTGAGAAAGGTTATTTTCACATAGAACACACACATGGCATGCAGACAGGCTCAAAAAGACACACACAGGCCTGGTGACTCACCTGCGACTCCATTTCCTCCATTTTTAACTTGATGAGGGACATTCCAGAGAAGTCCATGGTATCTGCAGAAAAAAGGGAAACGCATCAAACAGCCATATGACTCATAAGGCCTGAGAAGATTCACATCTGTTTGTTAAGACACACAACCAACCACACTAACCCTTGTCCTCTAGGTTCTCCTGGCCTGTCTTGGTGGAGGCCACCACGTTGGCCGCCATCTCGTTCACACGGCGAGATGCCTGCTGGAGAGCTGTCAGTTTCGTACTGTTGCGGTCTGCCTTTACCTAAATGCAGAAGGAGAGAGGGAGAATGAAGAAAACAGTGATAGGGACACACTTTGAATATATGAGGAAAATAGAATAAACAGATATTGGCAAGGGAACAGAGTTAAAAAGGTTGTGTGTTTGTTTCTCACCTTGGAGGAAGCAACCAGCTGTGCTGTACTAGCAGCGATCTCGTGTGAACAGACGATGAGCTCCTCATATTTACCAGTGTGCAGCACCACTTTATCAGCAGACTCACTGTGGGAGAAACCAGACAAACATCACACCATCATCCCGTCCTATAACATGAGGGATCTCTAGGTCACACACACAAATAACCACACTCGGATAAAAAGTTAAGGCGACCCCCTTTAATGCACTTACACCATCTGTGTGGCTCCCCATCCCACAGCTTTGGAGGCAGAGATGAGTCCCTCAGTCCAACGGGAGTTCCTGGCGTAGAATTCCTTAATAGTGGCTGCACCCTAGAAAGAGAAGACCAAGTCTAGCAGTGATCAGGACACTACTTTAATTTTTTTTTAAATAAAGTAGTAATGCGCCAAATTCAACAGCTAAAAATGCTTACTTAACCAACAATGCAGTTAAAAATATGTATATTTTTAAATATTTTTTTTTTAAAGAGTTAAAGAAAATATTTACTAAACAAAAAATAAAGGAACATAAAAACATATACAGGGGGTACCGGTACAGAGTCAATGTGCGGGGCTACAGGTTAGTCCAGGTAATATATACAGTACCAGTCAAAAGTTTGGACACACATACTCATTCAAGGGTTTTTCTTTATTTTATAATTTTCTAAATTGTAAAATAATAGTGAAGACATCAAAACTATGAAATAACACATGGAATCATGTAGTAACCAAAAAAAAAAGTGTTATTTTATGTTTGAGATTCTTCAAAGTAGGCACCCTTTGTCTTGAAGACAGCTTCGCACACTCAACCAGCTTCATGAGGTTGTCACCTGAAATACATTTCAATTAACAGGTGTGCCTTGTTAAAAGTTAATTTGTGGAATTTCTTTCCTTCTTATTAATGCGTTTGAGCCAATCAGTTGTGTTGTGACAAGGTAGGGGGGTATATAGAAGATAACCCTTATTGGTAAAAGACAAAGTCCATGTTATGGCAAGAACGACTCAATTTAGCAAAGAGAAACAACAGTCCATCATTACTTTAACCCTTGTGTTAGTCTTAACATTCTGTACACCCCCTTGTCCTAAGGGTCAAAAATGACTTGCCTTCACAAAACCCTTAAATTAAGCAGCTTAATTGAATTTTAAACCCCAACTCTATTTTGCATGAAGAAACAACCTATCATTCATCAAACTTTGTGAATATCTGGGTTTTCCCTCTTCACAATGCAGTAAGACTGCATTTAAATCAGTGGACACCACTTGTTTTTATTACCACACACCTGTCATAATTGTTTTCTTTACTAATGTAGAGGATTATTATTATTATTGCTAAAGGTACTGCATAGGTGAACACTTTTTTTTAGAAAGAGATAGGCTATATAAGTGCTAAGAAAGTAGCAGAAACGTGCAGAAAGTAGTTTTGAATGCATTTTATTGAAAGGAAAAAATATGTCTTGAACCTTTTTGGCAACATAGTGATATATTCTTATATACTCTACAATGAGGAATTCAACTACAAAATACTATACTTCTCCCATTTTTTAACAATTGCCCACACCCACAAGGTGTATAAAACAACAATAAATAAAATAAGATAGATTCAAAACAAAAACATAAAGAACATAAATCAACTCTAATTAGCACATGTAGGACAGTTTGCAAGTGTCTGTGCATGGACTTTGCAGATTTAATTCTCACATGTCCAGCACATAGTATTTGTTTTACAGTCCTTTGGGGGGCAGATTTGGAATATCCTCCTCTTGCCTGCCCCAGCTGGATCTGGATGAGATTCAGCCCCCTGAACAGCTTTCACAAGCGCTGCAAAGGCTGCTGTGCGGGGGAGGTGCTCCCTTCTTTGAATGTGTGGGGTTACAAGTGCCTTTCCCAACTGCTCCAGGAACACCCTCCTCTTGTTCTGCTTATCAGGCATCCACGTAGGGTTGATCTTGTTCCATATCACAAAGGCATTGTATGAGGACATATCAATGATGTTACAGAAGATGGCCAGTGGGCAGCTGTAAGTTCCAATCACCTTGTCATCCACACCTCCTTTGTGGTTGTAGGAGGACCACATTCTTGTTCCTCTTTGGGAGTCAAGAAAATAGAGTGGTGGTGGGCGTGAAGGCAAACTTTGATGAGAGGGCCTCTCTCCCCCTTGTTGCAAGCAGTGCAGGGGGAAGCTCAGGCTTGTTCTTTCTAACTGTGCCAACCATGGTGATCTTCTTCAGGAGCTGCCACTAGCTGTTAGCCAGCCTGCCAGCATAGTGGAGTCTGCCACTAGCACAGTCAGTGTAGTCAGCTCAGCTATCCCCATTGAGACCGTGTCTGTGCCTCGACCTAGGTTGGACAAAACTAAACATGGCGGTGTTCGCCTTACAATCTCACTAGGATATAGACCTCCTCCATTCCTGTCATTATTGAAAGAGATCATGATACCTCACATCTCAAAATAGGGCTACTTAATGTTAGATCCCTTACTTCAAAGGCAATTATAGTCAATTAACTAATCACTGATCATAATCTTGATGTGATTGGCCTGACTGAAACATGGCTTAAGCCTGATGAATTTACTGTGTTAAATGAGGCCTCACCTCCTGGCTACACTAGTGACCATATCCCTCATGCATCCCGCAAAGGCGGAGGTGTTGCTAACATTTACGATAGCAAATTTCAATTTATAAAAAAAAGAAAAAAAAGAAGAAAAAATACATTTTCGTCTTTTGAGCTTCTAGTCATGAAATCTATGCAGCCTACTCAATCACTTTTTATAGCTACTGTTTACAGGCCTCCTGGGCCATATACAGCATTCCTCATTGAGTTCCCTGAATTCCTATCGGACCTTGTAGCCATAGCAGATAATATTCTAATCTTTGGTGACTAATATTCACATGGAAAAGTCCACAGACCCACTCCAAAAGGCTCTCAGAGCCATCATTGACTCAGTGGGTTTTGTCCAACACGTCGCTGGACCCACTCACTGTCACAGTCATACTCTGGACCTAGTTTTGTCCCATGGAATAAATGTTGTGGATCTTAATGTTTTTCCTCATAATCCTGGACTATCGGACCACCATTTTATTACCTTTGCAATTGCAGCAAATAATCTGCTCAGACCCCAACCAAGGAACATCAAAAGTTGTGCTATAAATTCAGACAACACAAAGATTCCTTGATGTCCTTCCAGATTCCCTCTGTCTAACCAAGGACGCCAGAGGACAAAAATCAGTTAACCACCTAACTGAGGAACTCAATTTAACCTTGCAATACCCTAGATGCAGTTGCACCCCTAAAAACATTTCTCATAAGAAACTAGCTCCCTGGTACACAGAAAATACCCGAGCTCTGAAGCCAGCTTCCAGAAAATTGGAACGGAAATGGCGCCACACCAAACTGGAAGTCTTCCGACTAGCTTGGAAAGACAGTACCGTGCAGTATCGAAGAGCCCTCACTGCTGCTCGATCATCCTATTTTTCTAACTTAATTGAGGAAAATAAGAACAATCCGAAATTCCTTTTTGATACGTTGCAAAGCTAACTAAAAAGCAGCATTCCCCAAGAGAGGATGGCTTTCACTTCAGCAGTGATAAATTCATGAACTTCTTTGAGGAAAAGATCATGATTATTAGAAAGCAAATTACGGACTCCTCTTTAAATCTGCGTATTCCTTCAAAGCTCAGTTTTCCTGAGTCTGTACAACTCTGCCAGGACCTATGATCAAGAGAGACGCTCAAGTGTTTTAGTACTATATCTCTTGACACAATGATGAAAATAATCATGGCCTCTAAACCTTCAAGCTGCATAATGGACCCTATTCCAACTAAACTACTGAAAGAGCTGCTTCCTGTGCTTGGCCCTCCTATGTTGAACATAATAAACGGCTCTCTATCCACCGGATGTGTACCAAACTCACTAAAAGTGGCAGTAATAAAGCCTCTCTTGAAAAAGCCAAACCTTGACCCAGAAAATATTAAAAAAACTAAATAGGCTTATATCGAATCTTCCATTCCTCTCAATTTTTAGAAAAGGCTGTTGCGCAGCAACTCACTGCCTTCCTGAAGACAAACAATGTATACGAAATGCTTCAGTCTGGTTTTAGGCCCCATCATAGCACGGAGACTGCACTTGTGAAGGTGGTAAATGACCTTTTAATGGCATCAGACCGAGGATCTGCATCTGTGCTCCTAGACCTTAGTGCTGCTTTTGATACCATCGATCACCACATTCTTTTGGAGAGATTGGAAACCCAAACTGGTCTACACGGACAAGTTCTGGCCTAGTTTAGATCTTATCTGTCGGAAAGATATCAGTTTGTCTCTGTGAATGGTTTGTCCTCTGACAAATCAACTGTACATTTCGGTGTTCCTCAAGGTTCCGTTTTAGGACCACTATTGTTTTCACTATATATTTTACCTCTTGGGGATGTCATTCGAAAACATAATGTTCACTTTCACTGCTATGCGGATGACACAGAGCTGTACATTTCAATGAAACATGGTGAAGCCCCAAAATTGCCCTCGCTAGAAGCATGTGTTTCAGACATAAGGAAGTGGATGGCTGCAAACTTTCTACTTTTAAACTCGGACAAAACAGAGATGCTTGTTCTAGGTCCCAAGAAACAAAGATCTTCTGTTGAATCTGACAATTAATCTTAATGGTTGTACAGTCGTCTCAAATAAAACTGAAGGACCTCGGCGTTACTCTGGACCCTGATCTCTCTTTTGAAGAACATATCAAGACTGTTTCAAGGACAGCTTTTTTCCATCTACGTAACAATGCAAAAATCAGAAACTTAGTCCAAAAATGATGCAGAAAAATTCATCCATGCTTTTGTCACTTCTAGGTTAGACTACTGCAATGCTCTACTTTCCGGCTACCCGGATAAAGCACAAAATAAACTTCAGTTAGTGCTAAATACAGCTGCTAGAATCCTGACTAGAACCAAAATAATTTATCATATTACTCCAGTGCTAGCCTCCCTACACTGGCTTCCTGTCAAGGCAAGGGCTGATTTCATGGTTTTACTGCTAACCTACAAAGCATTACATGGGTTTGCTCCTACCTATCGCTCTGATTTGGTACTGCCGTACATACTTACACGTACGCTACGGTCACAAGATGCAGGCCTCCTAATTGTCCCTAGAATTTCAAAGAAAACAGCTGCAGGCAGGGCTTTCTCCTATAGAGCTCCATTTTTATGGAATGGTCTGCCTACCCACGTGAGAGACGCAAACTCGGTCTCAACCTTTAAGTCTTTACTGAAGACTCATCTCTTCAGTGGGTCATATGATTGAGTGTAGTCTGGCCCAGGAGTGGGAACGGAAAGGCTCTGGAGCAACGAACCGCCCTTGCTGTCTCTGCCTGGCCGGTTCCCCTCTTTCCACTGGGATTCTCTGCCTCTAACCCTATTACAGGGGCTGAGTCACTGGCTTACTAGGGCTCTTTCATACCGTCCCTAGGAGGGGTGCGTCACTTGAGTGGGTTGAGTCACTGATGTGATCTTCCTGTCTGGGTTGGCGCCCCCCCTTGGGTTGTGCCGTGGCGGAGATCTTTGTGGGCTATACTCGGCCTTGTTTCAGGATGGTAAGTTGGTGGTTGAAGATATCCCTCTAGTGGTGTGGGGGCTGTGCTTTGGCAAAGTGGGTGGGGTTATATCCTTCCTGTTTGGCCCTGTCCGGGGGTGTCCTCGGATGGGGCCACAGTGTCTCCTGACCCCTCCTGTCTCAGCCTCCAGTATTTATGCTGCAGTAGTTTATGTGTCGGGGGGCTAGGGTCAGTTTGTTATATCTGGAGTACTTCTCCTGTCCTATCCGGTGTCCTGTGTGAATTTAATGCTGTATGCTCTCTCCAATTCTCTTTCTTTCTCTCGGAGGACCTGAGCCCTAGGACCATGCCTCAGGACTACCTGACATGATGACTCCTTGCTGTCCCCCAGTCCACCTGACCGTGCTGCTGCTCCTGTTCTGTCTGTGATTATTATTATTATTATTATTATTATTATTATTATTATTATTATTATTATTATTATTATTATTATTATTATTATTATTATTATTATTATTATTATTATTATTATTATTAGACCATGCTGGTCATTTATGAACATTTGAACATCTTGGCCATGTTCTGTTATAATCTCCACCCGGCACAGCCAGAAGAGGACTGGCCACCCCACATAGCCTGGTTCCTCTAGGTTTCTTCCTAGGTTTTGGCCTTTCTAGGGAGTTGTTCCTAGCCACCGTGCTTCTACACCTGCATTGCTTGCTGTTTGGGGTTTTAGGCTGGGTTTCTGTACAGCACTTTGAGATATCAGCTGATGTACAAAGGGCTATATAAAAAAATTGATTTGAGCTGCTGGCTGATTTCAAATCAGTAGAACACCTATCAATTTCTCAGTGTGTGTGTGTGTGTGTGTGTGTCAATTACTGTATAACTGCTGGGTCAAAAAATGAACCTAAGACAATCTTTGTACCCTGGTGGTGTACAGTTTTCATGGAAATATGAACAAAGGCGATGTTCCACATTTTCTAATGTTGGAAATATGAACAAAGGCGATATTCATAGATATACATATTCTAAAGTCAGTAAAATTTCAAGTAAAAATAATTAAATTTAGGGGGTTCTCTGCTGTTAGACATAGTGGCGGCTCAATTTTTACCCTTAAGACAACACAAGGGTTAAGACGTGAAGGTCAGAACTTTGAAACTTTATTCAAGTGCAGCTGCAAAAACCATAAAGCGCTATGATGAAACTGGCTCTCATGAGGACTGCCACAGGAAAGGAAGACGCAGAGTTACCTCTGCTGTAAAATATATGTTCATTAGAGTTACCAGCCTTAGAAATCTGCGCCTCAGATTGCATCCAAATAAATGCTTAACAGTTCAAGTAATAGTCATCTCAACATCAACTGTTCAGAGGAGACTGCATGAATCAGGCCTTCATGGTCGAATTGCTGCAAAGAAACCATTACTAAAAGGACACCAATACGAAGAAGAGACTTGCTTGGCCTAAGAAACACGAGCATTGGACATTCACCCTGTAGAAATCTGTCCTTTGGTCTGATGAGTCCAAATTTGAGATTTTTGGTTCTAACTGCCGTGTCTTTGTGAGAAACAGAGTAGGTGGAAGGATGATCTCCACGTGTAGTTCCCAGCATGAAGCATGGAAGTGGTGATGTCATGGTGTGGGGGTGCTTTGCTGATGACACTGTCAGTGATTTATTTAGAATTCAAGGCACACTTAACCAACATGGCTACCACAGCATTCTGCAGCGATACACCATCCCATCTGGTTTGCACTTAGTGGGACTATCATTTGTTTTTCAACAGGACAATGACCCAACACACCTCCAGGCTGTGTAGGGGCTATTTGACCAAGAAGGAGAGTGATGGAGTGATGCATCAGAGGACCTGGCCTCCACAATCACCCAACCTCAACCCAATTGAGATGGTTTGGGATGAGTTGGACCGCAGAGTGAACGAAAAGCAGCCAACAAGTGCTCAGCATATGTGGGAACTCCACGCCCCTCTCCCCACAGGTGTGATTACTACCTCTGAGGGTTTAGAGCTTGAGGTAGTCATAACCATCATGCTAGATTACGGAGACGTAATTTATAGATCGGCGGGTAAGGGTGCTCTTGAGCGGCAAGATGTCCTCTACCATTCGACCAGAAGATTTACCACCAATTCTCCTTATAGGACACATCACTGCACTCTATACTCCTCTGTAAACCCGTTGCAAGACCCACTGGTTTATGCTCATTTATGAAACCGTCTTAGGCCTCACTCCCCCCTATCTGATATATCTACTGCAGCCTTCATTCTGCACATTCAAACACCCGTTCTGCCAGTCACATAATGTTAAAGGTCACCAAAGCACACACATCCTTGAGTCGCTCGTCTTTTCAGTTTGCTGCAGCTAGCGACTAGAACGAGCTGCAACAAACCCTTCAACTGGACATCTCTTCATTCAAAGACACAATCATGAACACTCTTACGGACAGTTGTGGCTGCTTTGTGTGATGCATTGTTCTCTCTACCTTCTTGCCCTTTGTGCTGTTGTCACTGCCCAATAATGTTTGTACCATGTTTTGTGCTGCTACCATGTTGTTATGTTGTGTTGCTGCCATGCTATGTTGTCGTCTGTGTGTTTTGTCCTATATTTTCCATTTAATAAATTTTTACTTTAATTCCCCGCAGGAGGCCTTTCACCTTTTGGTAGGCCGTCATTGTTAATAAGAATTTGTTCTTAACTGACTTGCCTAGTTAAATAAAAAGGCAAAGGTTGGATACTTTGAAGAATTTAACATACATTTGGATTTGTTTTAACACTTTTTGGGTTACTACATGATTCCATATGTGTTATATCATGGTTTTGACGTCTTCACTATTATTCTACAATGTATTCTACAATTATCCTACGATGTAAAAATAGTAAAAATAAAAGAAACCCTTGAATGTGTCCAAACTTTTGACTGGTACTGAACATCTAGGTAAAGTAAAGTGACTATGCATAAACAAACAGCAAGAATTTCTTAGTTAAATAAATGAACAAAAAGAGTAGCTGCAGAGTAAAAAAAGGGGGGGGGGGGGTTCACTGCAAATAGTTCCGGTAGCCATTTCATTTACTGTTCAGCAGTCTCATCATGGCTTGGGTGTAGAAGTGGTTAAGGAGCCTTTTGGACCTAGACTTGGCACACCGGTACCACTTGCCGTGCGGCAGCAGAGAGAATAGTCTATGAGAATAGGTCGGCTTGAGTCTGACAATTTTTAGGCAGGAAGCTTGGCCCCAGTGATGTACCGGGCCGTACGCACTACCCTCTGTAAGCCCTTGCGGTCGGATCCCGAGCAGTTGCCATACCAGGCTATGATGCAACCAGTCAGGATGCTCTTGATGGTGCAGCTGTAGAACCTTTTGAGGATCTGAGGACCCATGCCAAATCTTTTCAGTCTCCTGAGGGGGAAAAGGTGTTGTCGTGCCCTCTTCACGACTGTCTTGGTGTGTTTGGACCATGATAGTTTGTTGGTGATGTGGACACCAAGGAATTGAAGCTTTCGACCTGCTCCACTACAGCCCCATCAATGTGAATGGGGGCGTACTCGGCCCTCCTTTTCCTGTCGTCCACGATCATCTCCTTTGTCTTGATCATGTTGCGGGAGAGGTTGTTGTCCTGGCACCACTCTGACCTTCTCGCCGTTGTCGGTGATCAGGCCTACCACCGTTGTCGGTGATCAGGCCTACCACCATTTTCACAAAGTTTTCAACGTTAAATTCTAAATGTCAAGACTCACCCTCCCTCCCTCAACAATCTCCTTCTGTAGGTCGGTTGATGTCAGGACCAGTAGATGGATGGCCTGAAGGAGAGAGGAAAGGAGGGAACGCAGTATTTAGGATTTCGATCAGACCTTTTGAGTAAGTCAATCAAAACAGTAAGTAGAATAGCAGCCATCTTACCTTCATCAGGTCTGTGCAGCTGTAGAGGATTCTATGAAACAAGGAGTAATATCATGATGAGTTAAAGGGGAAAAATGCATTAAGTATTTCAACTAAAATACAGAGTAAGTCAAACATACTACTGACCGTTCATTGACCTCAAGTTTGACGCCAGAGGTGTCCTTTCGTGCCTGATTCATCATTTCCTTTAGATATAGAAAAACAGCAATTGAGAAATGTGGATAAAACCTGGGTATGAATACAGATATATTGTGTAGACAGTGTTGAGCTTGTGATGTCATTCCCCTCTACAGTGGGATGTTCTACATGGTTGTGATCCTCACATCGATTCTGCGCACTGCCTCCTCAATGGCTGCTGATGTTGCTGCCATCTCCTTGTCCACCAGATCTCCCAGCTCATCCTGTCGCACATCCACGCCTTTAGGTCGCAGCTCCTAAACATTGGAAGAGGAGATGAGATTAAGAAAAACAGTAAAAGGACAGGGATAAAAATTGAGAAGACTGCCCAGTAGTCCATTACCTCCCCCAGCCTCAGGATCTTTTGGACCACAATGCGAATGGAGGCCGGATCTGCCCTCTGGAGAGAGGCCTTGGACTTGAGGTCCTTCAGGAACTGCAGACTATGAGTGGCACAGCCCCTGCAATTCTCAGTCAGACCTGCAGGGTGCAAAAGTGCAAGATACACACTGACACTAATCACATACCAAATGGATTCAATATCATATTTCAGTAAAATTCCAATACGATACAAGATCCATTTCTAACAGGAAACCGTTCTATTTGAAGAGAACATCCTTACGGTCGGCGTGGTCGGTGGGAGCCATGTGCGCTGTGGCACTGCCGTTGATGATGGTGTCAGCAGCCAGGTGGGAGAACTGGGTCAGGGCCCTCAGCAGCCCACCAACATCTGGTAAACAGAGGAAAGGATGCATCACTGCCAGTAACACAGCCAAGCTCTGTCACTAACGAGCACTCATGACCATTATCACTGGGTTTGCTCAAAGACGACTAATTATATAAAAAACACTGAGCACAAAGTAATGAGCAACTCACCTCCCATGTTTGTCAGGTAGTCTGAGTGACCCCTTTTCACTTTGTCAATGGAGCCTAAAGTGGCATCAGCCCGACTGACAAGGTAATCTGTTGTGGTGGAGAGAAAGATAAAAGCTTGAAAAGCATTATTTTTATAAATTTACACACATGCATGGATGAGTCATCTTTCACTTTATATTCTAAGTGATATGAACAGCATCTCTCTGTGTGTATGTGTACATTCACTCATTTTAACCTGGGGAGCTGGTGCAGCGGATGTGCAGGGGGTCATCCAGTTTGGCCACAGCATCCTGGATGATGCTCTCAGCCTCAGAGACCGTTCCCTGCAGCAGAGAGAACTGCTCCTCCAGCAGCTTCTGCTGCAGCTGCTCCTCACGGCTAGACTACACAGATGCAATGAGACAGTCAGACATACGGTCAGAGGGAAAAATAGATGGGCACAGACATACTAATGGTTTATCTTATATTGTGCAGACAGCCAAATTGTTCAATGATTAAAGAAAATCTGTCACTTTGCAATGCACAGTCTGAGTAATAGGGGATTTGAACAGCAGTATAGCTTTTGTCTATTTTCTTTTTTGCAATCAACAAATGACAGACAAGACAAAGCAGCTGACTGAACTCTGTGCGGTGCTGTCCTGACTGACCTTCTCCTGCAGCCTGCCCTGCAGCTCTCCCAGCTCCCTGGTGCTCCTCTCCCTCTCCTGCTGCAGGGATGACTGCTGCAGCTGTGCAGCATGGCGCAGGGCTGACAGTGCTGCCTCCTTCTCACTCACAGAGTGCATCAGACGTTCCTTCTCCGCCTGCAGGGCGGACATGGATCTGGTCTGCTGTTCCCCCACCTGGGAGAGAGGGAGGAGGAAGAGAGAGAGGGTAGAGAAGAGACAGGAAGAAGGCAGATAACAGAATAATGGGTACAGAAAATACTTTTTTGATGTTTGTGAGACTTTCATGTGATCACTTCCTCACACAGTGCAGGTTCCTAAAGCCTTCACAGACAATCCTGATTTGCAAGTCTGGAAAGTGGGGCGATTCTTTTGCATCTAGTTTTGCATGATGGTGAATCACATGAGTCCCCTGTGTAGTGGAGGGAACCCACTTTATTCAGTATTTACTGCATCATCACCACACACCTTCTCGTTGCTCTGCAGAGTGCCTTTGACACGTTCCACTTCTGCCTTCTTCTCCTCAAACTCTCTTTTAAGCTTCTCCATCTCAAACTTCTGCTCCTCAAGCTGCAATGATAAAACAATAACATTATTCAGTCATTTAGATAAAAGGTTAATACAGTACTGGATCACCAATTCTAATACTCAATAACATTAACCTTCATGTCAGCATCCTGTTTGATGCGATCCACCTCAAAAGCCAACTGCTGCTTAGTCCTCTCCACCTCCTCCTGAGTCTGCTGGGTGGCTGACAGCATCTTCACTGTGTCTGCACTCTGCCAACACAATGTCACATATACATTGTTAAACATTCTCTTCACACTATACAGAAAAATAATGCTCAGTTGAGTCTGAGTCTATATGGATTGGCTCCCCCTTGGGTTGTGCCGTGGCGGAGATCTTTGTGGGCTATACTCGGCCTTGTTTCAGGATGGTAAGTTGGTGGTTGAAGATATCCCTCTAGTGGTGTGGGGGCTGTGCTTTGGCAAAGTGGGTGGGGTTATATCCTTCCTGTTTGGCCCTGTCCGAGGGTGTCCTCGGATGGGGCCACAGTGTCTCCTGACCCCTCCTGTCTCAGCCTCCAGTATTTATGCTGCAGTAGTTTGTGTCGGGGGGCTAGGGTCAGTTTGTTATATCTGGAGTACTTCTTCTGTCCTATCCGGTGTCCTGTGTGAATTTAAGTATGCTCTTTCTCTCTTTCTTTCTCTCTCTCTCTCTCTCTCGGAGGACCTGAGCCCTAGGACCATGCCTCAGGACTACCTGACATGATGACTCCTTGCTGTCCCCAGTCCACCTGGCCGTGCTGCTGCTCCATTTTCAACTGTTCTGCCTGTGATTATTATTATTTGACCATGCTGGTCATTTATGAACATTTGAACATCTTGGCCATGTTCTGTTATAATCTCCACCCGGCACAGCCAGAAGAGGACTGGCCACCCCACATAGCCTGGTTCCTCTCTAGGTTTCTTCCTAGGTTTTGGCCTTTCTAGGGAGTTGTTCCTAGCCACCGTGCTTTTACACAGGCATTGCTTGCTGTTTGGGGTTTTAGGCTGGGTTTCTGTACAGCACTTTGAGATATCAGCTGATGTACGAAGGGCTATATAAATACATTTGATTTGATATGAGCATATGTGGAGAAAACCACAATGAAAACAAAGGTGAGTGAGGTTCCTCATAAAGGTGTACCTTCCTGAGCAGTTCCGCATGGCTAGACACTAGCTCAGTGTGCTTCTCCTTCAGCTTGTTATAGCGCTGCTCTGTGGCCTGGGCTCTTGCTGGGTAGCAAAGTGGGGGTCAGAGACAAGAGGGAGACGTCAGTGTGTGTTCAATACAATGTGATTGAACATGTATGCCAGACTTAGTGAGTGGCTTCTCTTACTCTCGGCCTCTCCGAAGGTGGCCTGCACACTCTCATGCTCAGCATTGCGGCGGCGTGTGGCCTCCAGCTCCATGCGCAGCTGCTCGTTCTCCACCAAGGCACGCTGTTTCTGTACCCGCTGCTCCTCCAGCTCCGCCTCCAGACTGTTGATCTGGGACTTAAGCTGAGTGATGTAGCGCTGGGCCTGCAGGAGGGAGGAGGTAGGTAGTCAGTCAGTCACCATAGTAAACCTCCCCTAGGTAGATGATCACTACCACCACAGGACACCATGACATGGCACTAGTGGATGAGGGCCTCAGACGGGGGAAACAAGTGTTGAGTGGTACAAATTATTTTTTACAAAATGTATACAATTTCAGGTTAGGGTGGCTCAATTCAATATCACAGGCGTAAACTTTTAGCAACAGTTAAGAAACAGGCCACATTAGGAGCCAGCCATTTGCAGAAATTGGGGTCAACAGTACATTTCACACTGTGTCCCAGACACATCTTCTGGTCTTCTCTGACCAGACAGACATCATTTCCCATTCTGAGACAAGCTGCCACATTCCACATGTCACGATTCATCTTTGCATCCACCCAACACATGACCTAAATTCCTCTCTCCTTTACAAATCAACCATGTCTACCACTGTCAAAACTTGGTTATCAGTGTTTCCCTTAAGTACACGGAGTAGCCAGCCAAATAGAAAAAGTAGCCAGCCAGGTGTCCCCAGGCTTTTCATAATTTATCTGCAGATAATTGCCAAAAGGTATACCAGTACGCAAATTAGGGAGATCAACTTTATGCAGTCATTTTGACACCTTTTATAAACGAAACACTTGCTGTTCGGTCGTCAACCAAAGGACAGTCAATAGCCTACACGCCATGACTCCGTGGCTGGCTATAGGAAACACACAAAAGAAAATAAATAAACAATAATTAGGCTATGTGGATTTTCGACTCACCCCTTACATTAAATGGGATGGGCAGATTTCTCTTGTGCTCTCCAGCCATGTAATTTTTTTTGACTGCAACCTACCACAGCGCACACCAATCATAAAGGTACAGGAAGGTGGGACAGACAGCAGACTGTAAACCAGCAGTGTTTCCCGGTCATTGATCGCTTTGTGACTGACAGGTGCCTGTCCTATCAATAGATAGCTAGAAGATGTATAGCGTTCATTTTGGCAGGAGAGGGCTTGACAGACTTTTCTGACTAGTGAATAGAAACTTAAATGAAAAGTAGTAGTTATTTTTTGAAGTGGGGAAAAGTAGCTTGGTGTTTAGGGAAAACAATGTGCTGGTTGCTCTTCCATGCCGTCCCTAGGAGGGGTGCGTCACTTGAGTGGGTTGATGTGATCTTCCTGTCCAGTTTGGCACCCCCCTCGGGTTCGTGCCGTGCCATGGGGGAGATCTTCGTGGGCTATACTCAGCCTTGTCTCAGGGTAGTAAGTTGGTGGTCTGTTGTTATCCCTCTAGTGGTGTGGGGGCTGTGCTTTGGCAAAGTGGCTGGGGTTATATCCTGCCTGGTTGGCCCTGTCCAGGGGTATCGTCGGACGGGGCCAGTGTCTCCCGACCCCTCCTGTCTCAGCATCCAGTATTTATGCTGCAATAGTTTGTGTCGGGGGCTAGGATCAGTCTGTTATATCTGGAGTATTTCTCCGGTCTTATCCTGTGTGAATTTAAGTATGCTCCCTCTAACTCTCTCTTTTCTCTCTTCTCTCAGAGGACCTGAGCCCTAGGACAATGCCTCAGAACTATCTGGCCTGATGACTCCTTGCTTGTCCCCAGTCCACCTGGTCGTGCTGCTGCTCCAGTTTCAACTGTCCTGCTTGCGGCTATGGAACCCTGACCTGTTCACCGGATGTGCTACCTTGTCCCAGACCTTCTGTTTTCAACGATCTCTACCGCACCTGCTGTCTCTAACTCTGAATGATCAGCTATGAAAAGCTACCTGACATTTACTTCTGAAGTGCTGACCTGTTGCACCCTCTACAACCACTGACTATTATTATTTGACCCTGCTGGTAATCTATGAACGTTTGAACATCTTAGCCATGTACTGTTATAATCTCCACCCGGCACAGCCAGAAGAGGACTGGCCACCCCTCAGAGCCTGGTTCCTCTAGGTTTCTTCCTAGGTTTTGGCCTTTCTAGGGAGTTTTTCCTAGCCACCGTGCTTCTACACCTGCATTGCTTGCTGTTTGGGGTTTTAGGCTGGGTTTCTGTATAGCACTTTGTGACATTGGATGAGGTATAAAGCCCTTTTGTTAACAGGAATAATGAACCCTTAAATAGTATTATCTGAGGTACAAGTCATTTGTTTTTAGCTAGGTATGACATCTGTAAATTCTGTTTAAAGGAGTTAAAACTCATGTCTACTTACCTCTCCTTTGACCCTTTCCAGATCTGTCCTCAATAGCTCCAAGTCCCGCTTGAGGTTCTCAATCTGGATATCCCTGTGGACCAGAAGACATACAGCCACTAACCTTTAAGATAGACACACACACACACTACTAACTCAATTCACAAGAAGATATCTAGACATGTCAGTTCAAAAAACATCACCAGTTTACATATCCTTCCGTTTCAAACACACCAATGCTAAAATACCAATGACTAACCTGTCATCAAAACCACCATTGGCAGGTCCAAAGGTTTGATCAAATATGTCGAACTGCTAAAGGAAAAGTCAGAGAAGACGCATGAATGCTTATACAATCTACAGCCAAAATTAGTGCTACTTTAAAAATATAAAAAATAAGACATACACATTCAATGGGCCATAGCTGTTGCCCTCAGAGGTCATGACCCTGTGCCCTATAAGTCGTACCTGTGGCACCGCCATGCTGGGCACGGTGACGTCACTGACATTGATCAGCGGTTCAGGGTCGTCATCTTCATCATCCACCTGCTCGGGCTCATCCTCGTCTGGGATGACCACCACTGGCCTTGCATGCTTGGCCAGGGAAGCCGCATGCAGGAAATTAGGAGGGGACTGGGGATGAACACACACACAAATAAATAAGACAGGACTATAAAACACAGATGGCTCCACAATCTAGGAAGTGTGGTTGAGTCCCAATACAGTATCTTTCCCCTACTATGTCAGTCTATGCTCTTACTTCTGGCAGCTTGGGGATCTGGATGAGTCTCTTGAAGTACATCATGTCTCTGGCTTTGTTGAAGAAGGTCTTGAGGCTGTAAGGCAAATATTTCAATCCCCGATTTGAATGATACCACTAATCTACAAGAACATAACATTTTCTAAACTGTGTTGTATTATTGCATCCCTAAAATAGAGGGGGATGTGTATAGGACAGAATGAAATAAAACAAATAGAACCAAGTTTCACTTACTTAGCTAGCAAATGCAGCTAGAAAGTTTTGCCTACTCAGAGCGGTGCCATGTTACCTAGCTGATCAGGGGCGTATTCACTCCACCGATTCTATTGAAAAATGTTTCTTAAAATGGAAGCAAATGGAACGAAACGGGGATAAACACACCTGAAATTGTCCAGTATAAAAACTCTTGTTTATAACTGTTGGACAAATGACTACACCCTAGATCAGCTAGATGCAGGCAAGAGTGTTCAAGGTGGTATTGAATGTGTGCAGCCAACGGGTTTCTCCACACATCGCGCTGACAGAAACAAACATCTTTCTGGTAAGAAGAGGGGCGGGGGCGTATGCCTTATGGCCAACGTGACATGGTGTGATGAAAGAAACATACAGGAACTCAAATCCTTCTGTTCACCTGATTTAGAATTCCTCACAATCAAATGTAGACCGCATTATCTACCAAGAGAATTCTCTTCGATTATAATCACAGCCGTATATATCCCCCCCCAAGCAGACACATCGATGGCTCTGAACGAACTTTATTTAACTCTCTGCAAACTGGAAACGATTTATCCGGAGGCTGCATTCATTGTAGCTGGGGATTTTAACAAGGCTAATCTGAAAACAAGACTCCCCAAATTTTATCAGCATATCGATTGCGCAACCAGGGGAGGAAAGACCTTGGATCATTGTTACTCTAACTTCCGCGACGCATATAAGGCCCTGCCCCGCCCTCCTTTCGGAAAAGCTGACCACGACTCCATTTTGTTGATCCCTGCCTACAGACAGAAACTAAAACAAGAGGCTCCCACGCTGAGGTCTGTCCAACGCTGGTCCGACCAAGCTGACTCCACACTCCAAGACTGCTTCCATCACGTGGACAGGGAGATGTTTCGTATTGCGTCAGATAACAACATTGACGAATACGCTGATTCGGTGTGCGAGTTCATTAGAACGTGCGTTGAAGATGTCGTTCCCATAGCAACGATTAAAACATTCCCTAACCAGAAACCGTCGATTGATGGCAGCATTCGTGTGAAACTGAAAGCGCGAACCACTGCTTTTAATCAGGGCAAGGTGTCTGGTAACATGACCGAATAAAAACAGTGCAGCTATTCCCTCCGCAAGGCTATCAAACAAGCTAAGCGCCAGTACAGAGACAAAGTAGAAACTCAATTCAACGGCTCAGACACAAGAGGCATGTGGCAGGGTCTACAGTCAATCACGGACTACAGGAAGAAATCCAGCCCAGTCACGGACCAGGATGTCTTGCTCCCAGGCAGACTAAATAACTTTTTTGCCCGCTTTGAGGACAATACAGTGCCACTGACAGGGCCTGCAACGAAAACATGCGGTCTTTCCTTCACTGCAGCCGAGGTGAGTAAGACATTTAAACGTGTTAACCCTCGCAAGGCTGCAGGCCCAGACGGCATCCCCAGCCGCGCCCTCAGAGCATGCGCAGACCAGGCACAGACCAGCTGGCCGGTGTGTTTACGGACATATTCAATCAATCCCTATACCAGTCTGCTGTTCCCACATGCTTCAAGAGGGCCACCATTGTTCCTGTTCCCAAGAAAGCTAAGGTAACTGAGCTAAACGACTACCGCCCCGTAGCACTCACATCCGTCATCATGAAGTGCTTTGAGAGACTAGTCAAGGACCATATCACCTCCACCCTACCTGACACCCTAGACCCACTCCAATTTGCTTACCACCCAAATAGGTCCACAGACGATGCAATCTCAACCACACTGCACACTGCCCTAACCCATCTGGACAAAAGGAATACCTATGTGAGAATGCTGTTCATCGACTACAGCTCGGCATTCAACACCATAGTACCCTCCAAGCTCGTCATCAAGCTCGAGACCCTGGGTCTCGACCCCGCCCTGTGCAACTGGGTACTAGACTTCCTGACGGGCCGCCCCCAGGTGGTGAGGGTAGGCAACAACATCTCCTCCCCGCTGATCCTCAACACTGGGGCCCCACAAGGGTGCGTTCTGAGCCCTCTGCTGTACTCCCTGTTCACCCACGACTGCGTGGCCACGCACGCCTCCAACTCAATCATCAAGTTTGCGGACGACACAACAGTGGTAGGCTTGATTACCAACAACGACGAGACGGCCTACAGGGAGGAGGTGAGGGCCCTCGGAGTGTGGTGTTGGAAAATAACCTCACACTCAACGTCAACAAAACTAAGGAGATGATTGTGGACTTCAGGAAACAGCAGAGGGAACACCCCCCTATCCACATCGATGGAACAGTAGTGGAGAGGGTAGCAAGTTAAGTTCCTCGGCATACACATCACAGACAAACTGAATTGGTCCACTCACACAGACAGCATCGTGAAGAAGGCGCAGCAGCGCCTCTTCAACCTCAGGAAGCTGAAGAAATTCAGCTTGTCACCAAAAGCACTCACAAACTTCTACAGATGCACAATCGAGAGCATCCTGGCGGGCTGTATCACCGCCTGGTATGGCAACTGCACCGCCCTCAACCGTAAGGCTCTCCAGAGGGTAGTGAGGTCCGCACAACGCATCACCGGGGGCAAACTACCTGCCCTCCAGGACACCTACACCACCCGATGTCACAGGAAGGCCATAAAGATCATCAAGGACATCAACCACCCGAGCCACTGCCTGTTCACCCCGCTATCATCCAGAAGGCGAGGTCAGTACAGGTGCATCAAAGCTGGGACCGAGAGACTGAAAAACAGCTTCTATCTCAAGGCCATCAGACTGTTAAACAGCCACCACTAACACTGAGTGGCTGCTGCCAACACACTGACACTGACTCAACTCCAGCCACTTTAATAATGGGAATTGATGGGAAATGTAAATATATCACTAGCCACTTTAAACAATGCTACCTTATATAAATGTTACTTACCCTACATTATTCATCTCATATGCATACGTATATACTGTACTCTATATCATCGACGGTATCCTTATGTAATACATGTATCACTAGCCACTTTATACTATGCCACTTTGTTTACATACTCATCTCATTTGTACATACTGTACTCGATACCATCTACTGTATCTTGCCTATGCTGCTCTGTACCATCACTCATTCATATATCCTTATGTACATATTCTTTATCCCCTTACACTGTGTACAAGACAGTAGTTTTGGAATTGTTAGTTAGATTACTTGTTATTACTGCATTGTTGGAACTAGAAGCACAAGCATTTCGCTACACTCGCATTAACATCTGCTAACCATGTGTATGTGACAAATAAAATTTGATTTGATGTGTCACTATTCATAGGCTAGGTTGTAGCAACCTCATGATGGGTACAGGGAAAATGTGAGTATCACGTAGTAGCCTAAACCTATTGATGTTACATTGAACTGGGTAAATGGAATATGAATGACAGTCATCCAATATGTTGTAATAGAAATAAGGTCATGCTCATAAACAGCACCGACCGCCACCGATGCCAAGGTATCCACTAACAAGTCAAGCTCCCTCTCTGCTCTCTTTCTGGGCTGATTGTTGTGCAGGCTCCCTTCCTCCCTCACGTTCCTACCCCCTCATTTACTAGCAGCCCGAGCTCCTGGGTGACTTACCTGTGGAACTGGTCATGGAAACGATCACGATGTCCTTGCAGGGTGTCTGCTGGGAGACCTGAAATCCAGGACATGCAATAGACAAAGTCACAAAAAAATACTTTGAAACAAGTTGAGTCTAATCATGTTAGCAAAGCGTAGTTTAGAGCAAGTAGACAAATGGAACTACTATTAATAATACTTTGCATCACATTTGTGATCTCCAGTTATTTTCCTTTCATTGATTAGACTACCAAAGGGACCTTAAATGTAAATCTTATGCTTCACGGAGTCTTGGCTGAAAGACAACATAGACAACATACAGCTGGCTGGTTATACAATGTACCAGCAAGATAGAAAAGCGGCGTCGGGTTAGACAAGGGGTGGCAGTCTATGTATTTTTGTAAACAACAGCTGGTGCACGATATCTAAGGATGTCTCGAGCTATTGCTTGCCTGAGGTAGAGTCTCTCATGATAAGCTGTAGACCACACTACCTACCGAGAGAGTTTATAATCTGTATTCTTTGTAACTGTTTACATACCACCACAGTCAGAGGCTGGCACTAAGACAGAATTGAATGAGCTGTATTCCACCATAAGCAAACAAGAAAACACTCACCCAGAGGCGGCACTCCTAGGAGCCGGGGACTTTAATGCAGGGAAACTTAAATCAGTTTTACCAAATTTCTATTAGCATGTTAAATGTGCAACCAGAAGAAAAAGAACTCTGGACCACCTATACTCCACACACAGACGCATACAAAGCTCTCCCTCGCCCTCCATTTGGCAAATCTGACCACAATGCTATTCTCCTGATTCCTGCTTACAAGCAAATATTAAAGCAGGAAGCACCAGTGACTAGATCAATAAAAATAAAAAAAGGTCAGAGAAAGCAGATGCTAAGCTACAGGACTGTTTTGCTAGCACAGACTGGAATATGTTCCGGGATTCCTCCGATGGCATTGAGGAGTACACTACAGTTATTGGCTTCATCAATAAGTGCATCAATGACGTCGTCCCCACAGTGACTGTACGTACATACCCCAACCAGAAGCCATGGATTACAGGCAGCATCCGCACTGAGCTAAAGGTTAGAGCTGCCGCTGTCAAGGAGCGGGACTCTAACCCGGAAGCTTTTAAGAAATCCCGCTATGCCCTCCGACAAACCTTCAAACGGGCAAAGCGCCAATACAGTACTAAGATCGAATCGTACTACACCGGCTCTGACGCTCGTCGGATGTGGCAGGGCTTGCAAACTATTACAGACTACAAAGGGAAGCACAGCCGAGAGCTATATGCTCACTTCGAGGCAAATAACACTGAAACATGCATGAGAGCACCAGCTGTTCCGGAAGAATGTGATCACGACTTCCGCAGCCGATGTGAGTAAGACCTTTAAACAGGTCAACATTCACAAGGCCGCAGGGCCAGACGGATTACCAGGACGTGTACTGCGAGCATGCGCTGACCAACTGGCAAGCGTCTTTACTGACATTTTCAACCACTCCCTGTCTGAGTCTGTAATACCAACATGTTCTAAGCAGACCACCATAGTCCCTGTGCCCAAGAACGCTAAGGTAACCTGCCTAAAGACTACCAACCCGTGGCACTCGTCTGTAGCCATGAAGTGCTTTGAAAGGCTGGTCATGGCTCACAACAACCACCATCACAGAAACCCACTCCAATTTGCATACTGCCCCAACAGATCCACAGATGAGTGCAATAGAGATTGCATCCACACTGACCTTTCCCACCTGAACAAAAGGAACACCTATGTGAGAATGCTATTCATTGACTACAGCCCAGCATTCAACACCATAATGCCCTCAAATAAGCTAAGGTTCCTGGGACTAAACACCTCCCTCTGCAACTGGATGCTGGACTTCCTGATGGGCCGGCCCCAGGTGGTAAGGGTAGGTAACAACAAATCCGCCACGCTATTCCTCAACACAGGTGCCCCTCAGGGGTGCTTGCTCAGTACCCTCCTGTACTCCCTGTTCACTCATGACTGCATGGCCAGGCACGACTCCAACACCATCATTAAATTTGCCAATGACACAACAATGGTAGGCCTGATCACCGACGAGACAGCCTATAGGAAGGTCAGAGACCTGGCCGTGTGGTGCCAGGACAACAACCTCTCTCTCTCTCAACATGATCAAGACAAAAGGAGATGATTGTGGACTACATGAAAAAGAGGACCGAGCATGCCCCCATTCTCATCAACAGGGCTGCAGTGGAGCAGGTTGAGAGCTTCAAGTTCCTTGGTGTCCACATCAACAAACTAACATGGTCTAAGCACACCAAGACAGTTGTGAAGAGGGCAAGACAAAATATATTCCCCCTCAGGAGACTGAAAAGATTTGGCATGGGTCCTCAGATTCTCAAAAGGTTCTACAGCTGCACCATTGAGAGCATCCTGACTGGTTGCAACACTGCCTGGTATAGCAACTGCTCAGCATCCGACCGCAAGGCACTACAGAGGGTAGTGTGAATGGCCCAGTACATCACTGGGGCCAAGATTCCTGCCATCCAGGACCTCTATACCAGGCAGTGTCAGAGGAAGGCCCTAAAAATTGTCAAAGACTCCAGCCACCCTAGTCATAGACTGTTCTCTCTGCTACCGCACGGCAAGCAGTACCAGGAAGTCTAGGTCCAAGAGGCTTCTAAACAGCTTCTACCCCCAAGCCATAAGACTCCTGAGCATCTAGTCAAATGCATACCCAGACTATTTGCAGTGCACCCCCCCCCCTTTTTATACCACTGCTACTCTGTTGTCATCTATGCAGTCACTATAATAACTCTACCTACATGTACATACTACCTCATAACCGGTGCCCCCGCACATTGACTCTATCGGTACCCCCCTGTATATAGTCTCACCATTGTTATTTCACTGCTGCTCTTTAATTACTTGCTACTTTTATCTTTTATTCTTATCTGTATTTTATTTTTCAACTGCATTGTTGGTTAGGGGCTTGTAAGTAAGCATTTCACTGTCAGGTCCTGTTGTATTCGGCGCAAATACAATTTGATGTTACAGTACATGTTGAAAAATATGTCATGCAGTTGAGATTAAAGATGCCAACGTACAAGCGTGCAGCTTGAAGAGCAGCTTGACGGTGAAGTGGTAGAGGTGACTGCAGTCCTGAATGACCTGGATGAGGGGGGACAGGCGACACTGGCCTGACGTCAGCGTAGAGATGGCAATGGACGTGTTGAGCTGCCGGATCACTGCAGATCACACGCCAATGTATAACACATAACAAACACCACAATAAACAAACAATCTTAAAAATGGGGAGGATTTGGTATCGCTGTCACTAGTTCAGAAATACAGCACTTTGACAATGGCTCACACATTTATGAATCACCCACTCTGTGGGTGGAAAACAGTTATCAGCAGATCTAGCAGTTGGGTGGGTAGATGTGTGAAAGCACAAGGCAGTTAGGAGCTCCCATGTTTCCTGAGTACAAGATGCCCAGTTAGTCACGGAGGCAGGCAGGGTTGTTTACAGTTGTAGGGTTTGTTTATAGTTGTTCAGGATCACAGGCTGTGACAACATCCTGCAGGGCAGGGAGGTGCATGATGCAATTACAGCCAATCAGAAGAAAAACAATTAATGTCCTCTAATAGCAAACATTTATAACCTATTTATAGGGTTTGTGAAATTACATGAGGGGCCTAATCATACTAAACAAACAAAGTGGTTTAGAAATGCGTTTCCCTTAACTTTTGGGGGGATTAACTCACTCCCTCAACAGCATTACAAGTGTGTGCTCACAAGCCACTATCCTGTCCCTATTCCATTTCAGGCACACAAACAGTTAATGGAAGCCGACCACAGCCCTGTACCTCAGGTTACCCATCCTTTGAGAGGTGGGGGTAGGTAGGTAGGGGCGAAGCGGAGGATTCTCACCTGTCTCGGCTAGCCTCAGCTCTGTATCCAGGTAATCAAACACTTCCACAGTGAGCTGGAACCTGCAGGAGTGAAGTCAATACCCCCTTAGTAACACAAGGCTAATGGCTTCCCTAAGAAAAGAGCAGCAGGTTCTCTCCCTTGTCTCCACAGTTCTCCATCTCTACTTAAAATGGCAACAAAATGGTATGTTGGCCTTCTTTGAATCAGAAAGAATGTTAAGTTTATATTTTATATCAAGAATTTACTTCACTTGATCTATGCCAATTAAATGTATACACATTTGTTTGATGTCCCTGTATAATATTCTGATAACTCCTTAACAGGAGAGGGAGTGCACGTGAGAGTGCCAGGGATGTGTGGAGACTGGAGAGGGAGGAGTAGAGGAGTAGAGAACACACTCACACATTATTGATGTCTGTTCCTGCAACGCGCTCCAGAACCTCATCTGTTACCTCTAGGTTGGCTCGGATTTCAGAATGCTGCACAGAAGACAAAAGGATTGCAAAAATGATCCAACAATTCTTGTACATCATTTCTCAAGGATGGTACAACATTAGAAATATCTAATGACCTCACATGTACAGTGGGGCAAAAAAGTATTTAGTCAGCCACCAATTGTGCAAGTTCTCCCACTTAAAAAGATGAGGCCTGTAATTTATCATAGGTACACTTCAACTATGACAGACAAAATGAGAAAAAAATCCAGAAAATCACATTGTAGGATTTAGAAATTAATTAATTAGCAAATTATGGTGGAAAATAAGTATTTGGTCAATAACAAAAGTTTCTCAATACTATATATGTTATATACCCTTTGTTGGCAATGACAGGTCAAACGTCTTCACAAAGTCTTCACAAGGTTCTCACACACTGTTGCTGGTATTTTGGCACATTCCTCCATGCAGATCTCCTCTAGAGCAGTGATGTTTTGGGGCTGTTGCTGGGCAACACGGACTTTCAACTCCCTCCAAAGATTTTCTATGGGGTTGAGATCTGGAGACTGGCTAGGCCACTCCAGGACCTTGAAATGCTTCTTACGAAGCCACTCCTTCGTTGCCCGGGCGGTGTGTTTGGGATCATTGTCATGCTGAAAGACCCAGCCACGTTTCATCTTCAATGCCCTTGCTGATGGAAGAAGGCCCCATTCATTCTTTCCTTTACACGGATCAGTCATCCTGGTCCCTTTGCAGAAAAACAGCCCCAAAGCATGATGTGTCCACCCCCATGCTTCACAGTAGGCATGGTGTTCTTTGGATGCAACTCAGCATTCTTTGTCCTCCAAACACGACGAGTTGAGTTTACCAAAAAGTTATATTTTGGTTTCATCTGACATTCTCCCAAACTTCTTCTGGATCATCCAAATGCTCTCTAGCAAACTTCAGACGGGCCTGGACATGTACTGGCTTAAGCAGGGGGACACGTCTGGAACTGCAGGATTTGAGTCCCTGGCGGCGTAGTGTGTTTGATGGTAGGCTTTGTTACTTTGGTCCCAGCTCTCTGCAGGTCATTCACTAGGTCCCCCCGTGTGGTTCTGGGATTTTTGCTCACCGTTCTTGTGATCATTTTGACCCCAACGAGGTGAAATCTTGCGTGGAGCCCCAGATCGAGGGAGATTATCAGTGGTCTTGTATGTCTCCCATTTCCTAATAGTTGCTCCCACAGTTGATTTCTTCAAACCAAGCTGCTTACCTATTGCAGATTCAGTCTTCCCAGCCTGGTTCAGGTCTACAATTTTGTTTCTGGTGTCCTTTGACAGCTCTTTGGTCTTGGCCATAGTGGAGTTTGGAGTGTGACAGTTTGGAGGTTGTGGACAGGTGTCTTTTATACTGATAACAAGTTCAAACAGGTGCCATTAATACAGGTAACGAGTGAGGACGACAGAGGAGCCTCTTAAAGAAGAAGTTACATGTCTGTGAGAGCCAGAAATCTTGCTTGTTTGTAGGTGACCAAATACTTATTTTCCACCATAATTTGTAAATTAATTCAATACAAATCCTACAATGTGGGCCTCCCGGGTGGCGCAGTGGTTAAGGGTGCAGTACTGCAGCGCCAGCTGCGCCACCAGAGACTCTGAGTTCACGCCCAAGCTCTGTCGTAACTGGCCGCGACCGGGAGGTCCGTGGGGTGACGCACAATTGGCCTAGCGTCCGGGTTAGGGAGGGTTTGGCCGGTAGGGAAATCCTTGTCTCATCACGCACCAGCGACTCCCGTGGCGGGCCAGGCGCAGTGCTACCTGACTGTCTAGCTTTCTTTTTGATTACTTTTAGCAAGTTGGACAGAGTGAAGAGACAATAAAGGTCCATTATCATCTATAGACCGTTTTGATTTGGTTTTAGTCATTCCAAAGTGGATTGAGATTGTTGTTTCCCGGAATTTTAATATACATTTTTTTAATACATTTGACACGTGCTATAGAGCAGGGGTATTTAACTATTACTCAACGAGGACAGGAGCCTGCTGGTTTTCGGTTTGATCTGATAATTCATTGCACCCACCTGGTGTCCCAGTTCTAAATCAGTCCATGATTTGAGGGAACAATGAAAAAACACAGTGGAACTGGCTTTGAGGTCCAGAGTTCAGTTTGAGGGCTAAAGAGGGTAGGCTTACCTTCACGTGGAACTCCATCTTTGTGCAGAGGAGCTTAGCGTACAGAGCCACCAGCTGGCCATATCTGTCATGAAGGTTGCCCTGGAAACAAAAGTGAGCGAGCAACAAGCATTGAGCTGTGCTTTTCTTCAACACAGCAAGAAACATCTCCCATTCTAGCCTTTCCTCTAATCTGCAGCAGACAGATTAACTCTGCCTGCACAGGAAGCACAATTACAGTATGAGCAGGAAGATGTTTGGAAAAAAGAATTTCAAAACATGTCCTGCATTTTTGCCTAAACTAAATCATTAAAGGGATTTTCCCCCATTTCAAGCCATCTGAAATTAAATTTGTTCGCCCAAAACTTATTCAACCACCCCACAAAAAAACACAGCACAATCTCCAGACTCACCCATAGTTGCCCTGTTTCAACTATGTTACTGTGATGTCTCATGCAGTCCTGAAGGCTCTGAAAGGCAGAAAGGGGATAGATAAGGTTAATTCAATAATAATATTGAAACAGTCACTCAATAATGTTCAATTATACAATTAACATTTCACCATTAAGCTAATTTGGACTAATTACGGCCTGAGGTCTGCATAAAAACCTCCATGCTTGGGTCTCCCAAGTGGTGCAGCGGTCTAAGGCACCGCATTGCAGTGCTAGAAGCGTTACTACACACCCGGGTTCATTCCCAGGCTGTGCCCCAACCCAGCCCCATAGGACGGTGCACAATTGGCCCAGTATCGTCCGGGTTAGAGGAGGGTTTGGCCGGTGGGGCTTTACTTGGCTCATCGCACTCTAGCGAGTCCTTTTGGCGGGCCAGGTACCTGCAGGCTGACCCCAGTTGAATGGTGTTTCCTCTGACACATTGATGCGGCTGGCTTCTGGGTTAAGCTAGCGGGTGTTAAGGAGCGAGGTTTGGCAGGTCATGTTTCGGAGGACGCATGACTCCACCTTGGCCTCTCCCGAACCCGTTAGGGAGTTGCAGCGATGAGTGAGTTTGTGAGCTATGCTCAAAGAAATATTGCATGGTTTTTTAAATATACTATAGGCTACCAATTATGCAGTATTTTCATCTAAGATCTGTGCCAAATTTTCCACCTAAAACCTGCATGTGTATTTTCCTAGTCTCTACATTTTTCTTTAACCCACACACACACACACACACACATATATATATATATATATATAAAAAACAGAACCGCAGTTGTACTAGAGTGTATAGAGCAGAGAGCAGGTCTTACGTTATGGTGGCCATCCCGCAACACTTTGTGCACCACGTGGCAGAACTTCCAGCTGAGGATGGAGTTGCTGGACAAAGGGAGGCCCAAGGCATAGGACCAGAAGGTAAAGGCTCCCTTCTCTCTGTGGGTCCCCAGAATGATCCCTGTAGGGCCGTCAAGGAAGAGCCAAGAAGCAAAACACAAAGCCAAAATAATACTCTTGTTCCCTCACATATATATTCTTTCATTTTCTCTTGCTCATGTATGGTGATAAAAATCACAGTATTTTCAATCTAAGGAGATTAAAATAAGCAATGTTTCCATCGATGCCTGCAACAGTAAAATATACTAGGTGGCTGTATAGACTACATGATGGCAAATGTCAACTCTAAAAAGCAATTACCTTCTACAGTACATTAATTCAATAACTCGAGTGGTTAAAAACAGCCCAGTTGGAAGACAGTGGGTTATCAGGCGTACAAAGTTTGGAGCAAATAATAGCAAAAAGGTTTGCTGTTTCCAGTTTGGGGTTATATTGAAGGATACGGCGTGCATGTTTCTCTTTCACAGGCGCCTCGTTGGAGTTGATGGCTTTGCTGATGCTGCTGAGCTGGAGGAGAGAGTAGAGAGAACAGGTTCAGGTCATAAGTCACTATGGCTACCGACCTACCACTCAGTGACAAAACAAAAACATTTTAATGGGAGCTAGATTCAACTTGAGTACAAGACAATCCAAAATGTGAAATTTGGAATTAATAAAAAAGAGCACCATTTCTATAAACAAAATCAAATGTCAAAACAAGACACTTTAATGAACTGGCACCTTATACAAACAAAAGCCATACTGATCATCTCTTTACTTGGTTTTATTTTAGGGCCACACCACCATGCCAATCTTTATGTCCCATGTTTGTGTACAGTATATTCATGTACAGTATAGTCAGATGACCCAGGAGAGAGGGAGTGATAGGTTGTGTTCACTAGACGTGTGATCAGCAAGTCTCCACACACCCATACTATCAGGTGGAGTGGTAGCAGTTGACAAGGCAACCCTTGTTTCAACAGCACAGAGGGAGGGAGTAGTCTTTCAACAGCACGGAGGGAGTAGTCTTTTAAACACAACAAAGGCTACTGATAAGCCATACTGTGTTTTGAAATACAAGGCCAGAGAGGAGTTGTACTAGAGATGCTGAGAATACAGCAGATTGCACTGTGACAGAATCAGAAAAATGATTGTGTATGTTTACATGCAGAGGCTCATGTAATAAGGGTTCAATAACCCCTCTGTTTTTCCTTCATCAGGCTACTGTGAGTAAAGAATACTGAACAAGCCCATAGGCTTCTGTTCCATTTACTTTGGTGTGTCCATTCATTTTAAAACATATGACATGCTTACAGCATTCCAAACGTAATTGCCGGATCCCTGCATTAGAGGGATTACAATACCTGTCAAAATGAGCATTCCTATCAGTTGAAACCCTACATGCTACCAAAACACTACATGCATCAGGGCATCCTCTCTACATGTTTTGTTGTCGATAATGACAATGGAGGAAAGAGACATGTCGTCACCAGCAACACAGCGCAAGCGTCCTGGCACTCAGGCAACTAGGCTAACAGGTAGATCAAGTCCAAGTGAATGGAGGGAGGAAGGGAGAGAAGCAGATAGTCAGAACTAGGTCTCAACACTTTCCTCAACGTGGTTGTGTACACTACATAGGCTTGGCCCGTCACTGATAAAGGCATAGTTAGTAACGCTAGAGGATAAGGGAACGCTCTGAATCCAAAACATTACAAGCATATTGTGACCTCTGATACAAATAACAGTGTGTTTTAAGCCAGTCTTGTCATTACATAAGATCTGCATTGAATCAACAGTTCTGAACAGTGAGAACAAGCTATATTTTGACTGGCCCATACAGACCCACTGAAGACTAGCGCTACCGATTGTAATTAATAAATGAGGGAAATAAGTGTAAAATATCACATTTCTCTAGCCGACTAGTTCAGATAAACCTGTCACATATCTCCAGACTCGACGGAGGGTAGGAGCAAGAGCACCAAACAATGGACTACCATAGCATTCCTCACAACACAAGAACACAGAAGCATTGGCCAATAGCTCCTCATTCGGAGATCACCACCCACTCTCCCTGTGGCCCAGGATTGGCAGACATATTATACATGTGTAGACCACAGCAGGTGAAAAAGATGGAGGAAGTTAAAAGCTCTGGAACCCCTGTTCACTCACAACCCTGCTGTTCCATTTCAGTTCAACTAATTACATAACTGACTAATCCAGCTTGCAGTAACACGCATGAGCTGTTATGGTTCATTTATACAGATTATCTGGTACTATCCCAGCCTCTCTCTCGCCCCACTTCCCCCTCAATAACCCACAGAAAGAGACAATGGTATGCTACACTGAGCAGGGGCAAATGTACATCTGTATGTTCAGTAGTAGTCAAAAGTTAGGACATCCCTACTCATTTAAGGGTTTATTTATTTATTTATTTAGACTACTTTCTACATTGTAGAACAATCGTGAAGACATCAACACTATGAATTAACACATATGGAATCATGTAGTAACCAAAAAAAAAAGAAAAGTTAAACAAATCTAAATAGATTTTAGATTCTTTAAAGCAGCCAACCTTTTCCTTGATGACAGCTTTGCACACTTCGCATTTTCTCAACCAGCTTCACCTGGAATGCTTTTCCAATTGTCTTGAAGGAGTTCCCAAATATGCTGAGCACTTGTTGGCTGCTTTTTCTTCTCTGCGGTCCAACTCATCCGAAACAATCTCAATTGGGTTGAGGTCAGGTCATCTGATTCAGCACTCCATCACTCTCCTTCTTGGTTAAATAGCCCTTACACAGCCTGGTGGTGTGTTTAGGGTCATTGTCCTGTTGAAAAACAAATGATAGACCCACTAAGAGATGGCGTATTGCTGCAGAATGCTGTGGTAGCCATGCGGTTTAAGTGTGACAGTGTCACTATGAAAGCACCCCCACACCATCACACCTCCTCCATGCTTTACGGTGGGAACAACACATGCAGAGATCATCCGTTCACACAAAGACACGGCAGCTGGAACCAAAAATCTAAAATTTGGACTCATCAGACCAACGGACAGATTCCACCAGTCTAATGTCCATTGCTCGTGTTTCTTGGCCCAAGCAAGTCTCTTCTTCTTATTGGTGTCTTTTAGTAGTGGTTTCTTTGCAGCAATTTGACCATGAAGGCCTGATTCACGAGAACAGTTGAGATGTGTCTGAAGCATTTATTTGGGCTGCAATTTGAGGCAATGAACATAGCCTCTGCGGTCTTCCTTCCTTTCCTGTGGTGGACCGCATGGACCGTCACAACAACGGATTGGCTCAAACGCATTGAGGAAAGAAATTCCACAAATTAACTTTTAACAAGGCACACCTGTTAATTGAAATGCATTCCAGGTGACTACCTCATGAAGCTGGTTGAGACAATGCCAAGAGTGTATAAAGCTGTCATCAAGGCAAAGGGTGGCTACTTTGAAGAACCTCAAATATATTTTGATTTGTTTAACACTTTTTTGGTTACTACATGATTCCATATGTGTTATTTCATAGTTTTGATATCTTCACGATTGTTCTACAATGTAGAAAAAAGTAAAAAATAAAGAAAACCCCTTGAATGAGAACGTGTGTCCAAACTTTTGACTGGTACTGCACACACACACACAGACAGTCACTCAATCGCAAAATAATCCCACAAACACAGGCTCATACAGACCAACACACATTTTTACTTCACCCTCTGGCTGTATATACACAGTGATATAAATTCACTCACTCTGGTATTTACATGACATTTCTTCCTAGAATACACACATCTTATCGTAAACACAGGGAAGGAGAAATATAATCCTCACATTTATCGGATATCCGAGGCAGGCCTGGCAAAATTGGCCAGCAATCCCACAAAAGCATAAAGACTTCATTTAGTTAGTGAAACTCTGGAGCTACCACAACCTACCAACCTCCCCCTCTACCAAAACACGCAGTTACTAAACAAAGCACAGAGGGGCTACTGTGCGCTTAAGGGGACCACTCAGAGCGAGAGGAGAGATGGAGAAAAAAAAGAGGGGTGTCCTGGTTAACCGTTCTTGAGAGGCTACTGCTAGTGCTAGTGCTAGCCCCCTTGGCTTAGGGGACCAGAGCAAGTGATGGTTTGGATTAGGGATGGACAAGGTTATTTGAATATCTGAACAGACGTTAGTATTAGATTACTTGGGAGAGTATACTTAGCTTTGTCTAAAATGAAATAAAATGATCTATGTGACATTGCTACATAGCCTACAAGGATAGACCATTACACTTAACATTTTTATAAAACAGTTTTATGACAGTTAGGAGTGCGCCACATAAAAAAAAGATGCACCGGTTGCCTACACACGTGTAGCTTGTTGTTATTGTCGTCAATCAAAGTGGTGCTACAGTCAGAGGTTCCATGTGTAGCAAGTGAAGTGCAGTGGTGGAAAAAGTACCCAACAGTTATACTTAAAGATACCCTAATAGAAAAATCACTCAAGTAAATGTGAGTCACCCAGTAAAATAGTACTTGAGTAAGTCTAAAAGTTATTGGTTTTAAATATACTTAAAAGTAAATGTCATTTCTAAAATATGTTTAAGAACCTACAGTATAAAATCCTTACACATTACTTATATTAAGCAAACCAGATGGCACCATTCTTGTTTTTATATTTACGAATATAACTACACGATAACACTCAGACATAATTTACAAACAAAACATTTGTGTTTAGTGAGTCCGCCAGGTCAGAGGCGGTAGGGATGTTCCCTTGATAAGTGTGAGAATTCGACAATTTTCCTGTCCTGCTAAGCAATCGAAATGTAAGTACTTTCGGGTGTCAGAGAAAATGTATGGAGTAAAAAGTACATTATTTTCTTTAGGAATGTAGTGGAGTAAAAGTTGTCAAAAAATACAACAAAAAAATTGTGAAGTCCAGATACCTCAAAATTACTTAAGTACTTCACACCACTGGTGAATTGGAAGATTTCTTATCAATGCCAAATGGAATTAAAACGCCAGAATTTGCTAACTGAGAAGGAGTAGGCTACAATGATCAACCATGAATGGAGTCGTTTTAGACATTGGACAGGGAAGCATAGCAAAATAGCCTCAATTAGCCTTGCTACTTTAGCTAGCTAGCTTCACAATGATTTGATGCAGTCAAGACAGGTACTACCAGATGGTATGATAGCTAACATATGGCAGCAACAAATGTGTCTAACTAGAGCAGGTCATTTTGGCTACTTTCTTCCTCCCCCCCATGCCAGACTGTCACATCGCCCCCTGCTCCTTTCACCCCTCCTGCTGAAACAAAATGAAGTAGAATTTTGTTTTACATTTTTTTAAATAAATGTATTTCGATAATCCGGATATCCAAAACAATATGAATATTGAAATAATTTCAAAATGCCCATCCCTAGGTTAGAGGTGTGCTAGACAATGAGGGGTTTGTGGGAGGAGGAAGGCCTGTCAGCTGGGGTAGAAGATTAGTTTGATGGGGGACACATTCTGGCACACAGCGCCTGGCACAGAGGCCTCAACAGATGGCCATAGAGCAGCATGGCTGCAGGGAGGCTCCATAATACATTCAAACTGACTGTCACTCAGAGGAGAGATCGAGACGGGGGGGGGGGGGAAATCATTGTTACACTAACCTGATCAGAGACTGCATATAGTGTATAGTCCAGTGAAGTGTGAGCAATACAATTTACAGAACTGCTTGAAGTCTAGAATTGAAGGTTGGCAATGTCACAAACCAACAAAAGACCTAGCTCGTCTCCCACTGGCACGCTCCCTCAATTTACTCCCTCATTCATACAAAGAAACAAAAAACATTAAACAGTAGTGTAAAGTACTTAAAGGACAATTCTATCCCAAAACAATGTTCTGGAATTTGTTTCATTAGTCCATTGTTGACATAGTCCCAAAATGTTTTACTTGTCAGCAATCAAGTTTTCAATATATGTAACTTACAAAATACAGACATTTTCCACTTATGATGCATGCTTAATATAAGGATTGTGAAATTATTACTACTTTTTATTTTGATACCTAACTATAGTTTAGCAATTACACTTACTTCCAATACTTAAGTATATTTAAAAACAAATACTTTTAGACTTTTGCTCAAGTAGTATTTTACTGGGTGACTTTCACTCTAGTAATTTTCTATTAAAAAGGGTATCTTTACTTTTACTCAAGTATGACTTTTTCCCACCACTTCCATTGAAACTTTCCAACAGCAATGCTTTAAGAAGGTCAGGAAGGTGTACATTCATCTGGTTGGCCACAGGAGAAACTGGGCTTAACTATGATCTAAGTGGGCTACAGACAGTCTGACGCTATTTAGCTGTTCGACAGATACAACATTGAACCTGGACCCAAAACATAAGTCTTAATCCCCCAATTGAGGGAGAGGTAGTTGTAGGGAGAGAGCGGGAGTGATGAGCCCAGCCTAATCCCTGAACTCACGCCACACACACTGTTCATCCCTCCCATCCCTGTTCCCTCCTTTCTTACCTTGTCATCTTCTCCCTTCTTGCCTTTCAACAGCGTGTCTATGTGCTTGGACATCACTGCCAGGAAGACTATAGCTGCCAGAGACACTGCAGCAACACGTCTAATGTACTCCACACTGGGCAGTCAGTCAGGTGCCCTGCAGTGACTAGTTATTGCAGTTCTTTATCAGCTTAATTCAACAGACTGTTGCTGCCGCTCTGGTTGTCAAGGTCAGACACATACCCAAGCACCGCACAGCTGCCACTATTAATGCTGTTAAACTTGTGTAAACACACTGCTAATGAGGCTGAATGCATTGTCTGGTTTTGTTAGCATTAACTAGTCTAGCACTAATTCACTGGGAGTGGTGACAAGCAGAGTAAGACAGTAAGGTGCTGATGATAGCAAGAGGCCAACTCGGTCACCAACAAATTGCAGTTCAAATGCATCAAGGAATACATTGAATTTCTCATTTTTCCAACACTACATTGTTTGGAGGCAAACAGGAAACTGGATAGAGGAGTTTGGGGTGTTAGATAAGTCGTTATATCAAACCACTGATTTTGAAAACAGACTTCACTGTTATCACTTGGAAAGATTGCCAACATAAAAAAAGTGACATTTCAACAAGTTTCAATTATCATTCTCACAACATCAAATACTGGCTGTTTTCATAGAACACCCTTTTAATGGCTATTCTGAAAACCCACTGGAAATGTCCCCATTGTGTTAAATTTCTCCTCGCCTCCTGCTTTGCCTCCCAGGCAGCACAACAATAGCTGGCTCAGTCACTTACAGTGTTGATACAGACAGAAACCTGAGCCGCAACTGGACTAGCCCTTCCTGCCTTTGATGAAACGACTTTGTCCTCGCCCCTGCTGCTTCTTCTCCTTAGCCTGACATCCTACACGGATATCTAGGTGACAAAATTGAAGATTAACAGTAGACACAAGGACTTGCCATTGCTTCAAACCCTCCTACAATAGTTGGATATTAAGGGGAGTGCTCTGTGCTGTAGAGACACTTCCTCTCTCAGACAACAAGTCTGAGATTGAGAGGTGGTTTGGGTTAGGTCTTGCACATACCCACTCAAGGGAGGCAGAAGTCTAATACTGCTCTGTCATCCTCAGACAGTACTACAGTCATTCCAGTCACCTCTTTATCATCTCCAAAGTAGTCACATCAACCTTGCGTGTCAGCACTATGACCATGCTAGCTGATGTTTGTGCACTCACTCTATGCTGTGCCTCCCAAAGTGGATGTCAGCTGTAAATAATAACAACCCTCACCATGGTTCCCCTGGTTTCCTAATTTTCCTGTAGATGCTTGGTTTCCATGGACACCGCAGGGAACTGTACACTGGCAACAAGGAGTCACACGCCACACCACTTGGTAGGGTGGGTCAATTGTTCCAAATGGACATTCACTTGCAAGTACACACAGGTGACAAAATAAATAATGACCATAAACAAAATGTTTGAATGCTTTGCTGTTCTCAGAGGCCTAGAGAGAGGCTGTGTTTACACTCAGCCGCTCCCTTCCCCCAGCCCTCTCTCATGGGCACTGAGGCATCCGAAATGATGGAGAGCAAACTCTCACACACACACCCACACACAGTGAGTGTGTGAACAACAGGTGCTTTGTGGGACATCAGACCTTGGTAGAGAGGTCAACACAGATAAAACTAGAGGGGGAGGGGGAAAAAAACAGAGGAATGGGGTGCAACATTACACCTACAGTAGACCCCAGAATCAGCAGAATTCTACAGGTCAATGGCAAGAACTAGATCCATCCATCATGTAATGCAGTATTGAATGAATAGCAAGTATAGCAGTGCTTCTTATATCTTTCCAGTTACATACCTTTGATGACTGGGATAGAGCTACACTATTGTGCTGTACATTAGGCTAGACTTGTTAACTGTCAAAGTAGCATACAGAAACCAAATTTGGGAGGGGGGGGGGGGGGGGGGGGGGGTCAGTAAGCCAAGCGCACAGACTTTGGGCAGCTTTATATGGATGGTAAAGTACTGCAGCACAGCGACTCTGCAGCACCCTCTATGGAAAGACAATATGATGGAGCTGCCTGTCCTTGGAATTGAGTTGAGTACCTGGACATTGTAGCATGTTACATAACGGTCTCTACATTTCCACTGTCATATCAGGAGTTGACTGTCACAAGCTGACAGTTAACTGAGACATGTCAAGTAGACCATAGATTGGGAAGGAAAAACAGGGCTCCCTCAGGACAGCAGTACAAAGGGCCTGACTAATGGCTGGACATAATGCCAGTCACTGTTTGGGTGTAACATCTGTCAGGTTCACATGTCTATGGCAGCGCTGACCAGCGCATGCGCCAAGGGCATCTGACTGCGCCTCTGATATGATCTGATGTGCTTATCTTTGCCGGATTTAAACATCCAGTTTACAATGCAGTCAAAGGGACCACACAATCTCTCTCTCCCACTCCTTCCTCCATCCAGCCAGCCAAAGGAATTGGTTTCCTCTTTCTCTTTCTCATTGATTCAGTTTAGTATCATCACTGCCTAACTTTGTCTGGCTGACCTTGTGTGAATATAATAGGCTCTGTATTTTTGCATCAATCGAAGGCACAAGGAGATGGCAGAGAATTCTCTTGCCAGGGTCACACTGTGTTGACAGTTTGCTTTCTGCTGGTTGTCCAGTCATTTCCGATGGAGGAGACCAGCAGGTTACAATGTTATTTCAACTTCGGATCTGCATTTGCCATTTGTTGATCCAGCCACAGGAAGTTCATTTCAAAGCTACTTCATACTATTTCAATACACTAAGAGCAAGGAAGTCAGGACAAGGTAGCCAAACAAGACCTTCTAGTTGAACATAGGCTTTATATTAAGAGCCAGGACTTCACTGAGGGGCAGACACTCATCTAAAGGATTCAATGCATTGCCAATTAGCTCCCCGGTAGTAAGTAAATTACACTTAATCAGAAAAATAAAATCAAGGTAAAAATACAAATTATTTTCTAAAATGTTTCAACAAAAGAGGTCTACCAATGATGTCATAAACATGACCTATAGCTCCCAGACTGTGTGAAGGAGTGTCCTTTTCTAAGAAATTATTTGGAAATAGATTATTATTAATTGTTGGATGATGGTAATGGTGATGCTACAGTTAAAAGTTCTGGACAATAAGACATCTCTATCCAAAAATACATACATGGCTGATCAATGTAAAGTTATTAGGCCTAAATCTCAAGGGAGGTCATTCATTCTCCGGGTTTCAATCAAATATTTAGCACAGACAACCACAGGGACTAACAGCTGATTCAATGGCATACAGGACTTTCCATTAGCCTCTAAATTAAAATTGTCAACATGTTTACTGTGAGTAATGTTTCGACCATCCGGGGTCCCATAGGCCTATCAAACTAGGAACTCAGGTGATGGGCCAGGTGCGGAATTTGCATCAAAACGTTTTCAATAAGAGCAGCATTACAGTTCACAAGCTAACTTTCTTATTTTCGTGTGCGCAAATAACAAATACGTTCGATAAATTAAAGGCCTCACATGCTATTTGAAACACTTTATCATAAAGGCGCAAAACAAACAGCTATGAACCGCAAAGTCTACCACCACCACCACCCGGGTATTCATATTTACCTGCTGTTTATCAAAATGTTCCCTCTCAGCACCTAAATTCGTTTCGGTCCTTTTGGTTTTCACCCTTGAAGGCACCTGTCGTATGGAATTCATCCTCACGTCTTGGCACCCGGCGGAAACCTTACTGGATCTTCGACGATATCGAATGCTTGTAACAAATACCCACTATTGAGGAAAATTATCGATTATAAAGCAGTCAAAGTAAGACACTCCTTGTCGTTTTTAGTAGAAGCAACGCGCGAACAATCGGTTCGGCGTCCACGAGTGGCATTTGTATGTAGACTGCGAACTCACAGGCAGAGGAGGAAAACGCGAAATGAATGCTATGTTTGCTGTACGTGGAGCCTCGTCTACCGAAGGATATAACAGTAGTTCACACATAGCAACGCGGGGGGAGCCCATGCGTCAGGGAAGCTGTTGACGTCACTCATGCGGTATTGAAAGGACAGGATTATTTTCTACCCCACCTGAAACGTTATCAGGCTATAGAGTTTTTGTTATGGTATAGCAGGCTACCTACCGTTCAGAACCAGCAATTTCCCATATAGAAAATATTTTTAAATAGTTTAATGCATTATTTGTTGCATGCTTGGTAAGATCATATTTTATTATGATAATAAAGAAAACAATCTGGATGATGTGAAATGTATGTATTTTCTCCACCACTACAGTGCAATCCATTATCCATCTGATTTTGTGCTTTTGCCTGTATTATAATTGTGGTTACTAAGGAAGGGTCACTGGCTAGATAATGGCGCATATGGCCTAATAAAAATGCTTTTTGGCCTTACAAGGTGCAATGGGCTAATTGAGGTGCTTGGAACAGAGCAATGTATGCTTGCCATGTAGCCAACAACTCTCTTCAGGCACAGCCACATCAATGCAAAAGCCAATTCTACCCATCTAACACAGCTACATACATTGACTTAATTTGCTTATCATAGCCTACCCTTATGGGCCTGTCCTGTGAGTACACAGCAGCATATGTGGGTAGGCCACCACTCATCCCATTGTTTTGGAAACAGCCCGTCTGCTCTTTTCATTGTGGGATGACATTTAACAAAACCCTCATCACTGGAAGCAGGGAATGACCTGCAACTACTATACCCAAGAAGCTAAGTTAGATCAAGTCAGCATAAAAGTTAAAGTGAAAAGTGTCAATATGCAGATTTTGTACTACTTTTGTCAAACTTCAGTACCACAACACTTAAACTAAGAGTGCTATTCTGTGTGCAAATAAAAGGGGAGGCACTTGTAAAATCATTGCCTGCTTTTAGGTCGACGGGATTAAAACAGAGAATGGGATGTATCAGAAAATGAATCTTAGCTTAAACCCAGAGAGAAGCCGAGGTAAAGGATTACAATAGGACAGTGCACTCAATGACACTTGAGAAAATTAATATAGAATATGGATAACAGTAGGCCTAAATGCAGCTCTTACAGTTCACCAGGTAATTTAAAGAAGAAAAAAAACGATAATAGAAAACAACACCCATCAAATGTAGATGAAAAAAAACAGCTTTATATAAAAAAAAAAGAGGCTTACAAAGACTACGAGATCAGTTTGATCAAGACAGCCAAACACCAGAGAATGTACGGTCACTGTTTGTAGTGAGGGATATATTGTAATAACAGGGGAAACAGAAGGAAATAAAAATGATTTGATGGACGCCATAGGAGAAGCGAGTACAATGTTGAATTCTGTAAACTATGATTGTGACAAAATTATAATTTCCTGTTATAGTAGACACCACACCTTTTTGGGAGGAATTAGAGGACTGAATGATTACACCTCTGAAAGGCGATAACTTTTTTTGTGTAGTTAGGGGATTTATAGTGACAGTTTATCAGTGTTTAACCGACTCTGTTAATCCTTGGTATGTGATGCAAAAGTGCATTGATCCAGCTGCCACTGCTTAGACAGTGGCAACTAATAGTGAGTGACTAGATTTGGAGCATCATGAAAGTATCATCAGTGTATGTGAAAGCTAAGTGAGATGCTAATAGATAATTTCTTGCTTCACTTCTCGACTCAATTGAAATGTTGTATTACCAGGCAGGTGCACCTGGAGATTTCCCTAACCCTACTTGATATGGTGGAAAAAAATGCTAATAATCACTTTAGGCATGCTGAGATACCGGATTGGGGAACTGACTAAGTACTTTTTTCCTTCACGTCACACTGAACAGCCTTTAAATATTGTTTATATAACATCTTATTCAAGTCTGTCACTAAGCAATCACAGATCCTCCCTGGTATGAGCACTGTCTGCAATTATGTTTATTTAATTTACCAGTGGATAAGGACCTTGATGAGGAGATTGAGATGTTTCAGGGTGAAGGTGACAGATACTATAATAATTTATTTCTGTTGTTTTCCATTCCATTAGAGCCTGTCTGCTAATTAAACATTTCATGGTCGCAGGACAGGACTTTCATGTTCATTGCATCGGGTGGAGCGGGAACTATAACACTTCGGAGTAGAGTATGCAGTTGTGGGAAACAGGAAAGATCACATGACTTCAGGAGAACAAAAAAGCCAGCAGAGGTCTGCTTGCACCACAGGAAAAACTGGCTCCCTCACATTCCTCCTCTGGCCTGGTAAGCTATGGCTACAAATAATTATTTGGTGAGAATAGGGCAGCTCAAGACTTCAAAAAATGAGAGCAGATGGTCCTTCCCACTTCCTTGATTTCACTCCACCCACCCTCCTGTGAACAAGCATGTCTACAAATCCTTATGTATAACCCTCCAGTAGATTATGCAGCCTTAGATGATGTAAGAACTATTTTATTAATGTCCTTAACTTAAGAGTCCAGAGTCTGTCTCATTGCAGTTCACATGAATGAGTGGAGATATGCATTTGTTTCTCCAAGTTATGAATACTAGAATACAATTGTGAAATGCTTTAATTTTTAATAAATGTACAAAAAAGAAAAGTACACATGGACAGAAAAACAATTGACATGACAAACAGTGGTTGGAGTTTCTTGATGAAATTGATATGTTGGAACAAACTCTGGTCCAACTTGTCACAGTACTACATACGGAAAGGTCTTTTTTCCATGATGCATGGGAAGGGATTGGTTTATGAGTCATTTAACTAGCAGAGAATGTGATTTAGAGACCAGTCCCTGTGTACTATGAATAAATAATTTGTGGATAGGATGGATAGACTATTCGTGCCAAGGGACTCCATATGCACACAATGCAGAACAGAGTTGTAAGTAAAATAATAAGGACGTGCCAGGTAAGTTAAATAGCTTCTTGAAATTGCCTTGAAATGCACAAAGACAGTAGCCTTCAGTGATATCTGAGAGGGATTCATACTTTCAGACCATTGATACAAAGAGAGAGGACAACCTCCTATAGATGGAGTGTGTGGTTGTGAAATAAAGGAAGCTGAGGATGGTATTTGAGAGAGGTAAACACACCAAAACCAAACGGGCACCAGACTGAAAAAAGTTGTGAGCTGATAGGGGCAAATTATGAGTTTGCAATGTTTGAGCAGGATATCAGAATGGATAAGGTCTTGGAGGCTGAGGAGCAACTAGGAACAAGGTAGGGGTGGTATACAGTAGATAGCCCTGTTTGGTAAAAAGACCAAGTCCATATTATGGCAAGAATAGCTCAAATAAGCAAAGAGAAATAACAGTCCACCATTCTTAAGAAATTAAGTTAAGTCAATATGGAACATTTCAAGAACTTTTAAAGTTTCTTCAAGAGTTGTCGCAAAAACCATCAAGCTCTATGAAACTGGCTCTCATGAGGACCGCCACAGGAAAGGAAGACCCAGAGTTACCTCTACTGCACAGGATTAGTTCATTAGGAGTTACCAGCCTCAGAAATTGCAGCCCAAATAAATGCTTCACAGAGTTCAAGTAACGGACATCTCAACATCAACTGTTCAAAGGCAACTGCGTGAATCAGGCTTTCATTTTTACAATTTTCTACATTCTTGAAAGGAGTTCCCATATATGCTTTACATTTATTGGCTGCTTTTCCTTCACCCTGCAGTCCAACTCATCCAAAACCATCTCAATTGGGTTTGAGGTCAGGTGATTGCAGAGGCCAGGTCATCTGATGCAGCACTCAATAGCCCTTACACAGCCTGGAGGTATGTTTTGGGTCATTGTCCTGTTGAAAAACAAATGATAGTCCCACTAAGCACAACCCAGGTGCGTTTGGCGTATGGCTGCAGAATGCTGTGGTAGCCATGCTGGTTAAGTGTGCCTTGAATTTGAAAATAATTAACCGACAGTGTCATCAGCAAAGCAACCCCATACAGTCACACCTACTCCTCCATGCTTCATGGTGGGAACCACACATGCGGAGAACACCCACTCATCTATTCTGCGTCTCACAAAGACAGGGTCTGTTGGAACCAAAAATCTCAAATTTAGACTCAGACCAAAAGGACAGATTTCCACCGGTCTAATGTCCATTGCTCATGATTCTTATTGGTGTCCTTTAGTAGTGGTTTCTTTGCAACAATTCAACCATGAAGGCCTGATTCACGCAGTCTCCTCTGAACAGTTGATGATCCGACATATATAATTAGAATTTAGTCTAATGTTTAGTCTAACTACTTTAAAATAGTAAATTAATCAAAAACAGATTGTGATTTATCATCAATTGACGTTTTTGCTAGGTCTTCGTCGTGCAATTTTACATCTAACAGATGTTTTGTGCAGTATTTTTGCAAGGGAAAAAAATTGTGCATGAAAACTAGTCTCGTTGAATGACAAAAACATTTAACTGAAGAACCCCTACTGTTGACCAATCACTGACGAAGGGGCGTAGACGTTGGCTACCGAACTTCAACTAGACTCAAGAAGAAAATTTGTGTGCTCGAACAGGCGAACACAAAAACGTCATAATATATGCAAACAGTTGACTGGGAAGCACACACTAAGCTTAAGCATGATGGGATATTAATTACTTAACTGCGAAACCACCAGTAGCGGTGCGTGGGTAAAATCACTGGGGAAGCCATAAATAAAAATAAAGCTATATCACAACTTGTGTTGCGATAATTGTTGTTGCTTGCTCGATAACCGGTTAGTTCATATGCCTTGAGACCGTGATATATAGGCTTAAAGGCCAAGACAATAAGCCGACAGTGGCAGAATAAATTCTAAAATGCTTACTCACAAACCCACTTTCATTTAAAAAAATTTAACTAGGCACAAATTCTTATTTACAATGATAGCCTAGGAACAGTAGGTTAACTGCCTTGTTCAGGGGCAGAACGACAGATTTGTACCTTGTCAGCTCAGGGATTCGCTCTAGCAACCTCTCGGTTACTAGTCCAATGCTCTAACCACTGGGCTACCATGGGCAATGATGTGCCAGGCAAGCTAGTCAACATTACCATAATACATTTTTGGGGGACCAAGTGGTGCAGCAGTCTAAGGCTCTGGATTGCAGTGCTAGAGGCGTCACTACAGACCTGGGTTCGATCCCGGGCTGTATCACACCCAGCCGTGATTGGGAGTCCCATAGGGCGGCACACAATTGTCCAGTTTAGGGGATGGTTTGGCCATCATTGTAAATAAGAATTTGTTCTTAACTGACTTGCCTGGTTAAAGCTTCTTTGGGATCGGTGTCACGTCCCCAGAACGGTTGCGCTAACGTAGGCTAATGCAATTAGCATGAGGTTGTAAGTAACAAGAACATTTCCCAGGACATCAACATACCTGATATTGGCAGAAAGACAGAAATGTAAGCTAACTGCACTGTCCAACTTACAGTAGCTATTACAGTGAAATAATACCATGCTATTGTTTGAGGAGAGAGAACAGTTTTGAACATGAAAAGTTATTAATAAACAAATTAGGCACATTTGGGCAGTATTGATACAACATTTTGAACAGAAATGCAATGGTTCATTGGATCAGTCTAAAATGTTGCACATACACTGATGCCAACTAGTGGAAAAGTTTAAATTGCGCCTGGGCTGGAATAATACATTGTGGCCTCTCTCTTGCATTTCAAAGATGGTACAAAAAAAAAAATAATAATGGTTGTTTGCTGGAAGGGCAGGGCTGTGTTTCGAATTATCTTTTACCAGATATATTGTGTTATATTCGCATACATTACTTTAACATTTCCGCAAACTTAAGTGTTTCCTTTCAAATTGTACCAAGAATATCCAAATCCTTGCTTCAGGGCCTGAGTTACAGGCAGTTAGATTTGGGTGTGTCATTTTGGGTGAAAATAGAAAAATTAAAAAAGGGGCGGATCCTTAAGAGGTTAAAAAATATATATCTAGCTACATGTTGAACTTTATCCTCTCAGGCCAGGGGCACAATGTATGAATTTGTGGTTGGATCAGTAAATCGGCATTATAATTATTGGCCAGTACGGAGAATTAAGTAAAACAACAAGTCCAAAACCCTATCTCCATCCATGGCTAATTTAGAAAAGGGACATTTTTAGTTATCTACCAGAGGACAACGACACAAAACAAGAAACTTTTTTTCCCCAGAGTGCAACTGTTTTGTTCACTCCGATGCTTTCGCCGGTGAGATCCATTCAGCCTTTTGCGACTTGAAGGAAATTTATGAAACACAGAGACAAAAGCTAAATTATTTGGTATGTTTTTTTTGTAAATTTTTTGGGGAAGCCCGACTTTCCTTGGCATCCATGAATACACGTCACTGGAAACCACACCTGTGTGGAAGCACCTTCTTTCAATATACTTTGTCGCTCGATTACTAAAAAGTATTTACATTGGCAGTTATGTGTAGGTCTGTCTCTGAAATATGAGCAACTCCTATAAACCTACACTAAAATTCCTAATTCAGTGGCCTTTTGGTTAGTGTCTGCCCTGAGTTTGGAAGGTTGGGAGTTCGATCACCAGCCAAGTCATACCAAAGACTGTAAAAATGGGACCCGATGAGTCTCTGCTTGGCACTCCGCCAAAGGAGATAAATGGGGGTAAGGACCTGTGTCTTATCCAGGTGGTGTACTTGAACATCAAGCTTCCTCACGCCACAGAAACAGAAGCTCCTACTTCTATGAGCCGTTAAACACCATGGGACCACCCAGCCATCATAACGCTCAGGAAGGAGACGCATTCCGTCTCCTAGAGATGAACGTACTTTAGTGCGAATAGTGCAAATCAATCCCAGAACAACAGCAAAGGACCTTGTGAAGATTCTGGAGGAAACAGGTACAAAATAATATTTCTCCACAGTAAAACGAGTCCTATATTGACATAATCTGAAAGGCTGCTCAGCAAGGAAGAAGCCACTGCTCAAAAACCGCCATAAAAAAGCCAGACTACGGTTTGCAACTGCACATGAGGACAAAGATTGTACTTTTTGGAGAAATGTCCTCTGGTCTGATGAAACAAAAATGGAACTGTTTGGCCATAATGACCATCGTTATGTTTGGAGGATAAAGGGGGAGGCTTGCAAGCCGAAGAATACCATCCCAACCGTGACGCACGGGGGTGGCAGCATCATGCGGTGGAGGTGCTTTGCTGCAGGAGGGACTGTTGCACTTCACAAAATAGATAGCTCCATGAGGAAGGAGAATTATGTGGATATATTGCAGCAACATCTCAAGAAATCAGTCAGGAAGATAAAGCTTGGTCACAAATGGGTCTTCCAAATGGACAATGATCCCAAGCATACTTCCAAAGTTGTGGCAAACTGGCTTAAGGACAAAAGTCCAGGTATTGGAGTGGCCATCACAAAACACTGACCTCTATCCCATAGAAAATGTGTGGGCAGAACTGAAAAAGCGTGTGCGAGCAAGGAGGCCTACAAACCTGACTCAGTTACACCAGCTCTGTCAGGAGGAATGGGCCTAATCTCAATCAACTTATTGTGGGAAGCTTGTGGAAGGCTACCCGAAACATTTGACCCAAGTTAAACAATTTAAAGGCAATGCTACCAAATACATACATAGTGTATGTAAACTTCTGACCCACTTGGCTAAGATGTATAAACTTAGACTTCAAACTGTATATCAGTAAATGTAATATGTAAATGTAATAGAATTTCCTTTAAATGATGATCATACCAGTGGACCATTTACTTCTGAACATGCCATTGGTATTTGGTTTTCCATTTGAGATGGTAAAATACATTTCATACTGTGGTTCACAGCGCAATGCTGTATAATTCCTATGCGACAGGAACATCATAACATATAAATCAGAGCCTGAAAATATTATTTCGGTAACACTTTATTTGGATAGTACCAAGTAGATGGTTTGTAATGTTCAAATACAGACATGTCAAGTAACAAAAATATCTCAAGCAAGAATTTTGCTAGGACTGTCTATGAGTGGCATGAGTGGGGAGAGAAAAAGGTTTTGAACTTTTCTTATTGATCTAATAACTAATTTACAGCCTGGTGATGGCTGATCAAATTGTTTCACACTTTGAGTGTGTGTGAAGTGAAGTGTTGAATAATGTGATACAAAACACAGGAAAAACTCATTTTGACTGCACTGGGCCTTCACTTCCTTTATTTTTTACTACAGAATGAAGAAAATCAATGTTTTCACACATGTAGGCAAGACAGAGACTGGTATGGCGTAGGACAGGAAATTGAAGGTAAAAAGCAAGTCTCTCTGGATATGAGCGTCTGCTAAATGACTAAAATGTAAATGTTAATTGCTGCTTTAACTAAAATAACTGTAGACAACTTTTTATATTGCTTGATAACTGTATGTTGTAATAAAAATGTCATTAGTCATTCCACTATAACGTTTCCCTTGTCTTGAAAATTAAGCATTTCACCAGAAACAAATGTTTAGTGTGTAGTTCATAGAAAATAGATACAGTGAATATTACATGTGAATAGATTGAGTAAGGAGACAGTAAGTGCAAACATTGCATTTCTAGTCCAAAGAGACACACATTTGAATAAACATACTGTGAATACATTTTATGTCTCATATGTGTTCTTCATCCTGTTCATATCCACACCATTTACTTATCTATATCGATGCTGAGAAACCTCTGCAAAACAAGCCCAAAAAATACAAATTAAAAGTGAAATGACATATTAGTGGTCCTGTGTGGCTCAGTTGGTAGAGCACGGCACTTACTATGCCTGGATCTTAGGTTTGGTTCCCTCTGGGGCCTCCCATACAAAACAAATGTGTGCGCACATGACTAAGTTGCTTTGCATAAAAGTGTCTGCTAAATGGCATATATTTATTTAATTTCACATTAGTAACAATTTATGTTATATAGGATTGCCGACTATAGTTACCTTCAGGGCACTGGATGCAGGGGACATGTCTGGTATTAGTTTCCCTTTACGCTCCCTGTGTTTCAGATACTCATGGGCCAGGGAGTTGGCATCCTCCTCACTGAACACCAGAGGTCAAAGGGTAAGGATTAAAGTAATTACGTATATTAGAAACAAACATTTCTCTGCTCATACCTGCCTGGAGTGTGATGTTAACATTTTCATTCAATTATACATAAAATTATGCTTGTAAAATTACTGCTTTGAGGACTTACCAGCTGTGGGAGATCAAATAATCTACCAGGTTCTTCACCTGGTTGGAGTCACCACTTGAAACAATGTGTTGCTTGAGAAGATTAAAGTGCTTGGTCTTCCACAGCTTCTGATACTGCCTGTTTTGGCAAATGAACATCAAGACTGTGTCCCTTATCTGGGGTGGAGAAGAAATTAGTTAATGACACATTCTGAATTCCATACAACATTTCTCAACAACTAAACAAAATAATCCAATGTGTAAAAGATTATGGAGAACAGATGGAATCACAAATACAGTAGAGCCAAGAGTGGTTAACTAATGAAGGCAATAAGAGAACGTGGTTGCAGCTCACCTGTGAGGGAACCCCTGCCAACTCCCCAGTGTTCATATGCTCATCCAATTGCTCCAGGATGGTGATGGGGTTACATGCTGACAGGAGGCCCTGGGAGGGAGCAATTATATACACTACACAGTAAGCACATCAAACAAGGGGAAGAGACTCCTGCATAGACACTCCCAATACCTTTAATAGTTTTATTCAGAGTCTTGGACAGTTTGTGGCTATTGTTAAACCAAAACAATTGAATGTAATTCCATCTAAAGATGCAGAGAACAATTTGGTAAAAGGCAGATATGTTAGGAGGCTGGTGGTGTGCCACTACCACCACTATCCTTATGGAACCCCCAGACCCAGCTGCATCACCTGAATCTGCTGTCCCTTCCTCTTGGCACAGGGGATGAGCAGGAGGGCACCTAGGGCAAAGCCAGGCAGACTGAACTGGGCAAAGCGATTGGCGATGCCTATCAGGTCCAGATTCAACAGGAACGGGCACCTGCCAGAGACCAGGGAAGATGCTGGGATGAGTGGGACATGGAGAATAAAGGATGAATCAGCACTTTGTCAAAGATTTGAGGAATTGTGTAGTAATGTTACCATGGTAATGCCATGACACCATTCTTGATCCCTATGAGACAGTTCTAGAAATTGTTATCAACCTATTCTATAAAGCAACAGAACGTACTTAAGGAGGAGAACAAAGGTCCTGTAGAGGGTTGCCTGCTGTTGGGGGCTCAGAGGAAGAGACGCTGTGTGACAGAGAACATAACCAGTGATTTTGCTGACTTTCTCCACCTCACCCTCATGTTTTTAAGTTGTGGTCTAATAGATTAATTTACCTGATACGAATGGGGCCAGGATCATACTTCTCCAGGTCCTGGAAAAACTGGATACCTGGATGAAAAAAACAAATACAGCTTTAACAAGAACTGTCCAAGCCAAAAGAGTAGGTGGTGGCTGTGAATTTTCTCTCCCTAAAATGTACACAATGGGCTCCTTGAGACATGTTGAACCTGGTGGTAATTACCTGCCATAGAGAGGGGACAGCTCCCAGTGCCTCCAATACCTTTTGCAAGTCGCTTATCTGAAGAGCAGATGGGAACACCAAATTTGGTGCCACCACAACATATCCTGTCTTAATGCCATATAACTTCATTGACATGACAGACTGCAGAATCTAATATTTCTAGCAGTAGTATTGTTCTTGAAACTGTGTGGACTGCCTCTTCTCACCATGTTGAAGCCCAGTAGTTTCTGCAGTAACCCATTCCACAGCTGAGGGTCAAACACCTGGTACTCCAGGCTAAGGTCTGCCACCAGACGCACAGCCTGCAGAGACAGGAGGAAACTTCAGCTCAATACAAACCTGACTACCTCGTCTTGGTTGCATCACATTGAATGAAACCGACTGAAATCATCTAAAGCATCCAGTACATTGATCAAGTCGGCCTACCTGTGGCTCATGACTGTGATTCTTCCACAGTCCCTTGACCATGCCCTCTTTGGGACTGTTGAGGAACGACTCCACAGTGTAAGGGATGTTTAGGTCCTCCAGCTGAGACAGGTAGATGTAGCACTTCAGGTAATACCTGCAGAAGGAAAAACAGCAACAGAACAGCAGCAGTCAGGTACAGACAATCAGTCATGGCTACTGGCCTTTATCAGAGCGAGGATCGCTTACTGGACTTGTGTCTTGGGGATGTGTAACTGTGTTTCCAGGGTGGTGGGGTCAGCGATGTGGATGAGACAAAGCAGGGCCCGACTCCGGTGGCAGAAAGTAAGACGTGGCCCAGAACTGCTGAGGGGCTAGGAAGATATCAACAATGGGAATTCAACACTTTGACATACACACTTCTGGGTAACACTTTACGCGACACCGAGCATTATAACAGTCATAACCTGTTATATGGTCATAACACTGTTGTAACATAGTTAATTTATTGCTGTTGTGACACCTACAAGTGTCAAAACCCACAAAAGGCAAAACATTCCATTACATCATAGCCTATGTGTCAGTGTATTTATAATATATATATCTATGGAGCATATATATATATATATATATATATATATATATATATATATATATATATATATATATATATATATATATGCTCCATAGATGTGTGTGTGTATATATATATATATATATATCTATATCTACACACACATACACACACACACACAGCTCGAAAAAATAAAGGGAACACTTAAACAACACAATGGAACTCACTTCTGTGAAATCAAACTGTCCACTTAGGAAGCAACACTGATTGACAATAAATTTCACATGCTCTTGTGCAAATGGAATAGACAACAGGTGGAAATTTTAGGCAATTAGCAAACCACCCCCAATAAAGGTGTGGTTCTGCAGGTGGTGACCACAGACCACTTCTCAGTTCCTATGCTTCCTAGCTGATGTTTTGTCACTTTTGAATGCTGGCGGTGCTTTCACTCTAGTGGTAGCATGAGACGGAGTCTACAACCCACACAAGTGGCTCAGGTAGTGCAGCTCATCCAGGATGGCACATCAATGCGAGCTGTGGCTACAACGTTTGCTGTGTCTGTCAGCGTAGTGTCCAGAGCATGGAGGCGCTACCAGGAGACAGGCCAGTACATCAGGAGACGTGGAGGAGGCCAACAACCCAGCAGCAGGACCGCTACCTCCGCCTTTGTGCAAGGAGGAGCAGGAGGAGCACTGCCAGAACCCTGCAAAATGACCTCCAGCAGGCCACAAATGTGCATGTGTCTGCTCAAACGGTCAGAAACAGACTCCGTGAGGGTGGTATGAGGGCCCGACGTCCACAGGTGGGGGTTGTGCTTACAGCCCAACACCGTGCAGGACGTTTGGCATTTGCCAGAGAACACCGAGATTGGCAAATTCGCCACTGGCGCCCTGTGCTCTTCACAGATGAAAGCAGGTTCACACTGAGCACGTGACAGACGTGACAGAGTCTGGAGACGCCGTGGAGAACGTTCTGCTGCCTGCAACATCCTCCAGCATGACCGGTTTGGCGGTGGGTCAGTCATGGTGTGGGCATTTCTTTGGGGGGCCGAACAGCCCTCCATGTGCTCGCCAGAGGTAGCCTGACTGCCATTAGGTACCGAGATGAGATCCTCAGACCGCTTGTGAGACCATATGCTGGTGCGGTTGGCCCTGGGTTCCTCCTAATGCAAGACAATGCTAGACCTCATGTGGCTGGAGTGTGTCAGCAGTTCCTGCAAGAGGAAGGCATTGATGCTATGGACTCGCCCGCCTGTTCCCCAGACCTGAATCCAATTGAGCACATCTGGGACATCATGTCTCACTCCATCCACCACAGACTGTCCAGGAGTTGGCGGATGCTTTAGTCCAGGTCCAGGTCAGGAGACCATCAGCCACCTCATCAGGAGCATGCCCAGGTGTTGTAGGGAGGTCATACAGGCACGTGGAGGCCACACACACTACTGAGCCTCATTTTGACTTGTTTTAAGGACATTACATCAAAGTTGGATCAGCCTGTAGTGTGGTTTTCCACTTTAATTTTGAGTGTGACTCCAAATCCAGACCTCCATGGGTTGATAAATTTGATTTCCATTGATCATTTTTGTGTGATTTTGTTGTCAGCACATTCAACTATGTAAAGAAAAAAGTATTTAATAAGAATATTTCATTCATTCAGATCTAGGATGTGTTATTTTAGTGTTCCCTTTATTTTTTCGAGCAGTGTGTGTATATATATATATATATTTTTTTTTTATGTACCATGTTAAATTGTCATTGTAATTGCACACACATTGATGTCAGACATGCATCTACCCCAATGCTCTGTTGCTGATGACTGAGATGAATGCAGGAGCAGGACAAGACACCCTCTTTTTGACTGATGACTGATATAAGGTCATGTACGTGATAGGCCTATCTGGCTTATATGATTACGATGGTCATAATGCTTCGTGACACTGTCATAGTGTATTTTCTACAAATTATTTAAAATATGATGAAAAAAAAAACATGACTAAAGAATTCATTACAACAAAAGGATTTAAGAAACAAACTTTCCATGAAAGGAAAATTCTTGGCAGGGAAAAAAAACAACACTTATTTGAATAAATGTGGGTTGACACTTATGTAAGTGTCATAACCAGCCATAAAATAACGCAACATATGTCACAACAGGTGTAAAAATATGGGTTAAGTGTTAGCCAATTCTGTAAAGCCCCCCTAATGTTTCCCACCAGCCCACCAATTCCAAACTAAATGTGGAACATGTAATGATTAATATAGTAACTTATAGATCAATCCTGACCTATCCCATCTACCAACTCACCCATGTTTCTGCTGAGAGGATAGGGCTCAACAGACAGACTCCCACATCCATGGAATAGATCTGCAGTAGGTACACCACCCTGAGAGAGGGGGACATGGGAGACATCCCTTGTTAATGGTCTATAGTGAACTGTAAGGCTATGATAGTCAAGTGATGAATGCAGGGAGCTACCTCATAAGATCTGAATCCTCCTGAATGTCATTGACACAATCCTGGTTGTTGATGTCCTTCAAAATAAAGAGCCTTCGGTTAGGATGTATCACATACTCCAAAATGTCGTGCAAAATGACTATTTCCCCCCCTAGTGTAGAGCTCATCCAGTCTACCTGTGGCAGATCAGAGACAGTGTAAGGTTCGACTTACCTTGGCTACAGCTGGGCCGGTTTTGCAGATCCATTTCTCCAGCAGCATGCTTCGGATCTTCAGAAAATCCACACTATTGATGGCTGCTATTTCTTTGCATACAGCGTGAATGTCTAGTCATACAAAAAAATAAACGTTAAAAAAATGTTTAATCTGGTTCCATTTTGCTCTAAAAGGACTATAGTACATATCATCAATACAGTGATTCTGTAGCTCCACTTAGCCCTCCAGACAGGTACATGGAGCCATATGGCAATAAGAGTGGGCCTGCATGTGGTTGGTCTGGTTATGGTGGAGGGCTCACCAGGGTGGGTTTGGCCAGCAGAGCCCCTGAAGCGTTGCTCTACACTGCTGTGTTCGTAAAGGATGACGATGAGGCGGGCGGGCTGCCCTGTCAGCTTTAGGTGCTCTGGGCTGTTCAACTGGCTGGACATCAGGACGTTCTCTGTGGCCGAGCGCTGGAACTGCAGCTTCAGCTTGGACAGGAAGGTCTCCACCCTGGTCCGCGCTGCCTCCTGCTCAGGGGACAAGACAGAGGGGAGAGAATTTTTATTCTACAAGAATGGACTAGATATACGAAGAAAAAAAAGCATGAAAGGGAAGACAAGACCGGGTATCCTGAATTCAAGCAGCTGACGCAGACATAACAGATATAACTACATCTATAATAGTTCAACATTGAGGACCGCAGAGCATCAACACAATCTAAACACAAAACATGTGGTCTAACCTCAAGTTTTGGGTCCTTCAGCCATGCGTCACCAAGAGCTAGGCAGAACTTTAATGACTGGGTCTTCTCAGTGCCTACAGCAGAGAAAAAAAGTGAATAGGATGAACATTGATGCAGAGGCTGGCTCCTCCATGAACAGCGGCATGGCAGTTTGACTGGCTAACGGTCTGACCTGGCGGCAACTCCTGAGCGATTTTATGGGCTGTGGCAGCGGCCCACTCTGGGTTCTGGATGCAGTGAATGTACCCCATGATGGTCTTAGCCACCTTGAAGGTCTCCTTGCTGGAGGTGTGCTTTTGCCTCCTCTTATGTTGCTCGAGGAGTAAGGGCTTCATACTCCTCTCAAACACATGGTTCACTGCTGACATGTACAGCTTGTCAACGCTCACCTGACAGAGGGCAGGAAGAAGTAGGGTCAAATTCACAGGTGACCAAATTAAAGTCAATAGAAACAACTAATAATACATCGCCAATATTAGTTCAAATTCTGGTAAGCTTACCACTCATATCTAAAAACAAACATAACAGTAATGTACAGTATAAACCACAGCCACCAGTGGAGCAGAGTACTGTACCTTCATCAGCTTGCTTATCAGAAGCAGAGTAGGAAAGGTCTCCTCACTGAGCTCTGGAGCTAAACACAGAAAGAGAATCCGTCAAATCCTTATACGAGCTAGAGTATAGAGCAATACGAGCTAGAGTATGCAAAAGGTCCACTCAATCATTTATTTATGAACTCTTATTGACCACATGAACATTGTAAGCTTAAGCTGAGTATCGTACTCACAGAGGATCTTCCAGTAGCTGGTGGTCTGCATGAGCAGGTGGAAGGGCAGTCTGATGTTAGCCAGGGCCGAGGGTTCCAGGCCATTCTCCAGAAGGTGGCTGCTCTCCAGGTCTGTAGGGGGAGAGATGCGCTTGTAGGACTTCAGGTGCTGGAGCAGACCTATTGCCTGGAGATGAGGGAAATGTATTGCGTGTGGATGAGACTTGATCGTAATGCCAAAGAAAATATGACATTGAGGATTACACTTATTTAGCAGAGGTATGTAGCACAAAGACACAGTAGAAATCAAGATGCCACACCTGACTGATTGAGATGCTGGTGATCTGCTCATCAGCTGTCTGTATGATCCTGAGCACCCCCTCAATCCTCTCATAGTTATATGGACTTAGCTGAGAAGGAAAGGGAACACAAGAGCTAGTTAAACACTCCATTTCCTCTACACATCATTACGTCCTACCATCAACCCCTAAACCTAGGCTGAGAGTTGTGTATGCTCAGACCTTGAGTATGGCAGCACTGAGGCTGATGGTGAGGTTTCTGGTGCTGTGCAGCATAGGGATGATCTGCAGAGCTCTCTCCAGGGCGTCTGCATGCCCTAGCGGCTGCTCCCCCTGGCCCGCCCCAGGGTCTCCTGCCCCTCCCCCCTCCTCCTCCTCCTCCAGCAGCAGGGTGGTGATGTACTGGTTTATCACTTCGTCTCTGTTCAGATCAAAGGTGCTGCAGGTAGGAGGAACACACAGGACATACATACACTCATTAATTACAGCATAACGTCACATGACAGCAATAGGCAACTACAAAGCATGCAGTAGTATCAGACCCAAAAACTAAAGATTGAAGTAGCATGTTGACTTCCTATAACAGCTCACCTGCAGTACTGGAGGATAATCTCAGGGGTGGTGTTCTTGTTCTTCACCAGGGTAGGGATGAGGTTACTCTTCATCTCCGGACACTGACGAAACACAGACTGGATGGATATCTGGAGAGAGAGAGACAAGGCTTTTAAACCGAGTCCTTTCGCAAGGCAGGAAGGGTAGATTACGTTAAGAATGCACCTAATTAGCAGGTATTAACACAAAGTTTAACATCGTGATTTCTTCAAAAAAACAGCCATGTCTGAAAGACTGCAAATGTTAAATAGATAGGGGGAAAAAAACATTGAAGATCAACACACCCCTAATTTGCCCAGCTCGATCCCCCACTCTGCGTCGGTGATGACCGAGAGAAACTTCTTCCGCTCCTCCTGCTCGGTGAACAAGTTACAGAGATGGGCCCCCACCATAGCCACAGCCTGAAAATCATGGACATATCGACGGTCACATACAACATGAATCAAAACAATGACAAACAATTCAAGATGGAACAGATAATGACAGTATATAAGTATAATGATCTTACCAAGATCTTATCATAGTTTTGCCAAGTGTTGTCGATCACCTTCCACAGTATCTTAAACACCTCGGTTTTGGACAGGAGAGTGCAGAGTCCAATAGCCAGGTCACAATCCACCACTCTCCAGTTAAACACCTTTTGCACAGAGTAAAAACACCAGTTGTTATAGTAATCATGTTAGGTCTATTGTAAATTACACATACAGCATGGCCGGAATACAATGTCATTTTATTGAAGAGACGAATGTCAGACATCCTCCCCTGAAATCCAGGACAATAGTCTCACATCACCTTGTGCAGGAGGGCAACTGCAACAGCATTGATAGAGGACAGAGTAGTTGTTCTCAAATCACTCAAGCACGCCTTATATTTTTGCAGGGCCTGCGGGCCATAGAGCTGAAAAGGGAACACGTAAAATGTAAATACTTCCCTTCACAATATAGAATAGTGGTCCAGAGAACAGACACAGCTACAGTGAGACAAGTGTAAATCTAGACAGCGATATGTAGCAACATCAACAGAAATGCAAAGACTGATCAAGGGACTGCTTGCTCATGGTTCCAGGTGAGACACTACACTACACCCCTGACTGATGTCAATTTCCTCAGTTTCATGTGTTAGTGAAGTAGACTATCTGTACAAAACACCTGGAAAACACCAGGTGGGGAGGCATACAGGGGTACATGAACCACACTGGGTTTTTTCCTGTTTTCGAGTCTGTTTTTCCCTTTAATTTTTTATATTGTTTGTTTTCTATTTTGTTCAAATGTGGTACAACTCTTGCACTGATATCCTACTGTTATACTTCAGGTGTAATATTTTGTATGTTTGTCATTTACGCTACAAAAAATTGCTCACTCAACAAATGTACATTAGTATACCTCTGCTATAGAAAACACTTAAAAACACCTGAAAAACATAATCTTGACATTGATACTGTACTTTAGTCATCATACCTGAATGCCGAGCTTGATGTTCATGATGTTGGAGGTGACGTGCTGCAGACAGCTGCCAAAGGAGTTGACCAGAAGTCTGAGGGCCAGCTCCAATTGACTACACTCCTGCAGCATCTGAAGCATGGAGGCCAGGGGCACCAGTAGCGGGTTCAGGAAGTTGGCATCTGCACATGGACAAGGACACATGAGGCTAAGGGTGCATAAAAACTGTATTTATATCCATCTATTAATTGGAGGAAACTGCAGTAGCTACCTTGTTGGAAAGAGCAGTGAGAAAGACAGGAGCAGTCCAGTGGGTAAAGCTTTCTATCTGCAACATGAATTAACATGAGTTAAATGCAATTCAAATCAATAACAATGCTTGGGCATTATAAAGTAGTATAACATCACACGTGATACAATGTTAAAAAGATACCAGATACGAGACACTTAGTCTGCAGGATTTTAGGTACCTGAGGAGAAGGGCAGCAGACAGTTGGTGATCTCATACTGGACTGGCAGGACAGACACGGGGTCCAGGATGATGCAGTCCTCTTTAAAGACATCCTGGAAGCTCCACTGGGAGTAAGGGTCCCTTTCAGCCGCCAGGGACAAATCCTGAACACATGGCAGTGACATTAAAGCCTGATGACCTAACATGAACAAAGACTAAGTGAATGTCTAATATTATAATCTATTGATTAGGGTTGTCATTGAAGACTCTGGTAGGAATCTGGTAGACTGATGGGGAAAAGTGAAGTGTCGTACTGGCACTCACCTTTGCTATGAAGCCATAGTTGTCTGACAGCTGACACTGGTGGTAGACATCCATGGCAGCCCGTGTGCTCTTACACAGCTCCACACAGTCCAGGAGCAGGTCTGAGAGAAACAAGAAAGAATAGGGAGCACATACTCAAGTCAGAGGTATCACTTACTAGGGTGCTGAAGTCGTACAGTGTCACTTTATGTGAACTACTTACACTTAAACCATTGGAGGATAAGCTCCTTCTAAAATGAAATGTGTGAGTTCCCATAAAGACTTGGGTTAACCTCCAGGCTCAGGGTGTTAGTGCTGTACAGTACCTGAGTGGCAGACAGTGACGGCCTGGCAGGCCAGCTTGTGGATGACTGCTGGGAGGTCCACGCCTTCAGGGAGGATCATGGGCACGTCTGCCTCCAGCATCTGGCACAGCTTCTGGGCAGCACTGAAAAGCACCTTCCCTGTGCTGGTGGTACCATGGTGCTTATACAGCTCACTATGGGGACAGGGTCATGGGTTTGAAAGGAGTGAGAGACACAGTTAGGGAGGTACCCAGAGTTAATTTAGTGCAAAGGCCCACACTACCATCAAACACTTCAATGTTGTGGATGAGATATTCAGATTATGACAAGCCTTCATTAAACATTTTAAAAAGTGAGGAACATGGACATTGCTTTCCTTTACTACCCCCCTAAACTTGGTTCCCCTTCCCCCTGACCTGAGGATCTTGAGGGCCTTGTCGACCTTGCCGACCCCCAGGGCACGCAGGGCCAAGTCAGCCCACAGCTCCTGCTCCGTACGCTGGAGCTGCCGTGCCAAGCGGCGGAGGCCAGCCTCAGTGGAGATGTTCTTGGTCTTGCCGTCAGGGTCGTTGGCCACCATGGGGGTGGCTGTGACCTTGCTCTTGGAGGGACCTCGAGCACGGGTGTTCTCATAGGCTGTGATGTGATACTCCTGGAACTGCTTTCGCACCTTGGGGTCCTCATAGTTGTTAGGGGTGAGGAAGATGTCAAAGTCCTCCTGTAAATGTAGTAGATTAGGATCCTTTCAGCACAGGAGGTCAAAGACCAGAAACAGTGAGTCAGGTGAGGCCTTCATCTCACATTCTGCAAAATCATTCCATGATTGAACCTTACCTGTAGGTGAGCAATCGCCTTAAACATCATCAGATTGTTCTCGCAATCCACACTTTTAAAGGCATCCCCTAAACGGGAGAGAATTAACATTAACGCGTAAAGGTTTCTTAGCACATCCACACAAACTCTGGTACACTCACAGTTTATCAAGACCTCAGACACCGAATGTTCAATTCTTCGAGAGATGATGTCAATATTGGGAGGTTTAGCAATCAGTCTTTTCAAGTATTACATTGATAGAGTTTAAAAGCTGCCACAACCTTTCTGGATCCGCTGTAAGAACGTCAGTGCCTCCACCATCACTTGTGCTACGACCATCTGGTGCTTCTTGTGCTGTTAGAAATTGGCCACAATAAGAACCCAAGTGACTCTGCATGAAGAGTATACTCCTATTGAGAAATGGCATGTACAGAACCTCACTACTAAACACTATTTCTAAATGATATCAAACCTATTAAAAGAAGATGTCAATGCAAATATAAACGTATGATAGACCTGGAATAGTCTTAAATCTGCAGAATGCAAATACACCCCTACTGCTCCTGAAAGAGGCTCACCTCCTCAGACACATGGTCTTTGTCCTGCAGCTCCAGTCGTGCCCAGTTAGCCAGCCTCTCGATCACACACTCTGCCTCCTCGGGGGCAAGCTTTTTCAGGAGTGTCACACATGGCTCACTCTGCAATTTCGATGCAACACACAGACATTACACACATGAAACACACAGAACAAAAGAGATTCCCCATCAGAAAGCAACAGCCACCATGGGAAGAGCTATAGGCTGGGCTCAGTACCTTGCTCTGGCTAATCAGCTGGATGAGGTATAAGATGTGTATCTGGGAGGTGGGGAGTTTGTAGGCCCCAGCCAGCTTCAGAGAGTCCTCCAGGGAGGTGGGGAGGTCCTGCTTGAGGATGTACCTCACCAGTGTCTACAAAGAGAGAATCAGCATGGATCAGAAATTACATAAATATACACATCTACATACTGTACACACCCTGAAAGTCCTACCATGATTTGAGTGTTGTTGGAGAGGTTGAAGTTGCGGATCCCGTAGCCTCTGAGCAGCTTCCTCATCTCCATCAGACGGTAGCTTTCCTTCAGAAGCTCCTGCCTGTGGGATGGGTTATGGAAGATTAGAACCCAAGCAGTCCACAAGCCTGCAACAAGTGAGAGTTAGGGCTCTCTGTTACCAGAGGAGGATCAGATCAGTAAGTCTTACTTGGGTCCCACCATCTCCAAGTGCTGTTGGACCAGCCTCTCCACTACCTCAGTCCAGGGCACCACGGCCTTCTGCATGATCTCCAGCACAGCGTCTACCACCAGCTGTAAATGGTACAGCACAGTTGAATACTATGTCAATCAAGGCGTGTACATAAATCTACAATCCCATTTGGTGGCCAAGCCTTGAAGGGCAGGAAGTGGTTAATTAGTGTATAAACTCACGTCAGTGTCCGTGATGCAGCCAAGCACAGCCACAGCTTTGGCCTCCCACTCTGTGAACAACGTAGTGGTCTGTGAGCTGCAGCGCTCCAGCAGATCCTAGTGGGATAGAGAGAAAAATAAGACAAAAATGACACGCAATGACTCAAACCAGATTATGTCTGACAATCAACAATGCAGAGTGACAACCATTTACAATATGAGCAGCTAAGTTAATTTGCAGCCAAGTAGAAAGCATAGTAAAGTGTGTCTCCTGGTAGATAGGTAGACACCTTGATGTACTGAAGCAGCAGCTCATCCAGGGGCAGCTGGTGCTCCAGGCTGTAGGGCCTGACACTGCCCTCCACCGTGGCAGAGATCAGCTCTGGGGCAGGCACCTTATCCAGCATGAGGAATGCTACGCTGCGGATACTTGCCTAAACATACCCACAGTGCAGATAAAGAGAGATACCATGTACAATAACATACAGAATTTCAACAAGATTTAAAACAACAAGATAAGAATCCAAATCAGACAATCCCCAGATGGCTGTCACACACAGACCTTCTCAAAGACTGACAGGGAGAGCCTGCAGTTGTACTTGTTGTAGAGGTCCAGCAGCTGGCGGAGGTTAGAGACCAGGGACTTGAGGTGCTCCACTTCCTCTGAACCATAGTCATCCTCCTGAGACCACCAATCACAAGATAGGTTACTTCCTGCTAATCAATGACTAAGCATATAACATTTTGACATCCAGTGTTTGAAAGTGAGCATGAATTGAGAGCACATAGGGGAATAGGAGGTGAGGGGGATGACAGTGAAAGTAACCAAAGGAAAGAGGTGATAAAATGCAGTTTACAGAAGGTATCCACATCCATAACGACGGCAACCCAAGTTCCGCCAAGTTCAGTCCATTCTGGGGCCAGTCTCCCTATAGGAACAGAATAGTGTGAAGGGGCAGAAGAAATGTGGAAATGTTTAAGTGTGTGATCACCTACATCAGTCAAGTTATTGACTAGAGCACTATAATTAATTCTAGAGACTAGAATTATTCCTCAAGTCTAGCAATGAAAAGGTGTTGGCTTTACCTTTTCTGTTAACTCCAGAATCCTGGCCCTCTGCTCCAACCACCTCGCAACGATTTTCTACAAACACATCATTCAAAAGCCTTGTCAACAAAACACTGGAAATACAAACTGATCAAAACATATGTCATCACGATCTGTTTTCTGCCCTGACATAATATGGTGAGTGCCCACTGTACCTGTCCTCTAGGTACCACTCTCCTAACAAAGGGCACAATGACACTCCTAAGCCAGAGACAAAGGTCCTGGGATGGAAGGTCTTCTGGAAAGGAGCTGAGCAGAGCATCAAGACCTCTCTCATCAAACTGCACTGCAATCTCTCCCTACAGGACAACCACAGAAACAGCAGACAAATATCAATTATCTTCCAGTAAAATCCACATATTACAAGAGAAAAATATGAAACTCCATTAGATGTCTTATGGTGCAACAGTTGATTGTGTGAATTTGTGTTACCTCGTGTCTAAGCCAAAGGTGCTGGGCCCCCTTCAGGTCTCCCTCTCTCAAGTGGGACAGCATGTCCCCAACGTAGTCTGTGATGTTCAGAAACTCAATCCAGGAGATTCCACTGGAGGGAAACAACCAAGAGGAAATTAAACAGTGTATTAGGAAAGTATTCAGACCCCTCAACTTTTCCATTTGTTTTTCTTTTCGTTACAGCCTTATTCTAAAATGGAATAAATTGCTTTTTTTTATTACTTAATCTACACACAATACACCATAATAACAAAGCAAAAACAGGTTTTCAGAAAATTTTGCAAAACGTATTCAAAATAAACTGCAATATCACATTAGCATAACTAAGTACTCAGACCCTTTACTCAGTAATTTGTTGATGCACCTTTGGCAGCAATTACAGCCTCGAGTCTTCTTGGGTATGACGCTACATGTTTGGCACATCTGAATTTGGGGAGTTTCTCCCATTCTTCTCTGTAGAGCCTCTAAAGCTCTGTCAAGTTCGATGGGGAGTGTCGCTGCACAGATATTTTCAGGTCTCTCCAGAGATGTTAGATCGGGTTCAAGTCCGGGCTCTGGCTGGGCCACTCGAGGACATTCCTGCTGAAACATTAACCTTTGCCCCAGTCGGATGTCCTGAGCACTCTGGAACAGGTTTTCATCAAGGATCTCTCTGTACTTTGCTCCGTTCATCTTTCCCTCGATCCTGACTAGACTCCTCTTCATCAGACCAGAGAACCTTGTTTCTCATGGTCTGAGTCCTTTAGGCAAACTCCAAGCAGGCTGTCATGTGCCTTTTACTGAGGAGCAACTTCCATCTAGCCACTCTACCATAAAAGGCCTGATTGGTGGAGTGCTGTAAAGATGGGAGAACCTTCCAGAAGGACAACCATCTCCACAGAGGAACTCTGGAGCTCTGTCAGAGTGACCATTGGGTTCTTAGTCACCTCCCTGACCAAGTCCCTTTTCAACCGATTGTGCAGTTTGGCCGGGCGACCAGCTCATGGAAGAGTCTTAGTGGTTCCAAACCTCTTCAATTTAAGAATGATGGAGGCCACTATGTTCTTGCTGCAGAAATATTTTGGTATCCTTCCCCAGATCTGACACTCGACACAATCCTGTCTCAGAGCTCTAAAGACAATTCCTTCAAACTGATCTGACATCCACTGTCAACTGTGGGACCCTCTTTAGACAGGTGTGTGCTTTTCCAAATCATGTCCAATCAATTGAATTTACCACAGGTGGACTCCAATCAAGTTGTAGAAACATCTCAAGGTCAATCAATGGAAACAGGATGCATCAGAGCTCAATTTCGAGTATCATAGCAAAGGTTCTGAATACTTATGTAAATAAGGTATCAGTTTATTTTTAACACAATTGCAAAACGTATAAACGTATTTTCACTTTGTCATTGTGAGGTATTGTGTGTAGATTTGATTAAATTATTTTTTTTCGCTCTGAGACCTTGAAGTTGTTGTTCCCCTTGCTCTGCAAGAGTCACGTTTTTTTTTGAGGCGATGGGCAACGATGCTTCGTGGGAGGCAGTTGTTGATGTATGAAGAAGGTTCCTGGTTCGAGCCCAGGTAGAGGCGAGGAGAGGGACGGAAGCTAAACTGTTACAATAGCAAAGGGTCTTAATACTTGGGTATGACGCTACATGTTTGGCACATTTGGGGAGTTTCTCCCATTCTTCTCTGTAGAGCCTCTAAAGCTCTGTCAAGTTCGATGGGGAGTGTCACTGCACAGATATTTTCAGGTAAATAAGGTATGTTGTTTTTTTATACATTTGGTACAATTTCTAAAAACCTGTTTTCACTTTGTCATTATGGTTTTTTTATTTTTTTATTTAAATGTACCTTTATTTAACTTGGCAAGTCAGTTAAGAACAAATTCTTATTTTCAATGACGGCCTAGGAACAGTGGGTTCTGCCTGTTCAGTGTCGTTCTGCCTGTTCAGGGGCAGAACGACAGATTTATACCTTGTCAGCTCGGGGGTTTTGAACTTGCAACCTTCCGGTTACTAGTCCAACGCTCTAACCACTAGGCTACCCTGCCGCCCCGATTGTGTGTAGATTGATGAGGAATTGTTTTTATTTAATCCATTTTAGAATAAGGCTGTAATGTAACAAAATGTGGAAAAAGTCAATGTGTCTGAATACTTTCCGAATGCAAGTACAGGCATGGCACTAATTTACACAGTTACAATACATATACTCAATACCCTTTAGCAAGCCAGGCATAGAATTACAGTCAAATTGAACATACTTGAACTTGTCCAGGCTGTGGAGACAGCAGAAGGTGGCGAGTCTAGCCAGAGCCTCCTGGATCTGTGAGGAGGGGCAGCGGGAGGCGGCATGGTTCAGCATCTTCTCTGCAGTGTCAAAGGTCGGCCACGGAGCCTTGAGGCAGTACTCCACCACATACTGCTCATCCTGACACACAAACACACTCGTCAATGAGCACAGTGTACTTATTTAATCTCAACCTTTCAAGGAATTTTTACATTTGAAAATGTAGATGGCTTGTTTAAGAACACTGGTATGGAACAAGAAGGCCTGCACACTGTTAAATAGCACATCATTACACTGTGGCCCTATCTACTGTAGGTTTGCCAGCTTGTGATTCAACGTATACCCTTCTCTGACACCAGTCAAAGTTTGAGAATTATACCATCCCCATTTTCAAGTCTATTTGTTTATAGATTCAATGTTTATATTCCAGAATATTAAGGAAAGTTAGATGGCTGACTGATCTTGCTTTGTTATATACACACACCACCCCCCCCCCCCCCCCCCCCCCCCCTCCCAATAAAACTCACCATGATCTTCATCAGGTTGGTCTTTGCCTCCTCCACCAGGTCAGACCATACGTCCTGCCCATTGCCACCTACAGAGGCTGACGCCAGCTGCTCCAGCACAAAATCCAGCTTCACCTTATAGACAAGCTGGGTGGTCAAGGAGGCAGGTCAGTCAAGTACATTTATTATTCATTTTAGTTAGAATAAATGTTCAACCCCAGAAAAATTACACCAACCTCAACATCAAGCTCAAATGCTATGGCAAACTTTTCTGCCTCCTCAAATTTGTGTTTGTAGAGAAGTCTGCTGAGTCTGGGGACAAAAAAGTGTGTTTACTGATACTGACATCTTGTATGTAACTAGTGCAAGGATATGGAAATATGCAGTGTGCGTGATGACACTACTATACCTGTTCTCAGGCAAAGCCTCTGTGAAGCATCTCATGACGACAGAGGATATATGCTCCTCAGAGCTAGTTGTCAGGAAAAAAAAGAGAATTGCATTTACACATCAATTCACTGTTATTCAAAGTTATTTGTGAAACTCCACCACCTGAGTATTTACTCAGGGAAACTCTAGTGTCATTAAACAACCAAAGAAACACTTACTTTTGTGAATTCTCATAAATCCCCTCTAGCAAATATATAGTGTCCTGAAATTCAGAAGGATAAAAACAATGTACTGAGATTGGGTAGGATGCTGAAGCTCTGACAGACTTTCATAATCTAAAGTAAAATAACAATGACTTATTGTTCCATTATCCTTCGCTACGTGGGTATGGTAATATGGTGTGATATGACAGGGTTGGGAAAGTCAATTCCATTTAAATTCAGGAAGTACACTGAAATTCCATTCCAATGCGTTACAATCAGGCACATTTTGAATTTGGTGTAATTTCTGAACCTGATATCTGATGCAGAGTGGATTATAATTGTTTATGGTTTACCGTGCTTATTCTTGTCTGTACCAGGCAGGCTGTAGAGGAGACCTCCAGAGAATAGAGGACAGTCATGGAGGGAAGAGAACGCACCTGCAGGCTCCTCATCTAAAGATAACAAAACAGGGCGTTGCCATCAACAAACACAGTCAGAGAGGACCTCAGATGATTCTTACAACTATTTATACCAGAGGAGCATTAATGTATGTACATGATGGGACTATTACTAACAAGTAGCTGTCTAGAAACCATAGAGACAGACTGGAGTTACCTGGCTTTTGTCTTGCATGGTCAATGTAATGATTTTTGTGCTGGCACTTTCTTGCCTATGAAGAGGAGAGGTTTTGTTTTCAAAATCATTACAGCACAAGCATTTAAAAATTAAACATTACATCATGTTAATAGAAATAGTATAGGTCTAACAATAGTATAGCATTGAAGTGAACACATACGTGGCTATTGAAGCAGAGTCACACTCTGTGATGAGTAGGAAGTCATGGATGGAGAGGTCAGGCCAGCAGCACACCATCACCAGGAAATGCAGGTCCCAAAGACTCAGAATGTTCTAAGACCAATTGAAAGGTAGAGAAAGATTAATGTCCAACTTTAAAATGTTCTAATGACCAAAACAGATAAAGAATTAAATTATAAACTGATTGATGGAGATTCATACAGCTGGACTCACCTCTGTGCTAAGAACATACATGAGATTGTCCACCACCAGAATCTTTCTCACCCCTACAATACAGATAAGGGCAAAATTTGACTGCAACATTAATACACAACAATTCAAAATAATGCTATAGCCTAACTATTGATAACATACATAAGCAATTCAGGGGGAAAAGTAGTGTAGCTTTAACCAAAGCCAGACAGTTAAATGTTATTAAAACTACCTGGTATTAGGCTGGAGTCCAGGGACTGACAGAGAGACATCGTGCCCTGACTATGATCCAATCTCCAGTGGGTTAGAACAGCTTCCCCGTCCGCCTACGCAAAAAGAATGCATAACCACATCAGTTATGCGAGAAGCTATAAAGTTAAAATGTTACAATTGAATAAATACTGTATGAATAGTCTACTTGACGAATAAAAGTCTAACTTCCTATTATCGGCAGCAGTTCTCGCATTATGTTTTCAAGGATTTATCTTTGCATTTTACATACAAATATTTTGTAACAAAGCAGTGCAGTTACTTGCGCACAACCATACCCCAATCATGAGGTGGATTTCATTGCCAAGGTTGCACATCACTGCTGTGTTACATCCCCCTCCATGGATCTCCTTGGTGGAACAGAAGTCTGTCTTAATTAGAGACTGGAGCTGGAGAGAAACAATGTGATGTGATGGTTAGGGGTTAATTATTTGATTATTCTGACTTCATATGGTTTTAAATCTTTATTTTACCATCTCCAACATAGTTAAAGCCAAATACCTCTTGCAAAGCCCCAATGTCCATTTTCTCAATAGCTACAGAGATGAGAGAATATGGTTTAAAATAATTGAAAGTTAAATATAACAGGTCTCAAGTAAAAGAAAACTCTGAAAACCTAATTAAAATGAAATACCTATTTGAATCTTCTCCAGGGCAAGGTTTGTGATGTGAAAAAATCCATCTTGAGTAAGAAGGAACAGGTGGTACATCCCTGGCAACAAAGATACGGTTTAACCTTTCACCTCAACACACTGATACATGATACTGTATAATTTTATTCCAAAGAAATGGCAAACTATGAACAACTCACCGAAAGATGTCTTATCCTCCTGTAGGATAAGACGTCGATATGTTTTCTCTTTTCCAGAGGGGACATTCTTCAGCAAAGCCTAGAAGAGTAAAAAAAAATATATACAAAAAAATATATTGCACTCAGCATCACTTTTGGCACACGTATGACACTGACACATTTAATCGCTGAAATATCATGGGGCATATGAGATCAGCCCCATCTCTTACTATGGTGAGAAGAGTGCTCTTTTGAGGCACATAGATAAGATGGAGGTTTCCGTTTCTCTGGCAAACCACCAGAAAATGTCCGTCCAGACAATCATCCACAGTATCCACATCAGAGTCTGAAATAAACATGCTTTTAATTATCATCATTCACCATAATGAAACATCATTTGATTAGACATCTACACACAGAACACAAAAGAGATACTAACCAAAGTCAAGATGCAGCAACATAGTCTGATAGCTGAGGTCGAACAGGATAACAGTTGAATCAGCAACAACAATGCTGCAGTTTGAACTGCTGGAGGAGTAAAGCTGAGGATCTGACAACACCTGCAGGAAAACAATCATGTGAACAACTTGTACTGAAGAGTCAAGAGCATTCATGAATTTAATTAACACCTGTGTTGTGGCGATGGAAGAATCCCCGGTACAACACCGGCACTGTATACTGTGTTCACGTAGAAGGTGATTCATAACTGTATAGGTAATCAATCATGTGGTTAGAGTCGTTAACTTTTCGTCTAGACAATTAAACTCAACTCCCTACATACGATGGAGTTGAGCGACGACTACTGTGGGTGGAGGTGGACTGGCAACATGTAAAATTAAGTTTTTAATTAAAAAAACTATTGATTTCAGCACCCTACAAAATATCGCGCACGGTAGTTTCTGTGTGACGTCTGAGCTCCAACGTAAATCGCGGAGTTGAGTTTATCGACTACTTTTGGTCTTACCTTTTCAGTTGAGGCAATTTTGACCAAAGTATCCACTTGGTACAGACCACTATTCTCCTCTCGAACATTGCAAAGGCGACCTGTGTTGGTATCCTCATTGATTAGAAGTTCAACGTCGTTCCACATTGTTTTTCCGTCCACCTACCTATATATAAAAAAACGGGACACTAACAGGTCAGTTATAACTAGGAAGCTAGCTAGATAGTTAGTTACTTAGCATATACCTAATTACGTGGTATGCTAGTACTGCAGAGCTGTCACCACTCTTTGCTGTCATGTCAGTTAACTACGGAGTACCGTAGTTAACATTAGCTAGGTAAAACATATGTATATACAAAATGTACTACATACAGGTATAGATAGACATGTTATAAAACAATTTGGACTATATCGAGGTAACAAACTCACCGGTTACAGGTACCCTGACAACGGTTTACTAGTAAACTAAGCACAACACCACCCTACTATGCGGGTTCAGAATTTGGCGGTTTAAAACAAAGACCATAACGAGAGAAACACAACTGTACTTACTTCCTGTGTAGTTACAGGCGCATACTTGAACTCAAACTGATAAAGTTCATTTGAATCATTCAATTCAAATAATAAAAGGCTATTATAAAATAATAGTGAACTGATATGGTGTTCTTTGTATATTTATTTGCACTCCCCAGATTGAGTTGGCGGAATGGAAGTCGTTCTCAAACCAAGAGGAAGCTGATTCAAATAGCCATCTTGTTCATTTCCAACTATCTTTAGTAGGCGTGCGCAATCAGTGATTGGTCATCCGGGTTCTCACTTGTAACCAAATATTGTCTATTAGGTGTGCGTTCCTAAATTCACACTGGAATGCCAGAGTGCGCTCTGTGCGTTCGTAAATTCAGAGTGTCAGATTGTCCGTTTGTAAATTCGTAGTGTTCCAAGCTCACACTGGGCACTCTGGCAGAGAAGTATGGTTGATCCGAGCGTTCCGTCCTCACCATCACAATCAAGCACCCAAACTAACTGGATAGCTACTACCAGACACACATTAGAGAACACCTCACTCCGACCAATTTACCTGCCCTAGTAGAGCTGGTTAGGCTGTTTTCATGTTATATTGAGCATTGGTGACTGTAATTGTGCAGCTGGCAACAATTTTATAACATTTTTTCCCCGACTTTACTTACGCCGGTCATATTCAAAAGGTGTTGCGAGTTCTAAAAATCATTAGTTATTCTGCGCTCTAGCAAGCTAGCCAATTTTAGCCAGTTGGCTCGAGTTCCTTTGAGGTCAGAACTCGGATTAACCCTACTGGCCAGAGCGCCCAGTGACAGTGTACACTCTGAATTTAGGAAAGACACAAAGCGATCTCTGACACTGGAGGCAATTTATGAACACACCCTTAATGTTCTGGTCTGTGGATACCTAGCACTCACTCACTCAGTGACTGCTAGCATTGTCATGAAAAAGGGCATGAGGGAAGCCCTAAAATGTAGTTTTTCTAAGTTGTGCGAACGATAGGGAGTAAGGCAGTGTTGGCTTGTGTGCTTAGGGTTGTTGTCCTGTTGGAAGGTGAACCTTCGCCACAGTATGAGGTCCTGAGTTCTCTGGAGCAGATCTTTCTGTACTTTGCTCCGTACAGCTTTCCCTCGATCCTGATTAGTGTCACAGTCCCTGCCGCTGAAAAACATCTCCACAGCATAATGCTGCCAGATGTGACGCTTGGAATTCAGGCCAAAGAGTTCAATCTTGGTTTCATCAGACCAGAGAATCTGTTTTCTCATGGTATGAGAGTCCTTTAGGTGCCTTTTGGCAAACTCCAAGCGGGCTGTCATGTGCCTTTTACTGAGGAGTCGCTTCCGTCTGGCCACTACCATAAAGGCCTGATTGGTGGAGTGCTGCAGAGATGGTTGTCCTTCTGGAAGATTCTCCCATCTCCACAGAGGAACTCTGGAGCTCTGTCAGAGTGACCGTTGGGTTCTTAGTCACCTCCCTGACCAAGGCCCTTCTCCACCGATTGCTCAGTTTTGCCGGGTGACCAGCTCTAGGAAGAGTCTTTGTGGTTCCAAACTTCTTGCATTAAGGAATGATGGAGGCCACTGTGTTATTTGGGACCTTCAATGCTGCAGACATTTTTTGGTACCCTTCCCCAGATCTGTACCTTGACATAATCTTGTCTCGGAGCTCTACGGACAATTCCTTCGACCTCATGGCTTGGTTTTTGCTCTGACATCCACTGTCAACTGTGGGACCTTATATAGACAGGTGTGTGCCTTTCCAAATCATGCCCAATCAATTGAATTTACCACAAGTGGACTCCAATCACGTTGTAGAAACATCTGAAGGATGATGGATGCACCTGAGCTCAATTTCAAATCTCAGAGTGTAACTGGTGTGAAATGGTTTGCGGGGTGGAATTTGTGGAGCGATGGGTAACGATACTTTGTGGGAGGCAGTTGTTGATGTGTTTAGAGGGTCCCTGGTTCAAGCCCAGGTAGGGGTGAGGAGAGGGACGGAAGCTATACTGTTACATTGATGCTGTGGAACCGGATCACTGGTTGCTGCGGAAAGGGAGGAGGTCAAAAGGGGGGTGAGTGTAACCGGTGTGAAATGGATTGCGGGGTGCGCGCTAATAGCGTTTCAATCAGTGACGTCACTCGCTCTGAGACCTTGAAGTAGTTGTTCCCCTTGCTCTGCAAGAGCCGTGGCTTTTTTGGGGCGATGGGTAACGATGCTTCGAGGGTGGCTGTTGTCGATGTATGCAGCGGGTCCCTGGTTCGAGCCCAAGTAGAGGCGAGGAGAGGGACGGAAGCTAAACTGTTACAATAGCAAAGGGTTTTAATACTTAAGTAAATAAGGTATTTCTGTTGTGTTTTTATACATTTGGTACAATTTCTAAAAACCTGTTTTCGCTTTGTCAATATTGGGTGTTGTGTGTAGATTGATGAGGATTTGTTTTTATTTAATCATTTTTAGAATAAGGCTGTAATGTAACAAAATGTGGAAAAGGTCAAGGGGTCTGAATACTTTCCGAATACTTTCACTGTATGTGCATATTATGTGTGAGTGAACAAACAATGGAGTGGGTGTTTGTGTGTGTGTTGGAGTGACAGTGCATAGAGACAGTGCAAATATTGAAATAAAAGATCAATAAAGATACAAGGTAAACAGTCCGTGTATCTATTTTGTTAGCTATTTATCAGTCATATTGCTTGGGGATAGAAGCTGTTCAAGAGCCTGTTGGTTTCAGACTTGATGCACAGGTACCTCTTGCTGTGTGGCAGCCAAGAAAATAGTCTATGACTTGGGTAGTTGACGACCAACCTGGCACCACACTGCTAGGTCACTGACCTCCTCGCTGTAGGCTGACTCATCATCGCCGGTGATCAAGCCTAACACCATCGTGTCGTTAGCGAACTTGATAATGGTGGTGGAGTCATGTGTGGCCACACAGTCGTGGGTGAACAGAGAGTACAGGAGGGGACTAAGAACACACCCCGGTGGGGACCCTATGTTAAGGGTCAGCGTGGTGGAGGTGATGTGGCCTACCCTCACCACCTGGAGTTTGATCGTCAGGAAATCCAGTATCCAGTTGCAGAGGGAGGTGTTCAGACCCAGAGTCTTAAGCTTGGTGATGAGCTTGGAGGGGATAATGGTGATGAACAGCATTCTCACATAAGTATTCCTTTTATCTGGGTGGGTGAGGGCCATGTGGAGAGCAGGAATGATTGTGGTCATCATAAAATATGTGGAGATTACAGAGACGTTGAAAATTACCATGAATATGCCTGCCAACTGATCTGCACATGTGCTGAGATTGGCCTTGGAATACTGTCAGGGCCCCAGGCCTTGGTGGTGTTGACCTGATTAACACCAATATAAAATCGTTTTTCAAGTGCGTCCACTTATATCAGTGCATTCGTAACAAACTAAACATTACGAAATGTATATTCTATAAAATAAGATTAATCCAGAAAATTAGCAATTATTGTTTGTTAACCAAAATCGACACTCATTGACCACCATACAAAAATTCCTCACTTCATTGGTTTATTGTCGTGGACAAATTGTGTTCGGATTAAAACCTCTTACTCCGCCACTTCCGCTCTCTGTTGTAACAGAACGGCCTGGAAGTGGGAGGAATTTGCTGGAACACCGAACGAAGCTCAACGACAGCACAGAAAGAACAACTCACGTTTATTTTTTTTACGGGGATTCTTCAAGTGACTCATGGCGGTAAGTGTTCACCAAATACATTACCATCGAGTTTATATCATCATTTATGCTAGCTGTTTCTATTTTAAAGATGTTTTGTTTAATCAAGATGGCGTCTTTGCCGTGGCAGCCATGTCGACAACCTAGCGAGTTAACGTCAGTAGCTGACGGTTAGTTGCTGTAGTAGTTGGTAGCTTTGTCGTGTTGATTTTGGAAATACATGGAAATTCTACTTTATCGGATTATGTTAGTGTTAACTAGTTACCTAACTAGCTATATAACATAACGTTCGCTAGTTAACTATGTACCTTGAGTTGCGCAGTCTTTTGCAAGCAAGCAACGTCATTAGGTAGCAAACGTTAATGTGGGTGTTTTTACACTCGGTCCCTTTCAGCCAATTTTTGTGAACTCAGTGTGGTTCTCTTAATTGTTTGTGCAGTGAGAACACTCCAATTGAACTCAGACCCCTCGATTCCCCGAACCAATCTGAAACCATCTTGAGAGGTATCCTGAGTTCGGTTCCCTTTTTTTTTAGGGCAATGGAAACACTCAACGCCCTAGGTTCGCTTGTCATTATTCCCCACCACACACTAGATTACTGCAACATCGTTCCCCTGCCATAGCCCCTCACATTGATACTAAAAACAATTATGATGTGCAGGGTCGCGGAAAAAGCGTTTGCTGTTTTGGATATTTCTTAGGGATTGTCAGCAATTCCCCAACAATTTTAGAATGTGTTTGCAATTTTGTGATCTAAAGGCTGAGAGCTTCGTAAAATGTTTATTTGATTGTGGGGTTTGAATAGAAGACAACGTATTTTAAGAATCACAACAGGGTACAAAATCTATTCTAGCTCTTTATTTTTTTTAAATGTCACCTTTATTTAACCAGGTAGGCTAGTTGAGAACAAGATCTCATTTACAACTGCGACATGGCCAAGATAAAGCAAAGCAGTGTGAGACAGACAACACAGTTACACATGGAGCAAACCATAAACAAGCCAATAACACAAACAAGTCAATGACAGTAGAAAAAGTCTAAATACAGTGTGTGCAAAAGGCATGAGGAGGTAGGCAATAAATAGGCCATAGGAGCGAATAATTACAATTTAGCAGATTAACACTGGAGTGATAAATGAGTAGATGATGATGTGCAAGTAGAGAAACTGGTGTGCAAAAGAGCAGAAAAGTACATTAAAACAGTATGGGGGTGAAGTAGGTAGATTGGGTGGGCTATTTACAGATGGACTAAGTACAGCTGCAGCGATTGGTTAGCTGCTCAGATGACTGATGTTTAAAGTTGGTGAGGGAAATAAAAGTCTCCAACTTCAGCAATTTTTTTTTTTTGCAATTCGCTCCATTCACTCCATTCACTGGCAGCAGAGAACTGGAAGGAAAGGCGGCCAAATGAGGTGTTGGCTTTGGGGATGATCAGTGAGATATACCTGCTGGAACGTGTGCTTGTTATCGTGAACTGAGATAAGGCGGAGCTTTACCTAGCATAGACTTATAGATGACCTGGAGCCAGTGGGTCTGGCAACAAATATGTAGCGAGGGCCAGCCGACTAGAGCATAGTGGGTGGTATATGGGGCTTTGGTAACAAAACGGATGGCACTGTGATAGACTGCATCCAGTTTGCTGAGTAGAGTATTGGAAGCTATTTTGTAGATGACATCGCCAAAGTCGAGGATCGGTAGGATAGTCAGTTTTACTAGGGTATGTTTGGCGGCGTGAGTGAAGGTGCTTTGTTGCAAAATAGAAAGCTGACTAGATTTGATTTTGGTTTGGAGATGTTTAATATGAGTCTGGGAGGAGAGTTTTTATAGTCTAACCAGACACCTAGGTACTTATAGTTGTCCACATATTCTAGGTCGGAACCGTCCAGGGTGGTGATGCTAGTCGGGCGGGTGGGTGCGGGCGGGCAGTGAACGGTTGAAAAGCATGCATTTGTTTTTACTAGCGTTTTAAGAGCAGTTGGAGGCCATGGAAGGAGTGTTGTGTGGCATTGAAGCTCGTTTGGAGGTTAGTTAGCACAGTGTCCAAAGAAGGGCCAGAAGTATACAGAATGGTGTCGTCTGCGTAGAGGTGGATCAGGGAATCGCCCGCGGCAAGAGTAACATCATTGATGTATACAGAGAGAAGAGTCGGCCCGAGGATTAAACCCTGTGGTACCCCCATAGTCTGCCAGAGGTCCGGTCAACATGCCCTCCGATTTCACACACTGAACTCTGAGAAGTAGTTGGTGAACCAGGCGAGGCAGTCATTAGATAAACTAAGGCTATTGAGTCTGCCCATAAGAATACGGTGATTGACAGTCAAAAGGGCAGTAGCCAACATTGGGTGTTAAATTTAAAATTACATCATAATTTAATCTGCAGTTATTCTTCTGCAATTTATTGTTACTAATAATATTTCATTTTATTAGTATCTTTTGATTACAATTATGTCTCACCATTTAACTAAATGCAATCTATTAGCTTCCAAAATGTAAGTAGGTACACTACATTACCAAAAGTATGTCAACACCTGCTTGTCGAAAAGCTAATTCCAAAATCATGGGCATCAATATGGAGTTGGTCCCACCTTTGCTTCTAAAACAGCCTCCACTCTTCTGGGAAGGCTTTCCGCTATATGTTGGAATATTGCTGCGGGGATTTGATTCCATTCAACCACAAGCATTAGTGAGGTCGGGCATTTATGTTGGGCGATTAGGCCTGGCTCGCAGTCGGCGGTCCAATTCATCCCAAAAGTGTTCACTGGTGTTATGGTCAGGGCTCTGTGCAGGTCAGTCAAGGTCTTCCACACCATTTTTATATGGACCTCGATTTGTGCACGGGATATTGTCATGCTGAAACAGGAAAGGACCTTCACCACTGTTGCCACAGTTAGAAGCACAGAATAGTCTATAATGTCATTGTATGCTGTAGCATTAATTTCTCTTCCCTGGAACTAAGGGGCCTAGCCCGAAACATGGAAAACAGCCCGTGGCCATTATTCCTCCCCCTCCCACACATTCTGATGGAATGGCTTGTCCTGCACTTTGTAAAAACCCACTACATTGAGTGAATATTGGGAAAAACATCTTGGTTCCTTTCTAATAGCAATGTGAATGCAAAGAGGACTCGGACCACAAAATAGGTGAAGTGAACTGGCAAAAGAGTTGAGTCCTCATTCAAATTCAAGGGCAGTGTGAATACAAAGAGAACGAAGTTCATGAAAATAAATAGCTAGCCAGCTACCTAATCCTGTTGCCCAAGCTAACGTTATAAGCAGCCAGCTAGCTTCATCTGGCTATGTGTTGTGAAGCTAGGCACAATAGTGGAGTTTGCAGGTAGCCTTCAAAATAAAAGTATTGTCATTGACAGTGATGCAAATGAATACAAATAGTAGAATTATGCCATTTATTTTGAAGGCTAGCCGCAAATTCCGCTATTGTGCCTAATCCTTATTGTGGAGAGCTTCACATAGATGGGTCCAACCACCATTAATCAAATAAGAACTGTCTTATAAAGTAGGGTTATTTTAGAAGATGACACCTAGCTATATAGTTAGCTAGCTAACTATAGCTACTGAAACAGATTATGTCGTGTTATTTGGCATGTATCTGTTTAGACACGCAAAGACCCAATCGGCGTTCCATAGAAATCCTGGTTGAGAATGAAACGACTGATCAAATGAACAACGAAACAGCACAGCAAGTGAAAGAAATAGGTTTTGATGATGTTTTACTGGTAATGGGGACATGTGTAAATGCCAACAAAATAACGTTTTAGTCAGTGTGGTGTGCATGTGTAACCTTTAACTAGGCAAGTCAGTTAAGAACAAATTCTTATTTACAATGACGAACTACCCCGGCCAAACCCGGACGACGCTGGGCCAATTGTGTGCCGCCCAATGGGACTCCCTATCATGGCCAGATGTGATACAGCCTGGATTTGAACCAGGGACTGTAGTTACACCTCTTGCACTGAGATGCAGTGCCTTAGACCGCTGTGTGTGTTAACTATTTAACTGTACTAGGATATTGGTATCGGCCAAAAATGTGCAAAAATGTGCATCACTACTTGAAAGTATTTTTACTCGTGTACTTTACACCACTGGTCCTGGTTGGGATGCTGTTTTGTGCTGGAACATTGTCTTCCCAAAATGCTGCTTAAAGAACAAATAAACCCTAAGGTTGATCAGTGTGTTTACTTTCATTTAGGCAAGTGATGCCGACTCGACCAACCTGCTACCCTTGATGGGCTCTCTTTACACGGACAGAAGAAAACACACTATGGAATCATCCAAATCACCCAGAAGCTCCAAACACCATCCTTCCCGATCAAGGTCACACTCCAGGGACCGAAAACGCAAATCAAGTGAGTTAAATGCACTAAATTTTAAAACTCGGAATGATGTTTGTAGTTTTGGTAATACATTTTTGTTATGTTCACTTGGTAGGTCTGGTCATGTTATTTGGATTTGACATAAGCTTAAAGCAGCTGTACCTTGTTGATAGAACAGTCCAAAATAGTCACGCACTACAGGTGACTCATCGGAGTCAATCCTAATTTAATAGTGCAGTAGAATTTCGTCACTGTTCTCATCGTTTTTACTTTTACAGATGACAAAAAGCACAGACGAAGTCGGAGCAGGAGCAAAGAGGTAACTAATCTTAGTTAATTTTAGTGAACTAAAAGTAGGCTGCAGTACTGTCACCATCTTGAATGTCGTGTCTTTTTTGTTTTTTGTTGACCATGGTAAGTACCAAACACTGTAGGCAATGAAACCTGACTCAAAGCTTACTAAGAGACTTAATGGAAAAACTGACATGTTTTTTTTTAAATTTATTTTGATATGTCTCATTAACGTATCCTTGGTCACTTGAGTGTAGCCATAGTAGATGGTGAAGAATATATACAGTACCAGTCAAAAGTTTGGACACCTACTCATTCAAGGTTTTTTATTTTTAGTATTTTCTACATTGTAGAATAATAGTGAAGACAAAACTATGAGATTTCACATGGAATCATGTAGTAACCAAAAAAGTGTTAAACAAATCTAAATACATTTGAGATTCTTAAAAGTAGCCACCCTTTGCGTGCTTTGCACACACTTCGCACACACTTTGCATTTGCACAAAGCTTTGCACACACTTCGCATTTTCTCAACCAGCTTCACCTGGAATACTTTTCCAATTGTCTTGAAGGAGTTCCCAAATATGCTGAGCACTTGTTGGCTGCTTTTCCTTCAATCTGCGGTCCAGCTCATCCCAAGCCATCTCAATTGGGTAGAGGTCGGGTGATTGTGGAGGCCAGGTCATCTGATGCAGCATTCCATCACTCTCCTTCACACATGCAGAGATAATCCGTTCACCTACTCTGCTTCTCACAAAGACACGGTGGTTGGAACCAAAAATTTCAAATTTGGACTCATCAGACCAAAGGACAGATTTCTACTGGTCTAATGTCCGTTGTTTGTGTTTCCTGGCCCAAGCAAGTTTCTTCTTATTATTGGTGTCCTTTAGTAGTGGTTTCTTTGCAGCAATTTGATCATAAAGGCCTGATTCACGCAATCTCTGAACAGTTGATGTTGAGGTGTGTTTGTTACTTGAACTCTGAAGCATTTATTTGGGCTGAATTCTGAGGTGCAGTTAACTCTAACTTATCCTCTGCAGCAGAGGTAACTCTGGGTCTTCTTTTCCTTTGGGGTGGCAGGTAGCCTAGTGGTTAGAGCGTTGGGTCTAAATCGAATCCCTGAGCTGACAAGGTAAAAATCTGTCGTTCTGCCCCTGAACAAGGCAGAACGACTGTTCCCCGATTGTTCCCCGGCAGGCCATCATTGTAAATAAGAATTTGTTCTTAAAAACTTCTTAGGGATAGGCGTCCTGTCAACGTGACAGTTGTAAATCATGCAGCGAAACAAATTTCGGTACATATTTTATATCGGCTAAAAGCTTAAATTATTGTTAATATAACTGCGCTGTCCAATTTCAGTAGCTATTACTGCGAAAAAATGCCATGCTATTGTCTGAGAGCTCCTAACAACTAAACACTTTTTTTTTCACCGTGATAAGTTTGATAAATTCACCTCTGAAGGTGGAATGTGTACTTACATTCTGAAATCTTGCTCTGATTTTATTATCCAACGGGTCCCAGAGATAATGAGGTGTCGTTTTGTTAGATAAAATCCTCTTTCATATCCTTAAAGGTCCTTCTAGCATGCATGATCGATTTTGCATTTCCACTCTTTCAATTTTCAAAGAAAGGTATCTGTGAAAATCTCACCCTAAATGTTGGTTCAACCAGTCAGATCACATTCGTATGTATTCCTCCGAGATCCTAGAACGTAACCAGACTTCACTATATCATTAGGGGTGTAGAACATTCTATACGTCACCGAATTTATGAATACAAATGTCTCCTTCGCGATTTGCCCAAATGTACCTGGGTGACTTCACACTAAATGTCATGTAGTTCGCTCATACTTCAAGTTATCCATCGGAAACTTTGCACATACACTGCTGTCATCTTGTGGGCACAATCGGAATTACAAACATTTCAAAGATGGTTGCATTTTCTTCTACCAGATCTATTGTTATTCTCCTACATTCAATTCACATTTCCACAAACTTCAAAGTGTTTCCTTTCAAATGGTACCAATAATATGCATATCCTTGCTTCAGGGCCTGAGCTACAAGCAGTTAGATTTGGGTATGTCATTTTAGCCAAAAATTGGGGGGGAAAGGGGCTACCCCTAAGAAGTTTAACGGGCTTGCCTAGTTAAGTAAAGGTTACATTTTAAAATAAAAATCCTGTGGTGGTCCTCATGAGCCAGTTTCATCAAAGCGCTATGTTTTTTGAATAAACTTTCAAAGTTCTTAATGTTTCTGACTGACCTTCATGTCTTTGATAATGATGGACTGTCTTTTCTCTTTGCTTGTTTGAGCTGTTCTTGCCATAATATGGCCTTGGTCTTTTGTCAAATAGGGTTATCTTCTGGATACACCCCACCTTGTCACAACACAACTGATTGGCTCAAACGCATTAAGAAGGAAAGAAATTCCACAAATTAACTTTTAACAAGGCTTTTAATGAACTTTTAACAAGGCCTTGAAATGCATTCCATTGCCAAGAGTGTGCGAAGCTGTCATCAAGGAAAAGGGTGGCTACTTTGAAGAATCTCAAATATATATTTGGAATTGTTTAACACTTTGGTTATTCCATGACTCCATATGTGTTATTTCATAGTTTTGATGTCTTCACTATTATTCTACAATGTAGACAATAGTAAAAAAAAATAAAGAAGAACCCTTGAATGAGTAGATGTGTCCAAACTTTGGACTGGTACTGTATATGAGATTATTTTTTTTATAAATCCTGTGTGTAGATCACATGATAACATTTCTACAATAAATCATACTCAGCGTGCTAAAGCACGAAGAGACACTGAACTGAAGACGCTGCTGACATAGCAAAATTATATGCCTACTACTCGGACAGGTAACTATCAGCCATTCAAACTTATACTTGCCTCCTAGAAAATAATTGCAAATAAAGGAAATTAACATGATCCTTTTCCTGGGTTCAATTGCCTATTACTGGGTTCAATTCAAGCTCAATCTGCTGGCTGTAACCTTATTAATCCAAATTCATTCTGAGCCCACCATTGAAATCTTCCTGGCTGCATGCACTTGTAGATTGGGGAGGGAATAAAGTGCTGAACTAAAACATATGTATTAAAGCTGTCTCAGCGGTGATTATCCATGATAACCTACATTGAGTTTTGTACTATATAATTTATGTGCCTTCCATAATATGATTGAAACAAAACTAAGCAGAAGTGGCTGTACTTGGTGCACTTGAGTAGGTGGTAGATTTGACCTATGTGCTACAAGTTGGAGTATGTGTCTTGGTACATTGGAGGACATTTCATTATCAAATTTATCTCCAGCGGTCTAAGGCATTGCATCTCAGTGCTAGGTGTCACTACAGACCTTGGTTCGATTCCAGGCTGTATTACAACCGGCCATGATTGGGAGTCCCATAGGGTGGCGCACAATTGCCCAGCGTCGTTAGGCTGGGGTAGGCCGGCATTTAACCTTTATTTAACTAGGCAGTTAAGAACAGATTCTTATTTTCAATGACTGCCTAGGAACAATGGGTTAACTGCCTTGTTCTGGGGCAAAACGACAGATTTGTACCTTGTCAGCTCGGGGATTTGAACTTGCAACCTTTCGGTAACTAGTCCAACTAGTCTTAACTGACTTGCCTTGTTAAATAAGATGACTAAAAAAGTTGCACTCAAAGTGGGGAAAAAAACATTTAAACAAGCAGTTAAAAAGTGGACTGACAGTGTAGCGCCGTCAAGCTATTTATCCTTCTGACATATACGGTCAATGTTGTAAAGAAATGTTTGGTTTCTGGTAATCAGGCTTTCTAAATATGAGGGGGATGTATGTCTGAAGTGAGCATGAGTTCCTAACATGCTTTGGTATCTTCTGTATCAAACAGTTGTACTAACTCTTTGTTGCACTATTTTCCTGAAAGAGACACCTTCTTCTTAAAACAGGCACAAAGGAGGGACTCTGAGAAGCCATCAAAATCTCACAGCAAGCAGGATGATCAGCCGGAGCAGACTGAGAGGGGCAGGGAGAGACTTTCTGCAGAGAACGGGGAGGAGCGACACCGGCGCAAAGACAAGAAGGGACGGAGCCACTCCAGGTCACACTCATGCGACAGGTGGGTTCAGTGAGATGCTACAGTGCCTTGCGAAAGTATTCGGCCCCCTTGAACTTTGCGACCTTTTGCCACATTTCAGGCTGCAAACATAAAGATATAAAACTGTATTTTTTTGTGAAGAATCAACAACAAGTGGGACACAATCATGAAGTGGAACGACATTTATTGGATATTTCAAACTTTTTTAACAAATCAAAAACTGAAAAATTGGGCGTGCAAAATTATTCAGCCCCTTTACTTTCAGTGCAACAAACTCTCTTCACAAGTTCAGTGAGGATCTCTGAATGATCCAATGTTGACCTAAATTACTAATGATGATAAATACAATCCACCTGTGTGTAATCAAGTCTCCGTATAAATGCACCTGCACTGTGATAGTCTCAGAGGTCCGTTAAAAGCGCAGAGAGCATCATGAAGAACAAGGAACACACCAGGCAGGTTCGAGATACTGTTGTGAAGAAGTTTAAAGCCGGATTTGGATACAAAAATATTTCCCAAGCTTTAAACATCCCAAGGAGCACTGTGCAAGCGATAATATTGAAATGGAAGGAGTATCAGACCACTGCAAATCTACCAAGACCTGGCCGTCCCTCTAAACTTTCAGCTCATACAAGGAGAAGACTGATCAGAAATGCAGCCAAGAGGCCCATGATCACTCTGGATGAACTGCAGAGATCTACAGCTGAGGTGGGAGACTCTGTCCATAAGACAACAATCTGTCGTATATTGCACAAATCTGGCCTTTATGGAAGAGTGGCAAGAAGAAAGCCATTTCTTAAAGATATCCATAAAAAGTGTCGTTTAAAGTTTGCCACAAGCCACCTGGGAGACACACCAAACATGTGGTGCTCTGGTCAGATGAAACCTTTTTGGCAACAATGCAAAACGTTATGTTTGGCGTAAAAGCAACACAGCTAAACACACCATCCCCACTGTCAAACATGGTGGTGGCAGCATCATGGTTTGGGCCTGCTTTTCTTCAGCAGGGACAGGGAAGATGGTTAAAATTGATGGGAAGATGGATGGAGCCAAATACAGGACCATTCTGGAAGAAAACCTGATGGAGTCTGCAAAAGACCTGAGACTGGGACGGAGATTTGTCTTCCAACAAGACAATGATCCAAAACATAAAGCAAAATCTACAATGGAATGGTTCAAAAATAAACATATCCAGGTGTTAGAATGGCCAAGTCAAAGTCCAGACCTGAATCCAATCGAGAATCTGTGGAAAGAACTGAAAACTGCTGTTCACAAATGCTCTCCATCCAACCTCACTGAGCTCGAGCTGTTTTGCGAGGAGGAATGGGAAAACATTTCAGTCTCTCGATGTGCAAAACTGATAGACATACCCCAAGCGACTTACAGCTGTAATCGCAGCAAAAGGTGGCGCTACAAAGTATTAACTTAAGGGGGCTGGATAATTTTGCACGCCCAATTTTTCAGTTTTTGATTTGTTCAAAAAGTTTGAAATATCCAAAGTTCAAGGGGGCCGAATACTTTCGCAAGGCACTGTACATGATGTATTGAGATTGGTCACAGTAAACTGGGTAGAGTGAGCTGCATGTTTTATTTTTATAAGAATAAAACTAGCATTTTTGGCCTGTTTTAGGCGTCATCGCAGCAGAAGTCGGGACAAACTGAGATCGCGTTCCCCTCGGGAGAAGAAGAAGAGGGCCAGGTCCCGGTCGGGCTCAAAGACCAAACACCGCCGCAGGAGCAAAAGCAGGTGCGTTTCGCTTGCTTCTCTCCCTAACATTTTCTGTGTTTGTCTTTAGTAACCACTCCTGTGTGCCTCAAATTTGCCACTCTTCGTCAGTCACCATGTGTCTCTTAAATTGTGTTGTGTGTGACTGAATGCATATCTTTCTGTGGATCTTGAAATGCTATAATGTCTCTTTAGGGAGCGGAAGAAGGAGAAAGTGCACAGAAAAGAGAAGAGTCGTAGCAGGTCTGTGAGCCCCCAGGCTTTCCGGGGCAGAAACACTGCCATGGACGCACAAGAGGCCCTGGCCAGAAGGTACCACATCATCTTAGGGTGTTTTCACACTTGGTCCCTTTCAGACAATTTTTGTCAACTCAGTGTGGTTTTGCTTAATATTTTGTGCAGTGTGATCACCCCAAAGGAACTCATACCTCTCAAAAGAGCCCTCCCTCCCCATCCCTCCCCGATTCAAACCGAACAGAGACCATCTCGAGAGTTGGTCTGAGTTCGGTTTGCTTGAATTCCGTGTTCCAGTTCCATTGTCAACACAAAGGTCCATAGGTTCGCTTGTCAGTATTCCGGCACCACACTAGACTACTGCAACACCATTTCCCCTGCCATAAACCCTCACATTGGTGCCAGAAAAGAAAGCTGGTGATGTGCAGCTTCGCAGGAAAGTGTCCTGTTTTTGGATATTGATTAGCGATTGTCAAGGATGCACAGAAATTCCAAAATGTCTCGAATTTTTAGTTCAGTTTATTTGTTTGCAATATGTGATCTATAGGCTAAGAGAGCTGTTTATTGATTGTGGGGTTTTAATAGTCTGAGAAGACAACATATTTGGTGAGAATCGCAACACAGGGTACAAATCTATTCTAGCTCTTAAAGGGGCAGTAGTAACATTTAGTCTGCAGTTATTCTCTTGCTATTTATTCTCTCACCAATAATATTTGCACGTTAACCCTTAGCCTACAACTATCCGTCTGTTTAAGCTAGAGATGGTTTTTTTGCATGGTCTATCTCAATCAACCGCCGATATCGCCCTTCTGCATCTGTGGTGGAAGGTGGCAGAGCTAGAGCAGTGTTTGTCAGACCATAAGACATCTCAAATCGGTCTTCTCACAAAAACGTCTGTAGCGTCCGAACGGTTATGACCACTCTATTGAAAGATGAGACTCACGAACACGATGGCATTCATTTTGCTCTAGGATGTCCACAACCCTCACAAGACTTGTCTGAAGTCGGTACAGCCTCCTCTGCCAATTTCTGTCTGTAGCATCCAAACTGTTTGGGCTACACACTAATATGACCCCTCTGACAGCCAAGACCCAAGAACACAATGGTGTTCTCTTTTTAGCTCTAGGACACTCACAAGACTCGTCTGATGGTCCCCGGTACCAGTTTACATAGATATTCAGACCCTTTACTCAGGCACCTTTGGCAGGAAATTACAGCCTTGAGTCGTTTTTGTTATGACACTACAAACTTGGCACACCTGTATTTGGCTTTTTTTTTTTTTTTTTCCTCTCCTATTCTTCTCTGCAGATCCTCTCAAGCTCTGTCCGGTTGGATGGGTCTCTCCAGTTATTTTCGATCAGGTTTAAGTCTGGGCTCTGGCTGGGCAATTCCAGGACATTCAGAGACTTATCCCTGAAGCCACTCCTGTGTTGTCCTTTTGGAAGGTGAACCTTCGCCCCCCCTGTCTGAGGTCCTGAGAGCTCTGGGGCAGGTTTTCGTCAAGGATCTCTCTGTACTCTGCTCCGTTCATCTTTACCTCGTTCCTGACTAGTATCCCAGTCCCTGCCGCTGAAAAACATTCCCACAGCATGATTCTGCCACCACCATGCTTCACCATAGACATGGTGCCAGGTTTCCTCCAGATGTGAGAGATGACTCTTTGTTCAATCTTGGTTTCATCAGACCAGAGAATCTGGGTTCTCATGGTCTGGAAGTCCTTTAGGTGCCTTTTGGCAAACTCCAAGCGGGCTCTCATGTGCCTTTTACTGAGGAGTGGCTTCCTTCTGGCCACTCTACCATAAAGGCCTGATTGGTTGAGTGCTGCAGAGATGGGAGAACCTTCCAGAAGGACAACCATCTTCACAGAGGAACTCTGTCAGAGTAACCATTGGGTTCTTGGTCACCTCCCTGACCCAGAATGATGCAGGCCACTGTGTTCTTGGGGACCTTCAATGCTGCAGACATTTTTTGGTAATCTTCCCCAGATCTGTGCTTTGACACAATCCTGTCTCGGAGCTTCACAGACAATTCCTTCGACCTCATGGCTTGGTTTTTGCTCTGACATGCACTGTCATGCACCTTGTATAGACAGGTGTGTGCCTTTCCAAATCATGTCCAATCAATTGAATTTACCACAGGTGGACTCCAATCAAGTTGTAGAAACATCTCAAGTATGATCAATGGAAACAGGATGCACCTGAGCTCAATTTTGAGTGTCATAGCAAAGGATCTTAATACTTATGTAAATAAGGTATCTCTTATACATTTGCAAAAATGTCAAAACCTGTTTACGTTTGTCATTATCGGTATTGTGTGTAGATTGCTAAGGAATAGTTACAAAAAAATATATATTTTAGAGTAAGGCTGTAACGTAACAAAATGTGGACAATGTCAAGGGGTCTGAATACTTTCTGAAGGCACTGTATGTGGAGATAGTTTAGTCCCTAAAATAGGGAATAAATACATATTTTTTTAAATAAAATAAATGTAATTAAAGGTTTCCTGATCTTATCTCAGATATAGGACAGACGCTTCAGAACAAACTTCCTTTTGATATTCTTTTTTGACTGTTCTATGTAGTGAATCTGTTATTCAATGTGTTTCTATTGGCTAATAGCAATAATGCCAAATGCAATGTTTTATCCAAGATTTGTAATTTTTTTAAAGGGTCTTAAAATGTAAAATCAAATAACTAAATGTTCCTTGGTATGACTGTCTTAAAACAATTTGCCCCTCCACCGGCTTAGACTCTAGACAGGGTTAATAGTATCTTCTAATTACAATTGTCTCATATTTTAACTAAATGCAGTCTATTAGCTTCCAAAATGTAAGTGGGTATATTTAGCTGTCTGAAAACACATTCTGATTTGAATGGCGTGAATGTTGGAAAAAGATCTTGGTTCCTTTCTAAACATAGCAATTTTGGAACATTGCTGTGGGGACTTGCTTCCATTCAACCACGAGCATTAGTGAGGTCGGGCATTTATGTTGGGCGATTAGGCCTGGCTCGCAGTCGGTGTTCCAATTCACCCCAAAGGTGTTCACTGGGGTTATGGTCAGGGCTCTGTGCAGGTCAGTCAAGGTCTTCCACACCATTTTTGTATGGACTGAGATGGATTCTTTTAATGAGGACTATATGTGAAAATACCCTTAGAGGAACTGTGGGGTTCATGATTTGTTTCTTGAGTATCTCTATTTGATAGTGGACAATCTATCATTCTGCTCCAAAAGCCTAGCTGACGAATATGAACACCCTTCACTGTCTTCTCTCTATATCTCCAGGTTGGAAAGGGCAAAGAAACTGCAAGAGCAGAAAGAAAAGGATATGTTGGAGAAACAGCAGCATCAGGAGGTACCTGCAGGTGAGACACTTCTCGGCTATCAATTGCACCTAATTCAAAGTGAGTTAAACCGATCACTAATCTCTAACCACTTTTATTTTGTGTGTGTATTGTTTTTAGTGCCAGCCCCCCTGTTGTCTGACACAGTAGTAGTTGCTGCTGCAGCTGCTACCCACCCTGTCCTCAACGTGGCAGCTCTCCTGGCCTCTGGGACACAGGTCACGCCCCAGATCGCCATGGCAGCGCAGATGGCAGCCCTACAAGCCAAAACCTTAGCAGAGACTGGCATTGCTGTGCCCAGCTATTACAATCCTTCGGCTGTCAACCCCCTGAAGTTTGCAGAGCAGGAGAAGAAAAGGAAGAAGCTCTGGCAAGGAAAGAAGGAAGGGGTAAGATTTTATTTTTGAATTCCTTGTACGCAATACAGAATGTAGTGCAATAAGTCTACGCTGTTTATTATCTGATGGGGCCGATTTATCTTTAGTGTACATTCCTCACATAACAAAGCACAACTAGTGACTTAATGAAAACGCTACGAAAAGAACATGCAACTCCGCTCATGGTGGCTCGATTGTTGCAAATCACTAATGCATTGAAATTGTTTGGTTTTGAAGGACAAGTCCCAGACAGCTGAGTTGTGGGAGAAGCTCAACTTTGGAAATAAGGACCAAAATGTTAAATTTCGGAAACTGATGGGCATCAAAGTATGTATAACCGAGTCCTTTTATTTTCTCATTTGATTGTGTACCATGCTGCAGAGCCTTGTATTTCTAACACTGTGGTTTCTGTCCTGTCAGGGGGAAGAGGAAGGTGAGGCCTCAAAGCCACTCAACGACGAAGGCCTGAAGACCCTGCAGCAGCAGGAGGAGATGTTCCATAACCTTGACCTTCAGTATGAGATGGCCAGGTCCCAGACCCACACTCAGAGAGGCATGGGACTAGGCTTCGGCTCTTCATTCTCACGGGGCATGGACGCGATCTAATGCCGAACCATGCACCGGCTTGCCCTTGCTTTCTTCCTCATAGGTCTCTCCTCATAGCTAGCACTCAAGCTTGCATGGATGTTGTTGCATTGGATCTGTAATTTATTTAGAAACAATCTCACGTCTTGGAACATTCCCATGTAAATAGATACTGAGTGTTAAGAAATCTGTACATCTTTTCAGAATGATGCAGTAGTTTGAGTGATGCTGGCTAGATTTAGACTTCTGTTAGAAATGTGATTGCATATTGTTTTTTACTAAAATTGTATACATTTTTAATGGTAGATCAAGTGAAATAATTCTGTTTACATATATTTACCAATCTTTACAAATGGCTTCAGATCATAATCTCAAAATGTAGCCATTATATCATCTTTCTGTTTCCTTTCTACTGAATGGAAATGTAAGAGTGGATCATACTACTAATGGAAGGAGTGAACAATAGTGTTACATATGTCCTTGAAATAAAAGTCCCTTTGTGTTGAGAAGTGGTCCTTGGTGTTTGTTTTGGCCATGAATGCTTTATACACAGCTACAACATTTTTTTTGTGGGTGTAGCAAACACGTATTTCCGACTGGATTGTTGCTGAGGATGCATACAGCATTGACTAAGTACCGATGACTGCATGGCCAAGCACGCCTCCAACTCAATCATCAAGTTTGCAGACGACACAACAGTAGTAGGCTTGATTACCAACAATGATGAGACGCCTCCCTGTAGGCTGAGGGCTCTGGGAGTGGTACCAGGAAAAAACCTCACTCAAAATCAACAAAACAAAGGAGATAATTGTGGACTTGAGGGAGCACCACCCTATCCACATCGATGGGGCCACAGGGGAGGAGGTGGAAGCTTCAAGTTCCGCAGCGTACACATCACTGACAAACTAAAATGGTCCACCCACACAGACAACATGGTGTAGAAGGCGCAACAATGCCTCTTCAACCTCAGGAGGCTAAAGAAAACCGTCACAAACTTTGACGCACAATTGAGAGCATCCTGTATCACCACCTGGGTCACACCACTTTTAGAAATTGATCATTAGCCACTAGCCAATGTTCCGGATCTAGCATTCCTCATCTCATATGTATAAAATGCACTCCACACTATTCTATGGTATCTTAGTCACTTTTAAATTGTTTACATATTGTATCACCCATTTAATATGTATATATTGTATTCAATACTACACCACAGTTAAACGGCCATCTCCAGCACATCAGTAGCTGCTGCCTAGATTCAGATTAGGAATCACTGGCAACTTTAAAGGAAATGAAACACTAGCCACTTTATTGTCTCTGTATCTTGCATTACTTATCTCATTTGTGTAAACTGTACTCTATTCTACGGTATATTAGTCACTTTAATTGTTTGTAAATATTGCATCACCCATCTCATGTATATACTGTACTCTATACTACGCCACTGTCTCTTAGTCCAATGCCGCTCTGAATTAATCCATTACTTACTTAGATTTATGTGTATATTGGGTATATGTTGTGAAACTTAGATATTACTTGATAGATTTTGCTGCACTGTCGGAGCTAGAAGCACAAGCAAAACTCGAACATGAATGGTAAAATGAAAACTTTTTGGGGGGCATAATCTGGCGATTGCTGACTGGATCAAAGTCAATTAACAAATTACATGACTGCTACCGGGGATATAAAACACAGTCTCAATTTATTTCCTTATTAATGCGTTTGATCCAATCAGTTGTGTCGTGACAAGATAGAGGTGATAGCTCTATTTGGTAAAAGACCAAGTCCATTTTATGGCAAGAACAGCTCAAGTAAGCAAAGAGAAATGACAGTCCATCATTACTTTAAGACATGAAGGTCAGTCAATTCAGAAACACGGGCAATGGACATTAGACCAGTGGAAATCTGTCCTTTGGTCTGATGAGTCCAAATTTGATATTTTTGGTTCCAACCGTCGTGTCTTTGTCAGACGCAGAGTAAGTGAACGGATAATCTCTGTGTGTGTTCCCACCATGAAGCATGGAGGAGGAGGTTTGATGGTGTGAGAATTCAAGGCACACTTAACCATCATGCCTACCACAGCATTCTGCAGGGATACGCCATCCCATCTGGTTTGCGCTTTGTGGGACTATCATTTGTTTTTTAACAGGGCAATGACCCAAAACACACCCCCAGGCTGTATAAGGGCAATTTGACCAAAAAGGAGAGTGGTGGAGTGCTGCATCAGATGACCTGGCCTCCACAATCACCCGACCTCTACCCAATTAAAATGGTTTGGGATGAGTTGGACCGCAGAGTGAAGGAAAAGAAGTCAACAAGTGCTCAGCATATTTGGGAACTCCTTCAAGGCTGTTGAAAAAGCATTCCTCATGAAGCTGGTTGACTTCTTTGAAGAATCTAAAATCTGTTTAGATTTGTTTAACACTTTTTTGGTTACTACATGATTCCATATGTGTTACTTTATAGTGTTGATGTCTTCACTATTATTCTACAATGTGCTTCTACACCTGCATTGCTTGCTGTTTGGGGTTTTAGGCTGGGTTTCTGTACAGCACTTTGAGATATCAGCTGATGTACGAAGGGCTATATAAATACATTTGATTTGATTTGATTAGTAAAACATAAATAAAAACCCTTGGTAGGTGTGTCCAAACTTTTGACTGATACTGTATATACAGAGGTATGTGGACACCCCTTCAAATTAGTGGATAAGCCCCACCCGTCGCTGACTGGTGTATAAAATCAAGTACACAGCCATGTAATCTCCATAGAGAAACATAGGCAGTAGAAAGGCCTTACTGAAGAGCTCAGTGACTTTCAATGTGGCACCGTCATATTTCCAACAAGTCAGTTCATAAAATGTTTGCCCTGGTATGGCTGCCCCGGTCAACTCTAAGTTCTGTTATTGTGAAGTGGAAATATCTAGGCCGCGAAGTGCTAGGCCACACAAGCTCACAGAACGGGACCGCCGAGTGCTGAAGCACGTAAAAATAGTCTGTCCTCGGTTGCAACACTCACTAACTCGTTCCAAACTGCTTCTGGAAGCAACGTCAGCACAATAATTTGTTCTTCGGGAGCTTCATGAAATTGGTTTCCATGGCCGAGCAGCCGCACTCAAGCCTAAGATCACCATGCGCAATGCCAAGTGTCGGCTGGAGTGGTGTAAAGCTCGCCGCCATTGGACTCTGGATCAGTGGAAATGCGTTCTCTGGAGTGAGCAATCACGCTTCACCATCTGGCAGTCAGACCAAATCTAGGTTTGGCGGATGCAAGGAGAACGCTACCTGCCCCAATGCATAGTGCCAACTGTAAAGTTTGGTGGAGAAGAAATAAGGAGGTCTGGGGGCTGTTTTTCATGGTTCGGGCTAGGCCCCTTAGCTCCAGTGAAGGGAAATCTTAGCGCTACCGCATACATAATGACATTCTAGACGATTCTGTGCTTCCAACTTTGTGGCAACAGTTTGGAGAAGGCCCTTTCCTGTTCCAGCATGACAAAGCCCCTATGCACAAAGTGAGGTCCATATAGAAATGGTTTGTCGAGATCGGTGTGGAAGAACAATGTTTCAACATCTAGTGGAAAGCCTTTCCATAAGAGTGGAGGCTGTTATAGCAGCAAAGGGGGGACCAACTCCTTATTATTAATGCCCATGATTTTGGAATGAGGTGTTTGACGCGCAGGTGTCCACATTCATTTGGTCGTGTAGTGTAATTTAAAATGCAAATGTTATAATTACATACATTTGGTAAAGGATATACATCAATTCTCACAATAGCATTGTGAAATATCTGGAGGATAAATTACATTTCATGACAAACTCAGTGCTGTAATTCATTCTATTGTCATCAAGCAGTCCCAAATGTTCATTATCAGAATTTCAGGTGCAGGTGGGTCTCTGGAGCCCACTTTTTGTATCAGGCTAAATCCTACTTCCATTTTAGTAAAATGTCATTAAAGTAACAGTACTTCTACTTAAATAGTGTATTTCAGCGTTCTTTCCACCCCTGTCTGAATGCAACTGCCTGTCTTTATATTGAATAAAAAAACAACCACTTCAGACATCCAGTCAAATCACACACATTTGGTTCTTGTGAGGGGGTCTGTAAAATCAATGAGCATTAATGATCCAGCAACGACAACACAGAATCCACTACAGAGTACACTACAGAGTGCACTACAACAGTGTATTAGAGACTATTGACTTGGAGTTGGAACAGATGAAATAGGAACTGACTGGTCTTTTCATAGCCTACATGATCTTGTTATACTGTGTTACTCAATGGAAGAGGTTGACATGTGGAATCATTGCATCTGGAATGGAATATTGGGCAAATGGAATATTATAAATTATTTAGAACTGTCAGAATCAGACCCCACTTAGTTTTCATTATGAAAATACGTCTGTTGTATGTCCAGCATGTACAGTTATGCATGGTTTTGCCAAATTTCCATGGCTAGTTGATTTAACTGCATTCTAGTGTATTGTACTGTTGTATATGCAGTGCCTTCAGAAAGTATTCATACCCTTGACTTATTACACATTTTGTTGTTACAGCCTGAATTAAGAATGGTTTAAATATGTTTTTAAATCTCATCCATCTACACAGAATACCCCATAATGACAAAGTGAAAACATGTTTAGAAATGTTTATATCTATAAAAAATGACATACAGAAATAACTAATTTACATAAGTATTCACACCCAAGTCAATACTTTGTAGAAGCACCTTGGCAGCAATTACAGCTTTGAGCCATCTTGGTTATGTCTATCAGCTTTGTACATCTGGATTTGGGGATTTTCTCCCATTCTTTCTTGCAGATTTTCTCAAGCTCTGTTAATTTAGAAGGGGAGCGGTAGTGAACAGCCGTCTTCAAGTCTTTCCACCGATTTTAAATGGGATTCAAGTCTGGGCCACTCAAGGACTTTCACATTCTTGTTCTGAAGCCATTCCAGCATTGGTTTGGCTGTATGCGTGGGGTCATTGTCCTGTTGGAATGTAAATCTTTGCTCCAGGCTAAGGTTGTTTGCACTCTGAATCGGGTCTCATCAAGGATTTGGCTGTATTTGGCTCCATTCATTGTTCTCTCTATCCTTACCAGTTTCCCAGTCCAAGTCGTTAAATGCATCCCCATAGCATGATGCTTCCCCCACCAAAAATCTATTTCATCTATTTTGAATACAGGCTGTAACACAACAAAATGTGGAATAAGGGATGGTTCGAAATTTACAGAATGGGCCCTAGAGGAAAATGGGGGAGGGCCATATTTAAACATTTCAGTCAGGGGGAGAGTTTAGTATTTTTGTAGTCTAGTCCAGGGGAGGGTCATGTAATTTGTAATTTATGAAATATTCTATATTTCTCTGTTTTAGAATTAGTTGCTTGTTAGGCTGTATATCGATGTGTGCCTAATGCTGCTCCATATCTCTCATTCTCCGCTGGGTGGCAATTTCAAGTGTGCCCATTGGCTTTTAGTGTGGTCTTCATCAAATGATCCATAATTTATTTGAATAAAAACTATGTTTCATGTCCATGATTAATCTATTTTTCAGACTGATTGACCTCACAATAAGTCAGATTTGAATCATTTACATAGGGTTTCCACCACTTGCGAATTCGCAAGACAAAGTTCCGTCCTCATTCATTTTCAACGGGAGCACGAGGACCAATGAGCAGGGGATTGTGGGAAGGTGAGCAGCGCTTTCATTATACTTGTATCATGACATTGATGATTTTAGCTCACTTCCTGTAAAATACATAGGCCTACATTCACATGAATGGGTAATTTGGGTAAAGGAAATTGTGGCTTTGCAAATCTATCTTCACCCACCATCAACACCAACATCTCTGCAATCCTCCTCCATGTCATTGACCTTCTCCATGTCATTCTTGGTAAATAAAGGAGGTAGAATTACAATTCTCCCCATGCCACATTATTTTCCTTTTCGACATTTTTAATTAGCCTACATATTGCCAGCTCCTTATTTTCATGTACAGAACTGTAACTGGAATAGAAGCGTTGGATTTGCACTAAACAATTTCATGGCAGAAAAATCATGTAGAAAATCTGGTTTATGATTAGCCTCATATACATTATCTACATCTATCATTTTAAATTGAGAACATATAGCTAGCTCATCAATATGCAAATTATGTGTGAGTTTAGCTATTCTCTGCTTCAGGTGTACAATGACAAGGGGCACATTGATTTCACGTGCCCATTAGGCCAGTTATACCATCATACTGTAGGCCTATGGCTGCATTTGCCACACCCTGATTCTTTTCACTTGTCCTCGTTGTCTCCACCCCCTCCAGGTGTCACTTATTTTCCCCAGTGTATTTATCCCTGTGTTTCCTGTCTCTCTGTGCCAGTTCGTCTTGTATGTTCCAAGTCAACCAGCGGTTTTCCACGTACTCCTGCCTTTGCTATTCTCTTTTTTCTAGTCCTGGTTTTGTCCCTTGCCTGTTCTGGACTCTGTACCCGCCTGCCTGACCATTCTGCCTGCCTTGACCACGAGCCTTTCGGCTACTCTGTACCTCCTAAACTCTGATCTGGTTTTGACCTTTTACCTGTCCACAACTATTCTCTTGCCTACTCTTTTTGGAATATTAAACACTGTAAGATTCCAACCATCTGCCTCCTGTGTCTGAATCTGGGTCTTGCCTTGTGTCATATCATAAATGGATGACATGCATCACCAATGCTAAGCTGCGAGTGTAGCATTTCGCTACACTCGCATTAACATCTGCTAACCATGTGTATGTGACCAACAAAATTATAAAAGATAAATGGGTTCACAATCAAAGGAAGCTGATTGGAGAGCTTACAACTGGACAAAAAGGTAATGTTCATTTGAGAAAGCAACACAGAAGCACAGACAAATTAAAGACAGATCCCCTTCACACCTTTTTATTGCAGAATTGTGATCTGTGATGAATGAACATTGGCACTAGTTTATCTTGAACCATGTTTTTAAGTTAACAATTAAAACAAGTTCAAACACTTCACTTCAACGAATCAAAATATAATTTAAAAGTGTACAAATAATCTAACTTGTTTGTAAATGTTAGACATCTTAGTAAATTAGGCTATTATTACTAAAGCATCATTTTGAGTGAACAAAAAAGTTAATACCAGACGTGGCAAACTTTGCTCCACTCCCTGATCTACTGGGTGGGGAGACTTCTATTCCGGCCCAGCAATAATACACATTAGTTTGATAAGTTGAATTAGGTGTGTTAGTGCTGGGCTGGAATAGAAGCCTGCACACCCAGCATACCTCCAGGAGAAAGATTGGCCTGCTACAGTTGTAATATATGTGTGTGCCTTTTAACTGTATTGTTGTATACAACATTTGCTAACATACAGTGGGGCAAAAAATTATTTAGTCAGCCACCAATTGTGCAAGTTCCCCCACTGAAAAAGATGAGAAGCCTGTAATTTTCATCATAGGTACACTTCAACTATGACAGACAAAATGAGAAGAAAAAAAATCCTGAAAATCACATTGTAGGATTTTTAACGAATTTATTTGTAAATTATGGTGGAAAATAAGTATTTGGTCACCTACAAACAAGCAAGATTTCTGGCTCTCACAGACCTGTAACTTCTTCTTTAAGAGGCTCCTCTGTCCTCCACTTCTTACCTGTATTAATGGCACCTGTTTGAACTTGTTATCAGTATAAAAGACACCTGTCCACAACCTCAAACAGTCACACTACAAACTCCACTATGGCCAAGACCAAAGAGCTGTCAAAGGACATCAGAAACAAAATTGTAGACCTGCACCAGGCTGGGAAGACTGAATCTGCAATAGGTAAGCAGCTTGGTTTGAAGAAATCAACTGTGGGAGCAATTATTAGGAAATGGAAGACATACAAGACCACTGATAATCTCCCTCGATCTGGGCCTCCACGCAAGATCTAACCCCGTGGGGTCAAAATGATCACAAGAACGGTGTGCAAAAATCCCAGAACCACACGGGGGGACCTAGTGAATGACCTGCAGAGAGCTGGGACCAAAGTAACAAAGCCTACCATCAGTAACACACTACGCCGCCAGGGACTCAAATCCTGCAGTGCCAGACGTGTCCCCCTGCTTAAGCCCGTACATGTCCAGGCCCGTCTGAAGTTTGCTAGAGAGCATTTGGATGATCCAGAAGAAGATTGGGAGAATGTCATATGGTCAGATGAAACCAAAATATAACTTTTTGGTAAAAACTCAACTCGTCGTGTTTGGAGGACAAAGAATGCTGAGTTACATCCAAAGAACACCATACCTACTGTGAAGCATGGGGGTGGAAACATCATGCTTTGGGGCTGTTTTTCTGCAAAGGGACCAGGACGACTGATCCGTGTAAAGGAAAGAATGAATGGGGCCATGTATCATGAGATTTTGAGTGAAAACCTCCTTCCATCAGCAAGGGCATTGAAGATGAAACGTGGCTGGGTCTTTCAGCATGACAATGATCCCAAACACACCTCCCGGGCAACGAAGGAGTGGCTTCGTAAGAAGCATTTCAAGGTCCTGGAGTGGCCTAGCCAGTCTCCAGATCTCAACCCCATAGAAAATCTTTGGAGGGAGTTGAAAGTCCGTATTGCCCAGCAACAGCCCCAAAACATCACTGCTCTAGAGGAGATCTGCATGGAGGAATGGGCCAAAATACCAGCAACAGTGTGTGAAAACCTTGTGAAGACTTACAGAAAACGTTTGACCTCTGTCATTGCCAACAAAGGGTATATAACAAAGTATTCAGATAAACTTTTGTTATTGACCAAATACTTATTTTCCACCATCATTTGCAAATAAATTAATAAAAAATCCTACAATGTGATTTTCTGGATTTTTTTTTCTCATTTTGTCTCATAGTTGAAGTGTACATGTCTCATAGTTGAAGTGTACCTATGATGAAAATTACAGGTCTCATCTTTTTAAGTGGGAGAACTTGCACAATTGGTGGCTGACTAAATACTTTTTTGCCCCACTGTAAGTAGACATACAGTGCATTTTGAAGGTATTCAGACCCCGTATTCTAAAATTGATTAAATAATTGTTTTTCCTCATCAATCTACACATAATACCCCTTAATGACAAAGCAAACACAGGTTTTTAGATTTTTTTGCAAAAAAATAAAAAAGTTCAAAGGAAATACCTTATTTACATTAGTATTCAGACCCTTTGCTATGAGAATTGAAATTGAGCTCAGGTGCATCCTGTTCCATGGATCATCCTTTAGATGTTTCTACCTGTGGTAAATCCAATTGATTGGACATGATTTGGAAAGGCACACACCTGTCTATATAAGGTCCCACAGTTGACAGTGCATGTAAGACAAAAACCAGGCCATGCGGTCGAAGTAATTGTCCGTAGAGCTCCGAGACAGGATTGTGTCAAGGCACAGATCTGGAGAAGATTACCAAAAAATGTCTGCAGCTTTGAAGTGTCCCCAAGAACACAGTGGACTCCATCAGAGCTGGGCAATCGGGGGAGAAGGGCCTTGGTCAGGGAGGTGACCAAGAACCTGATGGTCACTCTGACAGAGCTCCAGAGTTCCTCTGTGGAGATGGGAGAACCTTCCAGAAGGACAACCATCTCTGCAGCACTCCACCAATCAGGTCTTTATGGTAGAGTGGCCAGACGGAAGCCACTCCTCAGTAATAAGGCACGTCAGCACGCTTGGAGTTTGCCAAGAGGCACCTAAAGGACTCTGAGCGTGAGAAACAAGATTCTCTGGTCCGATTAAACAAAGATTGAACTATTTTCTTTGGCCTGAATGCCAAGTGTCACGTCTGTAGGAAACGTGGCACCATCCCTATGGTGAAGCATGGTGATGGCAGCATCATGCTGTGTTGATGTTTTTCAGCAGCAGGAACTGGAAGGCTAGTCAGGATAGAGGGAAAGATGAATGGAGCAAAGAACAGAGCGATCCTTGACGTCTTGCTTCCAGACAAACTAAAACACCTTCTTTGCCTGCTTTGAGGATAATACAGTGTCACTGACGTGGCCCGCTACCAAGGACTGCGGACCCCCCCCCCCCTCTCCTTTGCCGTGGCCGACATAAGTAAGACATTTAAAGGTGTTAAACCTCGCAAGGCTGCCAGCCCAGACGGCAACCTAGCCGAGTCCTTAGAGCATGCACAGACCAGCTGGCTGGTGTGTTTACGGACATATTCAATCTCTCCCTATCCCACATGCTTCAAGATGGCCACCATTGTTCCTGTACCCAAGAAGGCAAAGGTAACTGAACTGAATGACTATCGCCCCATAGCACTCACTTCTGTCATCATAAAGTGCTTTGAGAGACTAGTCAAGGATCATATCACCTCCACCTTACCTGTCACCCTAGACCCACTGCAATTTGCATACCACCCCAATAGGTCCACAGGCGATGCAATTGCCATCACACTGCCCTATCCCATCTGGACAAGAGGAATACCTATGTATTCCTGTTCATTGCTGTTCATTGACTACAGCTCAGCATTCAACGCCATAGTACCCTACAAGTTCATCATTAAGCCTGAGGCTCTGGGTCTCAACCCCGCCCTGTGCAACTGGGACCTGGACTTCCTGACAGGCCGCCCCCAGGTGTTGCAAGTAGGAAACAACACCTCCACTTCGCTAATCCGCAACACAGATCCTCAGCACAGAGGCCCCACAAGGGCGCGTGCTCAGCCCCCTCCTGTTCTCCCTGTTCACCCATGACTGTGTGGCCACGCACGCCTCCAACTATTGCGTCGTTTGCACGACACAACATTGGTAGGCCTGATTACCAACAATGACGAGACAGCCGACAGGGAGGAGGTGAGGGCCCTGGCAGAGTGGTGCCAGGAAAATAACCTCTCCCTCAACGTCGACAAAACGAAGGAGCTGATCGGAGACTTCAGGAAACAGCAGAGGGAGTACACCCCTATTCACGTCGATGGGACAGCAGTGGAGAAGGTGGACAGCTTCAAGTTCCTCGCCGTACACATCACTGACAATCTGAAATGGTCCATCCACACAGAATGTGGTGAAGAAGGCACAACAGAGCTTCTTCAACCTCAGGAGGCTGAAGAAATTTGGCTTGGTCCCTAAGAGCCTCACAAACCTTTACAGATGCACAATTGAGAGCATCCTGTCAGGATGGATCACCGCCTGGTATGGCAGCTGCACTGCCTACAACCACATGGCTCTCCAGAGGGTGGTACGGTCTGCCCCACACATCACCAGGGGCACACTGCCTGCCCACAAAGACACCTACAGCACCCAATGTCACAGGAAGTCCAAAAAGATCATCAAGGACATCAACCACCCGAACCACGGCCTGTTCACCCCGCTATCATCCAGAAGGTGAGGTCAGTACAGGTGCAACAAAGCTGGGACAGAGATACTGAAAAACAGCTTCTATCTCAAGGCCATCAGACTGTTACATAGCCATTACTACTCGACTACCACCCGGTTACCCAACCCTGCATCTTAGAGGCTGCTGCCCTATATACAGTCGGAAGTTTACATACACCTTAGCCAAATACATTTAAACTCAGTTTTTCCCAATTCCTGACATTTAATCCTAGTAAAAATTCCCTGTCTTTAGGTCAGTTAGGATCACCATTTTATTTTAAGAATGAGAAATGTCAGAATAATAGTAGAGAATGATTTATTTGGGCTTTTATTTCATTACATTCCCAGTGGGTCAGAAGTTTGCATACACTCAATTAGTATTTGGTAGCATTGCCTTTAAATTGTTTAACTTGGGTCAAACGTTTTGGGTAGCCTTCCACAAGCTTCCCACAATAAGTTGGGTGAATTTTGGCCCATTCCTCCTGACAGAGCTGATGTAACTGAGTCAGTTTTGTAGGCCTCCTTGCTCGCACACGCTTTTTCAGTTCTGCCAACAAATTTTCTATAGGATTGAGGTCAGGGCTTTGTGATGGCCACTCCAATACCTTGACTTTGTTGTTCTTAAGCCATTTTGCCACAACTTTGAAAGTATGCTTGGGGTCATTGTCCATTTGGAAGACCCATTTGCAACCAAGTTTTAACTTCCTTACTGATGTCTTGAGATGTTGCTTCAATATATCCACATAATTTTCCGTCCTCATGATGACATCTATTTTGTGAAGTGCACCAGTCCCTCCTGCAGCAAAGCACCCCCACAACATGATGCTGCCACCCCCGACTTCAACTGTGCATAGACATGGAATCACTGGCCACTTTAATAATGGAACACTAGTCACTTTTAATAATGTTTACATTCTGCTTTATTCATCTCATATGTATATACTGTATTCTATTCTATTGTATTTTTGTCAATGTCACTCCAACATTACTCGTCCTAATATTTATACATTTCTGAATTCCATTATTTTACTTTTAGATTTCTGTATTGTTGTGAATTGTTAGATACTACTGCACTGTTGGCCATATGAACACAAGCATTTCGCTACACCTGCAATAACATCTGCTAAATGTGTATGTGACCAATAACATTTGATTAGATTTTTTGTTAAAGAAAATGACAAAAAGCATAGGCCTACCCCATGTTAGTTTAAGATTTTTAAGAAAATAAAACGGATCCGATTATATAAAGTTGTCTATAATGGCGCTTCTGTCCACGATGCTTTATGCTAGAAACAAGCTGTAAAATGGCCGGGGAAGACGTGACTCCGATGCGTATAGGTATATCTTTGGTTTGTTCCTATGACATTGAGAGGCTGAGCTACAACCTTCTATATCCGAGAAGACAAAACATTGACTTTGCTTGGAAAGTAATCTAGTTCTGTCACTATCATTTTTGTAATATAGAAGATGTTTCAAACCCAGACAGCTTTTAGGGAAACACTTGGGCACAGATGTCAATTCAACGTCAATTGGTTCAATGTAATTTAATTGAAATGACGTGAAAATCTTCTCTCCTACTCTGTCTAGGTTGTAAAGGTAGGCCTACTCTGTCTAGGTTGTAAAGGTAGGCCTTCTCTGTCTAGGTTGTAAAGGTAGGCCTTCTCTGTCTAGGTTGTAAAGGTAGGCCTTCTCTGTCTAGGTTGTAAAGGTAGGCCTTCTCTGTCTAGGTTGTAAAGGTAGGCCTTCTCTGTCTAGGTTGTAAAGGTAGGCCTTCTCTGTCTAGGTTGTAAAGGTAGGCCTTCTCTGTCTAGGTTGTAAAGGTAGGCCTTCTCTGTCTAGGTTGTAAAGGTAGGCCTTCTCTGTCTAGGTTGTAAAGGTAGGCCTTCTCTGTCTAGGTTGTAAAGGTAGGCCTTCTCTGTCTAGGTTGTAAAGGTAGGCCTTCTCTGTCTAGGTTGTAAAGGTAGGCCTTCTCTGTCTAGGTTGTAAAGGTAGGCCTTCTCTGTCTAGGTTGTAAAGGTAGGCCTTCTCTGTCTAGGTTGTAAAGGTAGGTCTACTCTGTCTAGGTTGTAAAGGTAGGTCTACTCTGTCTAGGTTGTAAAGGTAGGCCTACTCTGTCTAGGTTGTAAAGGTAGGCCTTCTCTGTCTAGGTTGTAAAGGTAGGTCTACTCTGTCTAGGTTGTAAAGGTAGGTCTACTCTGTCTAGGTTGTAAAGGTAGGCCTTCTCTGTCTAGGTTGTAAAGGTAGGCCTTCTCTGTCTAGGTTGTAAAGGTAGGTCTACTCTGTCTAGGTTGTAAAGGTAGGTCTACTCTGTCTAGGTTGTAAAGGTAGGTCTACTCTGTCTAGGTTGTAAAGGTAGGTCTACTCTGTCTAGGTTGTAAAGGTAGGCCTTACTTTTCCACCATAGACTGCAGCAAAATCAACATTTTGCAATGGCAATCTCAATCTCCGGACATGAACCGCATTGAAAAACTGTGGTTTGAAGAGGGCAGTCCATAAGTGCAAATCAAAGAATATCAAGGATCTGGAAATATTCTGTATTGAGGAATGGTCTAAGATCCCTCCCAATGTGGTCTCCAATCTCATTAAACATTATAGAAATAGGCTCAGTGCCGTTATCCTAGAAAAAGTATGGTGCACAAAGTATTGAAAACAGGGCTGCCAATAATTGGGACATCTTTTTTTTGAGAAAAAAAAATCTATAACTGGTATATAAAATCTTTCTCTGAGCAATTGTGTTAGTATAATATAATTTCCCTTTTTTTGCAGTATAGCTAGCTCAGTATGTATTTATTAAAAAAAACAAATATTTTTTTTGCTCGTTATCAAGAGTGCCAATAATTGGAGGTGACTGTATATATTATTTTGAAAGAATATCTTTCAAATAATTTGCATACATGGAGGGATCGAGAAATCTGGTCACAAAGCGGGCACAGTGGACAGATAAGATACATTTTAATACTATGTGTACATCTAAAATTGTGGGCACAATCAGGATGTGGACAAGATCAGGACAAAGGATGCATGTTAGCACCAGGTATAAACAAGGCTTATGTTTGTCTGTGTTTGTGCTTTATGTAGGTGTATGGGCACACTAACCTTCCAACATTACCATGGGTTAAATAACTAAATGTGGCAATTTTCAGAATTAATCAAACCATCATTTTCGTTCATGCGTAAAGACTCTCCAAACCTGTTTTTTTTATGATTCATAAATAGCCTACTTTCCTAACCCTAAATAATCTACAAGATCACAGTATTTTTAAATCTTGGTGCTGAAAAAGAGACGAATATGATTATATTTAATGGCTTTCTTTCATTGATCCCTAATATTCTGAACCCATTCTCTCTATTTTCTATTGAGTTTGTCGAAAAAAAGTTGAACTAAAAATGTACACCATATTTAAAAGGGATGGCTTAAGATAAAATGTGCTGAAAACGCCACAAGAATCTGTTGGTCAGCAAGTGGGAGGGTTTTCAGTGGTTGAAATACATTTATTCAGCGCGCAAGGGAACCACACCTGCAAAGCCCGTCATGCAACTGAATAAGGTAAGTCTGAATACAGTACCAACTACTAAGAAGTGCGTAGGAAATGCGTGTGAGAATCGAACCCATAGAGTAGGCTACATTATGTTCAACAATATATTGACAAATGCCAAATCAAAAGTTGTTTTAAAATATTCATGTTTATATTTTTCAATATTCATAAATTCTTGTAACAAGTTTTTTTAAATCAAAAAACTACTTTATTACAGATAAAGCGGTAAAGCGTCATATGACACCAATGTTTGCTTTGTTGTACCATAATCATTTGCATATTTATTATATTTTGGCCTTACCCAGGTCTCCTTTAAGACTCCATGTTTATCTGTAAGTGCTACAAAGCAAACATTGGTGTCATGAAGCTTTACCACTTGCTCTATAATATGAGTAGTCTTTTTATTTAAATAAAAAATATTCAAATATTCGTTTTTGAAATCAAAATACTACTCATATTACAGAGCAATCTGTACAGCATCATATGACACCAATGTTTGTTTTGTAGCGTCTACAGATGAAACATTATGGAGTCTTAAAGGAGACCTGGGGAAGGCCAAACGGTCATAAATATGCCAATTTATGATTAATTATTTCTCTACTATGCTTAAAGATTCAAATGTCACATACAGTGCATTCGGAAAGTATTCAGACTCCTTGAATTTTTCCATATTTTGTTAGTTGCAGTAGTTTTAATTTTTTTCCTCAAATCTACACAGAATAATTACAACCCCATAATTACAAAAAAAATAAAAAACGTATTTACATTCAATACCATTCAAAAGTTTGGGGTCACTTAGAAATGATTGTTTTTGAAAGAAAGGCTAATTATTTTGTCCATTAAAATATCAAATTGATCAGAAATACAGAGTAAACATTGTTAATGTTGTAAATGACTATTGTAGCTGGAAACGGCAGATTATTTTAATGGAATTTCTACATAGGCATACAGAGGCCCATTATCAGCAACCATCATTCCTGTGTTCCAATGGCACATTGTGTTAGCCTTTTAAAATGATGAACTTGGATTAGCCAATTGTTCATTAAAAAAATAATTTTGCAATTATGATAGCACAGCTGAAACAGTTGTGCTGATTAAAGAAGCAATAAAAGCCTTCTTTATACTAGTTGAGTAACTGGAGCATCAGAGGTGACTTGTGAGGCTTCTGTTTCTCAAACTAGACACTAATGTACTTGTCCTCTTGCTCAGTTGTGCACCGGGGCCTCCCACTCTTTATTCTGGTTAGAGACAGTTTGCCCTGTTCTGTGAAGGGAATCATACACAGCGTTGTACGAGATCTTCAGTTTCTTGGCAACTTCTCGCATGGAATAGCCTTCATTTCTCACAACAAGAATAGACTGACACGTTTCAGAAGAAAGTTCATTCTTTCTGGCCATTTTGAGCCTCTAATCGAACCCACAAATGTTGATGCTCCAGATACTCAACTAGTCTAAAGAAGGCCCGTTTTTTTGCTTCTTTAAAATCAGCACAACAGTTTTCAGCTGTGCTAACATAATTGCAAAAGGGTTTTCTAATGATCAATTAGCCTTTTAAAATTATAAACCTGGATTAGCTAACACAATGTGCCATTGGAACACAGGAGTGACGGTTGCTGATAATGGGCCTCTGTAGATTTCCATTAAAATCAGCTGTTTCCAGCTACAACAGTCATTTACAAAATTAACAATGTCTACACTGTATTTCTGATCAATTTGATGTTATTTTTATGGACAAAAAGTGTGCTTTTCTTTCTAAAACAAGGACATTTCTAAGTGACCACCAACTTTTGAATGGTAGTGTAAGTATTCAGACCCTTTGCTATGAGACTCGAAATTGAGCTCACGTGCATCCTGTTTCCAATGATCATCCGTGCTTCTACACCTGCATTGCTTGCTGTTTGGGGTTTTAGGCTGGGTTTCTGTACAGCACTTTGAGATATCAGCTGATGTACGAAGGGCTATATAAATAAATTTGATTTGATGTTGATGTTTCTACAAATTAAATAGAGTCCACCTGTGGTAAATTCAATTGATTGAACATGATTTGGAAAGGCACACACCTGTCGATATAAGGTATCACAGTTAACGGTGTATGTCAGAGCAAAAACCAAGCCATGAGGTCGAAGGAATTGTCCGTTGAGCTCCGAGACAGGATTGTGTCGATGCACAGATCTGGGGAAGGGTACCAAGAATTGTCTGCAGCATTCAAGGTCCCCAAGAACACAGTGGCCTCCATCATTCTTAAATGGAAGAGGTTTGGAACCACCAAGACTCTTCCTAGAGTTGTCCGCTCTGCCAAACTGAGCAGTCAGGGGAGAAGGGCCTTGGTCAGGGAGGTTACCAAGAACCCAATGGTCAATCTGACAGAGCTCGAGTTCCACTGTGGAGATGGGAGAACCTTCCAGGACAACCATCTCTGCAGCACTCCACCAATCAGGCCTTTATGGGAGAGTGGCCAGACAGAAGCCCTTCCTCAGTAAAAAGCATGACAGCCCGCTTGGAGTTTGCCAAAAGGCATCTAAAGACTCTGACCATGTGAAACAACATTCTCTGGTCTGATGAAACCATGATTGAACTTTTTGACCTGAATGCCAAACGTCACGTCTGGAGAACACCGTAGGGATGGTGCCAGGTTAAGAAAGGTGGTGGCAGCATCATGCTGTGGGAATGTTTTTCAGCAGCAGGGACTGAGGTACAAGTCAGGATCGAGGGAAAAATGAACGGAGCAAAGTACAGAGAGATCCTTGATGAAAACCTGCTCTGGAGCGCACAGGACCTCAGACTAGGACGAGGGTTCACCTTCCAACAGGACAATGACCCTAAGCACACAGCCAAGACAACAGAGGAGTGGTTTGGGTCAAGTCTCAATGTCCTCGAGTGGCCCAGCCAGAGCCCGGACTTGAACCCAATCTAACATCTCTGGAGAGACCTGAAAATAGCTGTGCAGCGACGCTCCCCATCCAACCTGGCAGAGCTTGAGAGGATCTGCAGAGAAGAATGGGAGAAACTCCCAAAATACGGGTGTGCCAAGCTTGTAGCATCATACCCAAGAAGACGAGGCTGTAATCGCTTCCAAAGGTGCTTCAACAAAGTACTGAGTAAAGCGTCTGATTACATATGTAAACGTGAGGTTTTTCTTTACAAAAATGTGTAAAAACCTGTTTTTACTTTGTCAATTTTAGAATAAGGCTCTATCGTAACAAAATGTGGAAAAAGTCAAGGGGTCTGAATACTTTCCGAATGCACTGTATATGTCAACAATTCTTCCTCCGAAGGACTATTCTATGGACTACATTTTGTGAAAATCCCACAAATCATGGACATTTTTTTTGTCTGGTTAAATTGCTTGAATAAAACTTGTTCCAGGAATCATCAATAAGAGTTTATTGAAGCAATTGCAGGGAAAATTACCAGTGTAAAGTACTATTCAATTCAAGCATTTACATAGCATTAGACTAACAAAACCAGTTTGCCCCAACAGTGCAACCCTGGCGCTGTACTTTCAGCGCCATGAAGGGTGCTCCAATTGCTTAAAATGACATCTCATAAAGATCTATTACCTATGCCTAATAGTCATACTCATTATTATTACAAATAGAAGATCACTTCTTACAATGGTGCTCATTTAGAAATGTTAGATCAAAGCTGAATCAATGTCTTGCAAGATCACATTGATAATTTGCATTTTACATAACAGAATTGACTATAATACATACCATAGCATAGTAGGCCTATAACATTACTTTTACACCAAAAACAACACCTCATTTCTAATGAGATTTTACATTAAATTCCTCTTAAAGTAATTGCATGGAAAAGATCATGTGTAACAAATTAGGAACTAGAATAGTAATAATAGAAATTCAACATGATCTCTATGGTAACAATGTTCGAGTGGAAAAAAATAGCTAATTATCAATTAAATCAATGTTTTAATTTTAAAAGTAACTCATTTACTTTTACTCAAGTAATTTTTACTTGAGTATTTTTTTTTACAACAGTAGTTTTACTTTCTTCGGTACTTAACTCTTTTGAGTTGGCTAAATCTAAATTCACCTTAAGACTTGAGTAAAGCACATGTGCAACACCAGTGATGAGGTTGTGGTTGGCAAACTCCAGGATTAGGAGCAGGATGGGGTACTCACTCTGTCTCTTCCACAGGGTTGAGTCATCACTCAGACCCATCCAGTGGAGCAGCAGTGTTCGCATGGCCTCTGGAAAAAGCTCTGAGGCCAGTTCCTCTGCAGGTGGCAGATCTGTGATTCGCTCTATGTGTCGCACCTTGAAGCCCTCTACCTGCTGGCTGATACTACTGTTGGCTCCATGGAACTGCTGGCCAAGCCAGCAGCCTATAGAGTGAAGCAGGTGGCTGGAGTACACAGAGCCCCACTTCCGAGCCTCTAGCAGAGCTAGTACAATGTCCGCCACATCCCTCTCCTCCAGGGGCCTGCTCACACAGCGCTCAATGCTCTCCAACAGAAGCAGTATGGTCTCCTGCTGGTCGGTCCCCAGCTGTTTCTCAGAGCTCAGCTTTTCCTCCAAGCCCTGCAGTTTTTGACTTAAGATGGAGGGACATAGATGGACTGGCTGTGCTGGCATACTCTCATTTGGCAGAAAGCAGTAATCGTGGTCTGCTGAAGTGTCACCTGAAGGGCCTGTGTCTGCCTCTGGGATTTCCACAGATTGAGATGGGTAACCTTGGGGATTCCGGGACATTAGTTTGAGCTTTAGGTCTTGGTCATACATCTCCACAACGATCTGGGGTGGTGGAGGATCCAGCTGGACACTCAGGTTGTAGTTCATCTTTAGTGGGATGTCATTTAGGCGGGACTTCCATACCTCCTACAGTATGAGTGACCATTAAGTATCAGTACATTACATTGTTGGCCTACTTCAAGCATTCATCAGGTGAAATTGTAGGTTGTAGCCTCTATGGGTGGATTTGTTATATAACCAGGAGTCTGAAATATTACCTGAAAGTTCTCCAACACAGAGAGCTGCTCTTGTTTACTATACATTTCAAAGGCCACTCGAAAAACACCTTGGATGCTGTAGAACCACATGCAATTGTTGGCAGTGGGTACCCTCAGTCCATGGAATCTAAAAGCTGTGAATTGCAAACAAACAAGATATGATATCCATAAACCATGCAACTTGCTTTATGGTGTTCTGTATCTGGGAATAAAAACTTACCTGAGGAGAAATGTAGTTTAGTTGCCAATCCTTTCTTTGCAAACTTTGCATGATATCTGGGATGGTTCTCTGTGCGGATATCAGTGTTTGAGAAGAGATCAGCCCCTAAAAAGAGAGGAACCATTGATCCCTAAAGAAGAGCAAAAAGAAGAAGTCCACATTTTAAAATGTACTGAGAGACAGCTAATGCAGGCTATTCGCTAACGTTAGCTATGCAGCTATGTAACTCACCTCGATAGGACAGCTCGTCACTTTGAAAGAGCTTCTATTTGACAAGTATATGAAGCGAACTTTCAGCTTGCCACCATCCCAACGCGGTAACTGGATAGTTGTGAATGTTGACATTATAAACCAGAAAGTTAGTTACAGCAATTGAACAACTTTATTGTAATATTCCGCAGGTCCTCTCATGCTTTGATGTTGATGACGACAAGAGAAATGCTGGTGAAAGGAAACATCCTGAACATGTGACATAAAACAACCAATCAACGCTCTTGCGGGAGTACGTTAAGCAACAGAGCGAAGATGGCCGAGGTAGATTTTGGTGACAGTGAACTCTTTGAGCAATTGGGAGAGAGTATGCCTACTGCAACTCACATTCGGTTTACGGAGGATGGAGAAGAAGGCTCTGGGCTCAAGGGAAGATTGGGGGAGTGTGAGGAAACAATACGGAGTTTGATAGAAGAGAATATCCTTGTGTGTGAGAAGCTAGCAGGTGTTCGCTAGCTAGGCACGGTCATAGGTTCTAAATTAGATTGAGTACAGCTAGACCAGTAGTGACTTTCGTAGCAGGTTAGAATGTACGCAACAGGCTAGGATAATTAACGTGGCAGGTTAGGAAAAAGCTAATGCCGTGTTCAAGACAACTGGGAACTCGTGGGGGGGGGGGGGGAGAGTGCCAACTGTGAAATCTTTTTGAACCGTCATCAACTCAGGATGTCAAGTCGGGAACTTGGGCGTCTTTCTATAGCAGCGTTACACAAACTCGGTCTTGGGGTCCCCCCCTGGGTGTACATTTAGGTTTTTGCTCTAGCACTACACAGCTGATTCCAATAACCAACTCATCATGCATTGATTATTTTAAAGATGTACTATACAGAAATCGCTCCACCATTTCCTGGTAGCACAAATTCTAATAGTTGCTTGTTTAGTCAAACAAATTACAAGTACAGTGTAGAGAATCATTGTACTAAAGCGCTATGAAATATATTAACCATCATCCAAAATATTGTATTTTCAGCTGTTTGAAGCTATTGTACAAAAGCAAGACGCAAAAACTAAACTTAAGACCGGGAAGCATAGAAGTAGTTAACATAAGCAGATCTACCGCGTCTTAGACTTGCGTTCAATATGAATGACAGAGCTTTAACACATTTCTATTTGAATTTGGTCAGGTTGCCCAAAAAGTTTGATATTGCTGTGTAGTGTTAGGGCAAAAAACAAATCCTGTTCTAGAGCTTCAACTGACGTCATGATTTGACAGCGTTTTTCCTGAGTTCCAATTTGTCTTGAAAGCACCATTAGGAGGATTGGCTAAAGTTTTCTCCTAAATAGAGCCCCACAGTGGCGGTGTCATAATACCCATAAAACCTAGCGGTTAAACAGGGAAATTGTTCCAATCTTTTTTCCCATCAGGGATTTAGAAACACTGAAGGTCTGTTTTTCGTGTAGGCTTACCCTGGCATAACATTTTGATGTCCAAAACGTATTTATATGGTTAAGGTGACATCAATATTAATCTCTATTTACTCTGATTCAAAAATGCTAATTAACATCAAAGTAGATATTATGCAAGACTACAAATCCCTGCATGTAACCTCTAGCTGACACCTTTGCTGAAATATCGTATCAATTTAAAGCTTGCACAAGCCAGTTCACAGAATTGCCAATTTATTCATAGTTAATCCAGAGATTCCTACCTTAGCCTTGATTCGGCAGTCTCGTCCAGATCATCATGTCATTTGTAGTTCTTCATGATAGCTACATTAGCAGCTGATTATCATTTCATTTTTGTGGGGTGAATATATTGATAAAAGTCACCTTGTCCAAGAGAGATTTACACAGTTATCAAAACGTCATGCCAGGGTAAGCCTACACAACACAATGGTAGAAAAACGATTGGAACCATTTCCTTGTTTGACTGCTAGGTTTTATGGGTATTATGACTCATACTTTGGTACTCTTGCTACGAAAAGTAATTTCTGGTAGTAGCTGTACTCCAAGTCACAACCACCATCAGGTCTGGCCTAACGTTAGCTAGCGACCTAGTTAGCAAAAGAGAAAATGTATTGTATGTCTTTGGTTGGACGTGCCCCTTGAGAGCATTTTAGATCACTACCTTGCATACTTTTGGTCATTGCAGTTAAATACTATACTAGCTAGAACCCATGCAAAAAGTAATGTTTTCTGTCCTGTCATCTGCGAAGCTGTAGTAACTCCCAAGTCTGGTGGAGTGAATGGTTGCAGAAAAATGTTAGATTTGGTCACACTCTTCAAAGAAGCACTGCAGATTCTATGTACATAGCTAGAAGTAGTCACTTTACATTCATCCAATGATAAATAGCTTGGTAGGACTGAACCTTTTCCAAACAAACTAATGTTAGCAGACTGACTTGTTTGATGTCTAGCTATGTTGTTTTGATATGAAGTACCTTTTCTTTCCTTAACCTATTGTCCACACCAAGAGTTGAAGAGAAAATTGAAAGTGTTGACAAGGCCAAGGTAAGTTATTGATGCACAACTCACTAGAGTAGATACATTTCCACAGTAATGTCCTCATTCAAATGTTTTTCTTCCAGTGGCATTAATGTTGAAAACATCAAGATTGATGGTCCTCTTCTACACATCCTTTTTGCAAACAATAACATCTCAAAGTAGGTCTTTTTTGGGCTTTAGAAACATAATTGGAGAAATGTACTTACTTGATTATATGATCTTTGGGTATTAACATGTGAACTGTTGATCTTCTTTTCCCAGGCAATGCCGTCAAGAAATTGAAGACTGCCTCTGTAGTATTGTTCAGAAACAGCAGCAGCAGGGAGAAGTTGAAAAAGGAAATCCCTACGGAAATGTCAACCCTCAGGTGCATTTCCAGATTTCCTCCTCAAGCTTCAAGAAGGAACAGTTAATTACAATTAAAATATTTTACATCTCTGTTTTCTTCCCCATGCAGTCTTCAAGTTTTATTATGGAAGAAGATCAGAAGACCAAGACCTCCTGTGGAATCAAAAAGATTAAGGAGGCCTTCAGTGTGAGTTTTTTTGGGAATAGGGACAATCTAAGTGTCCAGACCATGCTTTGTTTGTCTGGATATAATATTTGTCTCTCTCTTTTCACAGATGGTGGGAAGTGTCCTGTATTTCACCAGTTTCTGTCTGGACAAACTTGGACAGCCCCTGCTAAATGATAACCCCCAGCAGACAGAAGGATGGGAGGTTCCAAAGTATCCTCAACACTGCTTTCTCTTCCCCTTGTCCTTCACGCCCATCTTCAACAATGACACATTTCAGTGTAGAGTCAAGCTTTGATTGTTGGAGAAAATCAACTGGAGAGGATTCTCAGTTGCCACTCTTTGAACCTTGAACCATTATCTTCCTTGTCTTTCGTTGTGTGTATATCAATGTATGTTGGAGTCGTTATATGAAAAAAAAAAATAGAAGTGTGTTTTGTTACCCACTTTTAAACTACAGTTGCATCATTTATTGAGTTTCTGAATTGTTGCAAAGATATCAGCAGATCTTCAGCCAGGTCATTGCCTTAGATGGACAAGAAGTACAGATGAAGGAGAAAAGGTATAGCAGACATTCTTATGATTTAAAAAATAAAAATTATGCAAGAAATATCTGTAAATGATAATATCTTACTGTGCTGTTTGTGCCCACTGCAGAGCTAAGCCTTGTTGTTTCAACTGTGGGTTGGATGGTCATCAACTTCGAGACTGTCCTCAGGTAAGTCTTGAATAACTTTTGACTTTAATGTGCATCATGTAACAGGAAAGTTGCTCACTTTCTATGGCCAGACAGAAGAGCTTAAAATCAGGTTTGACGTGATCAGCTCTGTTCATGTTTGCTCCTTTAGCCAAAGGACATGGCCAGAATCAACAAGAAGCGGAAGGAGTTTTGTCACGGTAACCAGGGAAACCTGAGCAATCAGCGTTACCATGCTGATGAAGTGGAGGAGCGATTTGCCAAATACAAACCTGGATTCATAAGGCAAGGCAGATTGAAAATGTCTGATGGCCTTGACATAATAAGATACCAATTTGTTATCAGTTGTTGTTGCATGGTTAAAGTGAAGTTGTTGTAGAGCTTGGGTTTTTGATATCTTATATCTCTTACCCATTGGGGGTTGTGTTTTCTTACAGTGAGAAGCTGCTGTCTGCACTGGGAGTTGATATGAACACACTACCACCTCACATCTACCGCATGAGGCAGCTAGGCTACCCACCTGGCTGGCTTAAGGAGGCAGAGATGGAGAACTCCGGTCTCATGCTTTATGATGGGAAGGGTAAGATTTCACCCAGAAAGACCATAGCCACTTTACATAATAAGATAATACATCCTTGACTGGCCTTTCAGTTTTGGTTGATACACTGCTCTTTCATGATTCTCATTCATATTGCACTGCTGTGTTCACTATATAGTTTCAAGTGATGAAGAACCAACAGAGGACAATGGAACAAAAATCTCCTATGATGTTTCCAAGCTTGTAGATTTCCCAGGCTTCAATATATCTTCACCCCCTAGTGTGAAGGATGTAAGTCTCCTTGAAAGCAGTTTGATATCTGGCCATCATTAAGGTACAAGCACAGAGGTCTTGGCCACCACTTGTAAACCTTTGCACTGACATTTTTCCCCCCATGATTTTTAGGACTACAGGCTATATGGCTCTATTCCAATACAGCATAATCACATGAAGCAGAATTTTGCTGCTTATCTCTCTAACAATTTTCCAATGGTAAGTTAAAAATTATCCTATTTCACTTTTTAATCAATTGTTTGCCACTATGTGTGCACACTATAAACTAATATATTTTGCCAATAGCCTGGTGACAACTGCAATAAAAGACCACATGAATCCTACTCAACTCCCCGGCAGACAAAGAAAAGGAGATCTGATGCCAGGAGTTCAGATATGGACTTTGATTCAGGTAGAGGTGTTATAATTCCAGATGTCTGAACACAAAGTGAAAACAATTACGCTATAGCGACCAGCAGATTAATATATTCTGCTTTACATAACTTTTCAATGTCATTATGACTGGTCGACCTGTCTGCAAAAACAGGAAAATACTTTTGCGTCGCTTATGTTGTATGTGTGCAATGGCTGTGCTCTGGCAGTGCATAACACTTGTCAGTGTCTGTTTCCAGACCAGGATACTACACCCCGCCGCCACCGGAGCTCAGACAACTTCCAGTTCCAGCCCCCGCTGCCCCCTGGCTCACCATCCTTTGGTTCACCCCCTCCCTTACCTCATGGTACTCCGCCAGCTACTCCCACACCACCTCCTCTTCCTAAGGGAACACCTCCCCCCACACCCACATATGGCTCAAGGGCCCTGCGGGGACGCACTGTGAGAGGGAGTGAGGAGTCTGCAGGCGGAGAGGAGGAAGAGCTGACACTGGAAGAGCTGGAGGAGCAGCAGAGGCTGATCTGGGCAGCATTGGAAAATGCTGACACAGCCACCAACAGTGACTCTGAGACACCAGCTGTTGGAACACCCCTCCCCAGCTCGCCCAGCATCTCCACACCTGCCCATGTTGACACTGAAACTGAAATGGAGGATGGTGAGACTGAAGATTATGAGGAAAAGGAGGGATCTATGGAGGCTGCCAGCCACAACAGTGATGAGCAGATCAGTGTTGAGACATCTTCTAGCAAATGTCAGGATTATGAGGAAGATGCTGAAGATAAAGGCACGGTGGTTGAAAACAAGGGCAGCTTACTGCAATCACCAGACGAAGAAGAGGGCCCTCAGAGCCCTGAAGCTGCCACAGATAGAGGCAATGTGCTTGCACAGAAGGTCAGATTGCTGCAAACGCCAGTGCACCAAGTGAGTCGTCAGTCGGATCCCTCAGGTCAAGATGCTATGGAGGGAGATCTGTCTGACTCTTTGGGGAATGTAATGGCTGTGCCTCACCGGAGTAGGTTTGCACAGGGCATTATTCCCTTTGAGGACACGCCAGAATTCACAGAAGTTGCTGAGGCCACCGGGACATACCTTCGAATCCGAGACTTGCTGAAAGGTTCCCCCCGAAATATGGCGAAAATCAAAAAGTGAGAAAAGACTGGTTTGAATTCAAATCCAGGGATTATTTTGCATAAACACTTTTTTTTTAGATTTTATTTTTTTAACAAGTCTGTAGATTTCATACACTTTCCTTTCTGTAAGTGTGCCACAGAAATTGGAGCAAAAGAGTTTGGTGACCTCATTCAAACATCCTTTTTAATGTTTTAATTTTTGTACTAGACAATGTCTTTTCTGTGTATGAGTTAGCTGGGGTTTAAAGATGCAAGGTTTTTCTTTCAGGAAACCCCATTGCTAGTTTAGGTAGTGTCTGTTTTGACATTCACATAATACTTTTTGTAGCAATGACAACATCCATATTGCTCTTTTTAGGTGTAAAGATTTTATAAAATGTTTTTCCTCTTTCTGTTTTTACCATCAATTGATATTTTTACAATTAGATAGTCTCATTGCAGTCTAGGTGCGCCTCCTTTTCTCATGGTTCAAGAAGCCTCCCATTGGCTACTCTTATCAAATAAGGACATTCATTTTGATGTTCTTTTAAAGTTAATTTGAAACTCGTTGATTTTTACAATTGTATCTTGACACAGGAAATGGGTCTCTGCATTCAGAATCTCACAGCAATATGGCTGTGCATAATCTCATGTTTATTATTTTTTTTTAATCTATTTTTTTTCTCCACAATTTCGTGGTGTTCAATTGGTAGTTAGTCTTGTCTCATCGCTGCAACTCCCGTATGGACTCGGGAGAGGCGAAGGCCAAGAGCTGTGCGTCCCCCGAAGCACAGCCAAGCCACACTGCTTCTTGACACAATGCTCACTTAACCCGGAAACCAGCCGCACCAATGTGTCGGAGGAAATGCCGTACACCTGGCGACCGTGTCAGCATACACTGCGCCCGCCCCACCACAGGAATCGCTAGTGCGGGATGGGACAAGGACATCCCTGCCGGCCAAACCCTCACTTAACGCAGACGACACTGGGCCAATTGTGCGCTGCCCCATGGGTCTCCCGGTTGCGGCCAGCTGCGACAGAGCCTGGACTCGAACCCAGAATCTCTAGATGTTGATTTATTTTTAAGTAACAACCATTGCTGTCAGCATCAAAGACATCTCTGCTCTAATTGCTACTACAGAATGGCACTAGATGGCAGCAACACTTAATTTGACCACTACAATACATTTGACTATTTGTATTTACTAAGGATCCCCATTCTTCCTGGGGTCCAGCAACATTAAGGCAGTTATATACAATTTAAAATATTGCATGACATAACACTTTTCACAATCCATTAAGTGTGTGCCCTCAGGCCACTAGTCTATCACATATCTACAATACCAAATCCATGTGTACTTGTGTGTTTGTTTTTCACAGTCCCCACTGTTCCATAATGTGTATTTTTATATATTTTTTTATCTGATTCTACTGCTTGCATCAGCTACCTGATGTGGAATAAAGTTCCATGTAGCCATGGCTCTATGTAGTACTGTGCGCCCCCCATAGTCTGTAATTGACTTTGGGATTGTGAAGAGACCCTTGGTGGCATGTCTTGTGGGGTATGCGTGGGTGTCTGTGCTGTGTGCTAGGCGTTTAAACAGACACCTTGGTGCATTCTTACAAAAACAAGTAGTGATGAAGTCTCCTCCACTTTGAGCCATCACAGATTTACATGCATAATATGAATGTTCGCCTCCTCTGTACTCAAGGGCCAATCGTGCTACCCTGTTCTGAGCCAATTGTAATTTTCTGAGGTCCCTCTTTCTGGAACCTGGCCACACGATTGAACAGTAGTCCAGGTGCGACAAAACCAGGGCCTGTAGTCCCTGCCTTGTTGATAGTGTTGTTAAAAGGCAGAGCAGTGCTTTATTATGGACAGACGTCTCCCCATCTTAGCTACTGTTGTATCAACATGTTTTGACCATGACACTTTACAATCCAGGGTTACTCCAAGCAGTTTAGTCACCTTAACTTGCCCAATTTCCACATTATTTATTGCAAGCTTTAGTTGAGGTTTATGGTTTAGTGAATGATTTGTTGCAAATACAATGCTTTTAGGTTTTATATTTAGGACTTACTTATTCCTTGCCACCCATTCTGAAACTAACTGCAGTGTTGCAGTGATTTCACTCGCTAAAGTAGCTGACGTGTATAGTGTTGAGTCACCCGCATACATCAATAAATCAAATGTATTTATAAAGCCCATTTTTACATCAGTAGACACAGAAACCCAGCCTAAAACCCCAAACAGCAAGCAATGCAGATGTAGAAGCAAAGCCTGTGGAATGTCATTAGTAAAGATTGAAAAAAAAAGTAAGGGGCCTAGACAGCTGCCCTGGGGAATTCCTGATTATACCTGGATTATGTTGGAGAGGCTTCAATTAAAGAACCCCCCCCTCTGTGTTATGTTAGACAGGTACAGTGCCTTGCAAAAGTATTAATCTCCCTTGGTGTTTTTCCTATTTTGTTGCATTACAACGTGTGATTTAAATAGATGTTTATTTGGATTTCATATAATGGACATACACAAAATAGTCCAAATTGGTGAAGTGAAATTTAAAAAATAACTTGTTTTGAGAAATTCTCAAAAAGAAAAGTGGTGCGTGCATACAGTGGGGAGAACAAGTATTTGATACACTGCCGATTTTTCAGGTTTTCATACTTACAAAGCATGTAGAGGTCTGTAATTTTTATCATAGGTACACTTCAACTGTGAGAGATGGAATCTAAAACAAAAATCCAGAAAATCACATTGTATGATTTTTAAGTACTTAATTAGCATTTTATTGCATGACATAAGTATTTGATACATCAGAAAAGCAGAACTTAATGAGACTAAAATTGAGCTTTTTGGCCATCAAGCACCCCAAGAACACCATCACCACACTGAAGCGCGGTGGGGGCATCACCATGCTGTGGGGATGTTTTTCATCTGCAGGGACTGGGAAACTGGTCAGAATTTAAAGGAATGATGGATGGCGCTAAATACAGGGAAATCTGCTGGAAATCTGTTTGTCTTCCAGAGATTTGAGACTGGGACAGAGGTTCACCTTCCAGCGGGACAATGAGCCTAAGCATACTGCTAAAGCAACACAGGTGGTTTAAGGGGAAACATTTAAATGTCTTAGAATGGCCTAGTCAAAGCCCAGACCTCAATCCAATTGAGAATCTTTGGTATGACTGAAAGATTGCTGTACATCAGCAGAACCCATCCAACTTGAAGAAGCTGGAGCAGTTTTGCCTTGAAGAATGGGCAAAAATCCCAGTGCCTAGATGTGCCAAGCTAATAGAGATATACCCCAAGTAATTTTACACACTTAAAAATATTTTCCATCTTCAAAGTGGTAGGCATGTTGTGTACATCAAATGATACAAACCGCCCAAAAATATATTTTAATTCCAGGTTGTAAGGCAACAAAATAGGAAAAATGCCAAGGAGGTGAATACTTTAGCAAGCCACTGTAACTCTTTATCCAAACGTTAATCATTCTATCAGACCCTTGTGGCATGTCATTTTTGATAGGAAAAACAAATTTCACCTCTTTCACACTCCTCTTTACAGATTTTTAAATTACAGTGCTTATCTTTCATAAGTTGATCAGTTATACTTGGATATGTAGTGTCAGTGTTTTGATGCTGACATGTCATGCTTAAGTTTGTTGATCTTGCCAAAGAAAAAAAACATTAAAGTAATTGGCAATATCAGAGGGTTTTGTGATGAATGAGCCATCTAATTCAATGAATGATGGAGCTGAGTTTGCCTTTTTGCCCTAAATGTAATTTAAGGCGCTCCAATGCTTTTTACTATCGTTCTTTTTATAATTTATCTTTGTTTGATAGTATGGTTTAAAAGTACACAGTAAGGCTTCGGTAAATTAATTTATCGTGTTTTTGTTATCAAATCTAAATATTTGTTCAAGATTATAAACCATTTGGAGGGCTGATGTTTCGGGTGGTGTCATGCTGCTGCTGGATGGAAATGGACTGTTGGTCTGAAGCGTTGTCTGTCCTATTTCGTGACTTTAATTAACTGCCCTGATCTAATACGTATGCTTTTCGAATACAGCCTCCTTTAAACTCCCTTTAATATAATGATTGATCTGTATAGTGTGTTTGGATGGTTTCCAATTTGCCGCCCAACTCCTAATCTCACCATTCAAATCATGTCAGTACCGTATTTGAATTTACCAACATTTGAATGGTAAAAATAATCAAGTTCCACAAAGCCGACACGGTTTCAAAATCTCCACCGGGACATACCTTCGAATCCGAGACTTGCTGAAAGGTTCCCCCCGAAATATGGCGAAAATCAAAAAGTGAGAAAAGACTGGTTTGAATTCAAATCCAGGGATTATTTTGCATAAACACTTTTTTTTTAGATTTTATTTTTTTAACAAGTCTGTAGATTTCATACACTTTCCTTTCTGTAAGTGTGCCACAGAAATTGGAGCAAAAGAGTTTGGTGACCTCATTCAAACATCCTTTTTAATGTTTTAATTTTTGTACTAGACAATGTCTTTTCTGTGTATGAGTTAGCTGGGGTTTAAAGATGCAAGGTTTTTCTTTCAGGAAACCCCATTGCTAGTTTAGGTAGTGTCTGTTTTGACATTCACATAATACTTTTTGTAGCAATGACAACATCCATATTGCTCTTTTTAGGTGTAAAGATTTTATAAAATGTTTTTCCTCTTTCTGTTTTTACCATCAATTGATATTTTTACAATTAGATAGTCTCATTGCAGTCTAGGTGCGCCTCCTTTTCTCATGGTTCAAGAAGCCTCCCATTGGCTACTCTTATCAAATAAGGACATTCATTTTGATGTTCTTTTAAAGTTAATTTGAAACTCGTTGATTTTTACAATTGTATCTTGACACAGGAAATGGGTCTCTGCATTCAGAATCTCACAGCAATATGGCTGTGCATAATCTCATGTTTATTATTTTTTTTTAATCTATTTTTTTTCTCCACAATTTCGTGGTGTTCAATTGGTAGTTAGTCTTGTCTCATCGCTGCAACTCCCGTATGGACTCGGGAGAGGCGAAGGCCAAGAGCTGTGCGTCCCCCGAAGCACAGCCAAGCCACACTGCTTCTTGACACAATGCTCACTTAACCCGGAAACCAGCCGCACCAATGTGTCGGAGGAAATGCCGTACACCTGGCGACCGTGTCAGCATACACTGCGCCCGCCCCACCACAGGAATCGCTAGTGCGGGATGGGACAAGGACATCCCTGCCGGCCAAACCCTCACTTAACGCAGACGACACTGGGCCAATTGTGCGCTGCCCCATGGGTCTCCCGGTTGCGGCCAGCTGCGACAGAGCCTGGACTCGAACCCAGAATCTCTAGATGTTGATTTATTTTTAAGTAACAACCATTGCTGTCAGCATCAAAGACATCTCTGCTCTAATTGCTACTACAGAATGGCACTAGATGGCAGCAACACTTAATTTGACCACTACAATACATTTGACTATTTGTATTTACTAAGGATCCCCATTCTTCCTGGGGTCCAGCAACATTAAGGCAGTTATATACAATTTAAAATATTGCATGACATAACACTTTTCACAATCCATTAAGTGTGTGCCCTCAGGCCACTAGTCTATCACATATCTACAATACCAAATCCATGTGTACTTGTGTGTTTGTTTTTCACAGTCCCCACTGTTCCATAATGTGTATTTTTATATATTTTTTTATCTGATTCTACTGCTTGCATCAGCTACCTGATGTGGAATAAAGTTCCATGTAGCCATGGCTCTATGTAGTACTGTGCGCCCCCCATAGTCTGTAATTGACTTTGGGATTGTGAAGAGACCCTTGGTGGCATGTCTTGTGGGGTATGCGTGGGTGTCTGTGCTGTGTGCTAGGCGTTTAAACAGACACCTTGGTGCATTCTTACAAAAACAAGTAGTGATGAAGTCTCCTCCACTTTGAGCCATCACAGATTTACATGCATAATATGAATGTTCGCCTCCTCTGTACTCAAGGGCCAATCGTGCTACCCTGTTCTGAGCCAATTGTAATTTTCTGAGGTCCCTCTTTCTGGAACCTGGCCACACGATTGAACAGTAGTCCAGGTGCGACAAAACCAGGGCCTGTAGTCCCTGCCTTGTTGATAGTGTTGTTAAAAGGCAGAGCAGTGCTTTATTATGGACAGACGTCTCCCCATCTTAGCTACTGTTGTATCAACATGTTTTGACCATGACACTTTACAATCCAGGGTTACTCCAAGCAGTTTAGTCACCTTAACTTGCCCAATTTCCACATTATTTATTGCAAGCTTTAGTTGAGGTTTATGGTTTAGTGAATGATTTGTTGCAAATACAATGCTTTTAGGTTTTATATTTAGGACTTACTTATTCCTTGCCACCCATTCTGAAACTAACTGCAGTGTTGCAGTGATTTCACTCGCTAAAGTAGCTGACGTGTATAGTGTTGAGTCACCCGCATACATCAATAAATCAAATGTATTTATAAAGCCCATTTTTACATCAGTAGACACAGAAACCCAGCCTAAAACCCCAAACAGCAAGCAATGCAGATGTAGAAGCAAAGCCTGTGGAATGTCATTAGTAAAGATTGAAAAAAAAAGTAAGGGGCCTAGACAGCTGCCCTGGGGAATTCCTGATTATACCTGGATTATGTTGGAGAGGCTTCAATTAAAGAACCCCCCCCTCTGTGTTATGTTAGACAGGTACAGTGCCTTGCAAAAGTATTAATCTCCCTTGGTGTTTTTCCTATTTTGTTGCATTACAACGTGTGATTTAAATAGATGTTTATTTGGATTTCATATAATGGACATACACAAAATAGTCCAAATTGGTGAAGTGAAATTTAAAAAATAACTTGTTTTGAGAAATTCTCAAAAAGAAAAGTGGTGCGTGCATACAGTGGGGAGAACAAGTATTTGATACACTGCCGATTTTTCAGGTTTTCATACTTACAAAGCATGTAGAGGTCTGTAATTTTTATCATAGGTACACTTCAACTGTGAGAGATGGAATCTAAAACAAAAATCCAGAAAATCACATTGTATGATTTTTAAGTACTTAATTAGCATTTTATTGCATGACATAAGTATTTGATACATCAGAAAAGCAGAACTTAATGAGACTAAAATTGAGCTTTTTGGCCATCAAGCACCCCAAGAACACCATCACCACACTGAAGCGCGGTGGGGGCATCACCATGCTGTGGGGATGTTTTTCATCTGCAGGGACTGGGAAACTGGTCAGAATTTAAAGGAATGATGGATGGCGCTAAATACAGGGAAATCTGCTGGAAATCTGTTTGTCTTCCAGAGATTTGAGACTGGGACAGAGGTTCACCTTCCAGCGGGACAATGAGCCTAAGCATACTGCTAAAGCAACACAGGTGGTTTAAGGGGAAACATTTAAATGTCTTAGAATGGCCTAGTCAAAGCCCAGACCTCAATCCAATTGAGAATCTTTGGTATGACTGAAAGATTGCTGTACATCAGCAGAACCCATCCAACTTGAAGAAGCTGGAGCAGTTTTGCCTTGAAGAATGGGCAAAAATCCCAGTGCCTAGATGTGCCAAGCTAATAGAGATATACCCCAAGTAATTTTACACACTTAAAAATATTTTCCATCTTCAAAGTGGTAGGCATGTTGTGTACATCAAATGATACAAACCGCCCAAAAATATATTTTAATTCCAGGTTGTAAGGCAACAAAATAGGAAAAATGCCAAGGAGGTGAATACTTTAGCAAGCCACTGTAACTCTTTATCCAAACGTTAATCATTCTATCAGACCCTTGTGGCATGTCATTTTTGATAGGAAAAACAAATTTCACCTCTTTCACACTCCTCTTTACAGATTTTTAAATTACAGTGCTTATCTTTCATAAGTTGATCAGTTATACTTGGATATGTAGTGTCAGTGTTTTGATGCTGACATGTCATGCTTAAGTTTGTTGATCTTGCCAAAGAAAAAAAACATTAAAGTAATTGGCAATATCAGAGGGTTTTGTGATGAATGAGCCATCTAATTCAATGAATGATGGAGCTGAGTTTGCCTTTTTGCCCTAAATGTAATTTAAGGCGCTCCAATGCTTTTTACTATCGTTCTTTTTATAATTTATCTTTGTTTGATAGTATGGTTTAAAAGTACACAGTAAGGCTTCGGTAAATTAATTTATCGTGTTTTTGTTATCAAATCTAAATATTTGTTCAAGATTATAAACCATTTGGAGGGCTGATGTTTCGGGTGGTGTCATGCTGCTGCTGGATGGAAATGGACTGTTGGTCTGAAGCGTTGTCTGTCCTATTTCGTGACTTTAATTAACTGCCCTGATCTAATACGTATGCTTTTCGAATACAGCCTCCTTTAAACTCCCTTTAATATAATGATTGATCTGTATAGTGTGTTTGGATGGTTTCCAATTTGCCGCCCAACTCCTAATCTCACCATTCAAATCATGTCAGTACCGTATTTGAATTTACCAACATTTGAATGGTAAAAATAATCAAGTTCCACAAAGCCGACACGGTTTCAAAATCTGTTTAGTTAACAGGTACAGGGAAAGGAACAACCGTACCCGGGTGGCAACATTTTGTCTGTATTGAAGCAATCTTTATTCTTAATCTTTTACAGAAATTGCATGCTGAAAGATACAAATCTGAGCAAATCGTTTCTAATTGAAAGTAATACAATTATCTTTATCCTGAATAAAAACTTTGACAGACATAATTCAAGTTTAGTAGATTTTCTTTTAGCAAATGCATTTTATGACCTTGTGCTAATATTATAATTGTGGTAGTTTATTTTTTAATTTTGGTTTTAGACGAGTTTAGTTATTTTTCCTCCCTGTATTCTATAGGGGCGAGACCATTTTACGTCATTGCTTCGCTCAATCAGCACCTCGTGAACGCGAGTCCGTCGGAACACAAGGCTTCGGTTGGGGAGACAACTCGAAAGAGGGTTGTGCTTGTTTGGGATTGTTTCTAGCTGTTCGTCAAAGAACAATTCATACGGGAGTGCTACAGGTAAGAAGGATTGGTTGAAGAGGCTTGAACCCGGCTATCTCACGTTTGCTTTATAGGTAGCCCTGCGGGCCCTCAGTCAAGGCAGGGACCCCATAACCCACGGAGAAACAGTTACTAAGCGCCAATTTAGCTCATGTAACGCTAGCTAGCTGCTAGTGTATACCGCGTTTAGCCAGCCATAACCTGTCTGGGCCTTAAGTCTAGATACTGATCTCACATTTTTATCATGGTTTGACTTGGAGATTATATTTTAAATAAAAGATCACAAGCGATCCTAACCGCTAGTTTTCAAGACATGTCATTCAGGGGCGACATTGTGGTACGAGTCGACGTTCGGACCTGTGGAATTCCCTCGACGTTAGCTAGCTTTCCTATACGAGCAACAAGACTTTGTCAGTGTGCTATGTTTCTGTGGTCTAGGAAAGCTCAAATATTAAAAACCATATGGCTACTGGCTAGCTAAGTCCGCCAAATCCACCAGTTAGTGTTTTAACACATTTGGATTGTTTGAACTAGACATGAGTTTGTTAACCCAATCGAGTTTTCTTTAAGTTAGTTTTATACAGTAGCTCCATTCGCAGCTACTGTCACGATATCCAGATGTGCCGTGCCACCTCATCGACCACACTGTAAACATCAATGGAATGCAATGCGTCAGTAGGAATCTCCCAGGGAACCTTTCGACTGGTCAATCATAAATATGTGCACCTTTGCCTGTCCCATGAAGAACACGGCAAACTCAACTATGTCTGTCGCTAACTTCAAGAAAATTATATTTAGTAATTGGTTCTGCTAGCTACCTTTCATAAGTGGTTGTCTCTTGCCAAATATCCTAACATGGTAGTGACTGAATTCACTTTATAGTTTGTACCTAAACTCAGGTCAAGGTAATCTATTCTGTGATTTAGCTATGTGTAAACTGTGACCTGGAGTTGGTTTCAGTGCGTTTGACACTGCTCATGCTCAATAGAAATGATTCAGTAGTGATTAAACAATAAACCTGTTGGGATAACATTTGATCATGAACAATCAGCATAATTTTTGGCCTCGTATAATTGATACATTTCAGCAAAACATAACTTCGGGCTTGGGTGTCTGCACCCTTTTTATGCACAGATCAAACTCCACTAACAAGAAGTTTTGCTTCTCCCTCTAAAGGAAGCAGGGGCACCAAGGATGATTTAACCTACCATTGTCCTGTGCCAGGCCCTGCTCTGATGGCTCATTTGAATTGCTAGAGTAAGATGTGTAACAGAAAAAGTGGGCAAATAAGACATTATTATTGAATGATATCAAGGACATTGCGTCTGGTGTTCGACAACCATCTCCACTGATTTACAGCAAACCCATACCATCAAACACAACAAACCACTACACAAGCTTCCAGACACTACAAACAGTTAGCCTATAGTTAATCTTTTGATGATGAATCTCAATTGAGGCTATCCTAAACTGAGTTGTGTGGCTGTTAATGTGTTGATGTGTATGAAGTTTCCGTTAGCAAATTGTCCATTCTCTGAAGGTCAGTTGTCTCTTCTATACCTGCTCTCTCTCTCAAAAATACAAGTATTTGTTAGGGCAAGTAGGCTAGACAACAAAGCTTGTGTTTTAATGTCTTAAAGTTTAGGCTATTTTCCCCTTGCTAAGTTTTTCAAGTAAATTCAGTGTTGGAGATGAAATGAAACTGTAATGATTATTTCACAAATCTTTGTCAACCAAGCAATTAAACTTTGACGTTTTGGGGGGCATTAGGCATAACTCAACTCAAGCTCTAGGAGACAAGTGCTGAACAAGGCTGCTTGTGTTCGTGTTGGACAATCAGATGCTATGAGTGGGGAGGTATTGGAAGTGGAAAGACCCTGGCTTTTTGTTGCACTGCCTGCTACTAGTGCTAGGGGGACTATATAATGACCCCAGCAGATGTTTTCTCCAAAGAGAAGAGCTGGAACATGTCTTTAGTGCACTTAATATGTGAGGGGGCAGCGGGAGTGTTTGTTTTGAATGTGTGATGTGATCACACTTTCTGCAGATGTAGTGTACAAATACTGGTAAGTGATGAGGGAGACTTGAGTGCTGCCAAACAGGGGCATATAAGACCTTTATGATTAGGAAAATTGCCAAGACAACCAGTGAGAGTGCAGAGGGCACACAGCTCAGCTCCTGTCATTTTTTGTGATTAAAGCCACTTGCCAGGGCAGGCTCTAAAAGAGATGTGGTACCAATACTTTTCTATAGGCTAAACCTGCCCACTGGTTGGTACACAAGTTGAGACGAGTAGAGTGATATTGAGGAGATGTCTTTTAGACCAAGAGCCTTGAGTCCCATGCTGGGAGGGCTGAGTGTCCCAGCATGTCCCTGAATCTCGTTTGCAGCATGCCATTGTTAACCACTCAGCATTTTTTCTGCACCTTGATTTCCCACAGCTTCATGTTTGTTAAATATTAGGGTTAGGGATGCACAATATATCGGGGAACATATCGGAATTGGACGATATTAGCTAAAAATGCCAAGATCGGTATCAAATTTGATTAGTCACATGCCCGACTACAACACCTTACAGTGAAATGCTTACTTAGGAGCCCATAACCAACAATACAGTTAAAAAAAATATATGGATAAGAATAAGAAATAAAAGTAAACAAGTAATTAAAGAGCAGCAGTAAAATAACAATAGCGAGATTAAATACAGGGGGGTACCTGTACAGTTGAGGTAATATGTGCATGAAGGTAGAGTTATTAAAGTGACTATGCATAGATTATAACAACAGAGTAGCAGCGGTGTAAAAGAGGGGGGCAATGCAAATAGTCTGGGTAGCCAGTTGATTAGGTGTTCAGGAGTCTTATGGCTTGGGAGTAGAAGCTGTTTAGAAGCCTCTTGGACCTAAACTTGGCGCTCTGGTACCGCTTCCCATGCGGTAGCAGAGAACAGTCTATGACTAGGGTGGCTGGAGTCTTTGACAATTTTTAGGGCCTTCCTCTGACACCGCCTGGTTTAGAGGTCCTGGATGGCAGGAAGCTTGGCCTACTGGGCCGTTCGCATTAGAGGTCGACCGATAAATCGGAATGGCCGATTTAATTAGGGCCGATTTCAAGTTTTCATAACAATCGGTAATCAATATTTTTGGGCGCCGATTTATTTTATATATTTTTATTTAACTAAGCAAGTCAGTTAAGAACACATTCTTATTTTCAATGACGGCCTAGGAACAGTGGGTTAACTGCCTTGTTCAGAGGCAGAACGACAGATTTTCACCTTGTCAGCTCGGGGGATCCAATCTTACGTAATTATGACATAACATTGAAGGTTGTGCAATGTAACAAGATTATTTAGATAAAATACCGAACGGTTCCGCATTTCACTGAAATAATATATGTTTTGTTTTCGAAATTATAGTTTCTGGATTCGACCATATTAATGACCAAAGGCTCTTATTTCTGTGTGTTATGTTATAATTAAGTCTATATGATTTGATACAGCAGTCTGACTGAGCGATGGTAGGCAGCAGCAGGCTCGTAAGCATTCATTCAATCAGCCCTTTCGTGTGTTTTGCCAGCAGCTCTTCGCAAGCACAGCGCTGTTTATGACTTCAAGCCTATCAGCCTAATGGCTGGTGTAACCGATGTGAAATGGCTAGCTAGTTAGCGGGGTGTGCGCTAATAGCGTTTCAAATGTCACTCGCTCTGAGACTTGGAGTAGTCCCCTTTGCTCTGCATGGGTAAAGCTGCTTTGAGTGTGGCTGTTGTCGATGTGTTCCTGGTTCAAGCCCAGGTAGGGGCGAGGAGAGGGACGGAAGCTATACTGTTACACTGGCAATACTATAGTGCCTATAAGAACATCCAATAGTCAAAGGTATATGAAATACAGATAAATAGTCCTATAAATACGATATTAACTACAACCTAAAACCTCTTACCTTGGAATATTGAAGTCTCATGTTAAAAGGAACCACCAACTTTCATATGTTCTCATGATGTTCTGAGCAAGGAACTCAAACGTTAGCTTTTTTTTACATGGCACATATTGCACTTTTACTTCTCCAGCACTTTGTTTTTGCATTATTTAAACCAAATTGAACATGTTTCATTATTTATTTGAGGCTAAATAGATTTTTATTGATGTATTATATTAAGTAAAAATAAGTGTTCATTCAGTATTGTTGTAATTGTCATTATTACAAGTAAATAAATACAAATCAGCTGATTAATCGGTTCCGGCTTTTTTTGGTCCTCCAATCGGTATCGGCGTTGAAAAATCATAATCGGTCGACCTCTAGTTCGCACTACCCTCTAGTGCCTTGCGGTCGGAGGCCGATCATTTGCCATACCAGGCAGTGATGCAACTAGTCAGGATGCTCTCGATGGTGCAGCTGTAGAACCTTTTGAGAATCTGAGGACCCATACCAAATCTTTTCAGTCTCCTGAGAGGGAATATATTTTGTTGTGCCCTCTTCACAACTGTCTTGGTGTGCTTGGACCATGATAGTTTGTTGGTGATGTGGACACCAAGGAACTTGAAGCTCTCAACCAATAGAGATTGCATCATCTGTGGATCTGTTGGGGATGTATGCAAATTGGAGTGAGTCTAGGGAATTCTGGGGTATTGGTGATGATGTGAGCCATGACCAGCCTTTCAAAGCACTTCATGGCTATAGACGTGAGTGCAACGGGTCGGTAGTCATTTTGGCAGGTGTTAAGGGTTGCGTCAATCGAATCTGGTATCAGGATAAATATGACATTGAGTCACCGATTTGTATATTATGTACTTTTTATTAGCTAAGCAATAAGTGGTAAATGCAATTTTCGTATATATACGGGTTCGCTGTAACACCACGCAAGGGTAAAACAGAGAACTAGCCAACACACTAACAGTATCTTCTTTAATACTCTGACAGAAGTAGTTCCTGCTTCCGAGCCAGCCTGTCACAAAGTAGAGACTGGGCGTGGTTTAAACTCACCCAGCCTATCGTTGATTGTTGGCGTACGAGCTGGTCCCAGCCCCCTAGGCGCTTCAGCGGTCAGTCGTTGTAGTTGTGTAGAATATCTATGCGCTCATACTCTCAATACAGATATCACACACCTGGCTCCTGTTATCTAACAAAAGACTGTACAGTTCCTGTTTTTATGTTATTCTATATTTTTCCATCAAGAAAGGCCCATGGCCCTGAAACTGTTGACAATGACTCAAGTCAGCTATGTTGCATAACACATACACCCACACAAGCCAACAGCAGATAATATTCAATCACATATGATAACAGGCTATAGTGCATAACACAGAACCTCACACAGGTTACCTTAGTGTTTTTGGGCACAGGCACCATGGTGGTCTGCCTGAAACATGTTGGTATTACAGACTCGGACAGGGAGAGGTTGAAAATGTCATTGAGTACACTTGCCAGTTGGTCAGCGCATGCTTGCAGTACATGTCCTGGTAATCTGTCTGGACCTGCGGCCTTGTGAACGTTGACCTGTTTAAAGGTCTTACTCACATCGGCTGTGGAGAGCATGATCAGTCTTCAGGCTCGATGTCTAGTTTAACGCCGATGTGCAACACCGATGTCAAAGCTGACGTGCATACCTATATAATGTAGGTCGTTGACATAATGACGCCATGTAAAACTTTGCGCTACACGTGCAACACAGCATTTCTAACCAAGCCCACAATGTCTGCTGTGTGGCTCAAGCAGTCAACAAGTTGAGTAGTCATTTGAAAGAGTAAGAATTTCAGCGAGACAACTCAAAGGCGAAATCCATTCATGTCAACATAATGGAATTCATTGCCCTTGACAATCAACCTTTCTCTGTTGTGGGTGATGTTGGCTTTTGCTGACTGGTCGAGCACCGGTACACATGTTGCCCTATCGGAGTTGCACAGTAATAGCGTCACTGCTATTAGCTTCACGACATAATATGGAATGCAGTTTGGGTCTTTGCGTGTCAAAAAAGACACACGTCAAATAACACAATTTGGCGTGTTAAATAAGCTCTTAATTTGACATGTCAAATAATAGTTATTATAGAATGTTGTGTGTTCTGAATTTGCACTTGCAAGCCAGGCGCAGCACTACTATCAGCACTGTCAAAGCTGTACAAAAAAGTTTGCAAACACTGGCCACAAACAATGTTTACAATTCTGCGTTGGTAATAAAGCATTATTTGTTTGACCGCAACTTCTGGGGTAGCTAGATTTAGCTTGGTACCTAGCTAGCACCAATACAACCAGCCTGAAAGCAATGATCAGTAGAAACTGCAGTCAATTTCATTTTTCTTAGCAATGATTTAGGAATCCTTGTGAGTAAGTATTAGCAAGGTAGCCACTTGTTGTTCGCCTATTGAAATTGAACTTCTGTTCATGAAAATAAATAGCTAGCTAGCTACTTAACCCTGTTGCCCAAGCTAACGTTATAAACAGCCAGCTAGCTTCGTCTGGCAAGTGACACTGGACCAGACCGCACACCGGGTTATGTGTTGTGAAGCTAGCCACAATAAGGTTTAGGCACAATAGTGGAATTTGCGGTTTGCCTTCAAAATATAAGTACCTCTTTGAAAAAGATGCGGAAGGTTACAATTGGTGGAGCCATGCCATATTTAGACTAGATAACGTTAAGGTTGGAATGTGAAACAATGAAATGGGGGTATTCGTCTACTTGGTGACACCCACAGAACACAAATGTGAAGAGTTTACACAAATATTAGTGTTGTTGCTCTTATCGCGGGACTGTGACTGTGTGAAATCACCTCCCCAGTCAGCCTATTGTGTGTATTGACATTCATATTGCACTGTACAGCTTTACCAAAGGATTGGGGATCAATTAAATGGAGTATCAGTCTACTCAATACCCAATATATTTTTTCACAACGTCCTCAGTGTGATCAGACTCAAACATCCATGCAGTATTGTTTTTCCTCTGGGATAGTGTTCAATACACAGATTTACAATGAATGTGGCTCAATTCAGTTGTTTCAGAGTCCTGCAATAAGAGCTACGATGCTAATGTTCTGTGTGTGTCACTGAGTGGACTGATACCCCATGTCATTGATCCACAATCAATAGGCAATGCTGTACAGTGAAATAAGTATGCTCCAAACACACATTTTAAGTATAATACATCCAGTGTGATTTCAACAGATTTGTCAAATTAACAAATTGTCTTTTGTTGATTTTATAACATTCCAACCTCGTTTAGCATGATCTATTCAATTATGGCATAATTCTACTATTTGAATTCATTTGCATCACTGTCAATTACATACTTTTATTTTATCCTTATTGTGGCTAGCTTCACATAGATGGGTCCAACCACCATTATTCAAATAAGAACTGTCTTATAAATTAGGGTTATTTTAGATGATGACACCTAAAATTGTGTGACGTGCAGTCATCTTCAGGTCCTGATTGGTCAACAAGCTCACTTGACAGGTCAAATAGTGTTATTTGACTTCAGAGACCCAAACGACATTCCATAGTATGAGAAATACTGGTTGAGAACGAAACGACTGAACAAATGAACAATAAAGCAGCACCGCAAGTAAGTGAAAGAAATAGGTTTTGATTGTTTTACTGGTAATGGGGACATATGTAAATGCCAACAAATGAACTTTTTGGTCAGTGTGGTGTGTGTAACCTTTTAACTAGGCAAGTCAGTTAAGAACACATTTTTATTTACAAGGACGACCAAACCCGGACGACGCTGGGCCAATTGTGTGCAGCCCTATGGGACTCCCAATCACGGCCGGATGTGTAACAGCCTGGATTCGAACCAGGGACTGCAGTAACTCCTCTTGCACTGAGATGCAGTGGCTTAGACTGCTGTGTGTGAGTGTTAATTATTTAACTGTACTAGAATGCTTAAAAGGCAAGGATAATATTGGATATCTGTATCGGCCAAAAATGTCATATCGGTGCATCACTAATTAATTTACATTACAGCACGCCACGGATAAAAGTAGCAATAACATGGTAATAGTATTGTAACGATTTATGGTTGCATTGAACATATTAGGCTATTTGCCCTGATATCCCTTCATTCCAGTATAGGCCTAATGATATGCTTGTTCTTTTCTTGGGAGAGAAATTGGTCAGGAATATGCATCAGTACACTAGCATTTCCATTGAGATACTGACGGGCATAACGGCTTGCTTACAGTGGGGTGAACAAGTATTTGATACACTGCCGATTTGGCAGGTTTTCCTACTTACAAAGCATGTAGAGGTCTGTAATTTTTTTATCATAGGTACACTTCAACTGTTCTCCACTCGTTACCTGTATAAAAGACACCTGTCCACACACTCAATCAAACAGACTCCAACCTCTCCACAATGGCCAAGACCAGAGAGCTGGACAGATTTCCACCAGTCTAATGTCCATTGCTCATATTTCTTGGCCCAAGCAAGTCTCTTCTTTTTATTGGTGTCCTTTAGTATTCGTTTCTTTGCAGCAAATTGACCATGAAGACCTGATTTCAGGCAGTCTTCTCTGAACGGTTGATGTTGAGATGTGTCTGTTGAACTCTGAAGCATTTATTTGGGCAGCAATTTCTGAGGCTGGTAACTCAATTGAATTTATCTTCTGCAACAGAGGAAACTCTGGGTCTTCCTTTCCTGTGGCGGTCCTCATGAGAGCCAGTCTCCTCACAATGCTTGAGGGTTTTTGCGACTGCACTTGAAGGAACTTTCCAAGTTCTTGAAATTATCTGGATTGACTGACCTTCATGTCTTAAAGTAATGATGGACTGTCGTTTCTCTTTACATATTTGAGCTGTTTTTGCCATAATATTGACTTGGTCTTTTACCAAATAGGGCTATCTCCTGTATACCCCCCCCCCCCCCCTACCTTGTCACAACACGACTGATTGGCTCAAACACAAGAAAGAGAAATTCAACAAATCAACTTTTAACATGGCACACCTGTTCATTGAAATGCATTCCTTAGTGACTACCTCATGAATCTGGTTGAGTGTGCAAAGCTGTCCTCACGGCAAAGGGTGGCTCCTTTTGAAGAATCTAAAATATATTTAGGCGTAATACTTTTTTGATTACTTATTCCATATGTGTTATTTCATAGTTTTGATGTCTCCACTATTTTTCTACAATGTAAAAAAAGAAAACATGAATGAGTAGGTGTGTCCAAACTTTTGACTGGTACTATATATTTAGTGTGCTTGCTGAAAGCAAGCCCACTCTAGCGCTCTTACATATTAATTATTCCCCTCACTCTAGCACTTAAGCTATCAACATGAAAACACATTTTAAACTTGTAGACTGGCTTTCTTGTAGACTGTTTTTTTGCAGGTTGCTTGAGAAAATATTTTTTATACTATTAACTTTTTGTTCTACAACCATATTTGCATACATTTCAGTGGCCATAGACTTGAATGGTAACATTTTAAAAGTTCTAGATGCTACTTGAACCGTGTAAGCTATCAACTCCAATGTTGAAATGTGCAGACTGACTCAACTTCGATGTCTTGCATACAGCTTGTCTTGCATACAGCTTGTCTTGCATACAGCTTGTCTTGCATACAGCTTGTCTTGCATACAGCTTGGCTTGCATACAGCTTGTCTTGCATACAGCTTGTTGATACTATCTATACTTTTTGAACTATAACAATTTTAAATGTGCATAAATAACATGGGTTTGAATGAGAACCATAGGAATACAGTGGTAGCTATTGAAAATGGTCCTGCTCCTCAGCCAATTAAGCTACAAGATCATCTTTAAAACATTGAAGCTATCCTAACTTCAAATGATCTGAAACCTTTAAAATATACTCAATTTGAATTTGCGTAAATTGGCATAATGCCAACCACAACAACAGTGGTAGACCATTTTAAATGCTACTGATCTTTTACCACCTCAGCTGCAAACATTAAAACTATCATTTTCAAAAGTCTATAAATGTCAAACTATTGACATTTGCATAAATTAGCATCAAAAACTAACCCACCAACAGTAATAGTAAACTTTGAACCATTCAAGCTGGAAACCAAACCAATTTCGGGAATTGTTTTATTTCTAGTTTGATCTTGTCCTTGGATTTAAAATGTCCTCTCGAATGTTATTTTCACCTTCAAATAGCCTAATTCTTTAACCTTCCACAATCAAAGTCTGGAGTACCAAGTGGTTAAACACTTTTTTCAACGTTTATGCCCTTAGACAAATCAACTCTCCTATTTTCTAAGTGCTTCCAACTAGCTGAGAGTGAATTACTTTATTTGCCCTTAATGAAAGGAATGGGGAAAAGAAAGGGGAAGTCTGAGAGGGAAGGGTAGGATACAATACATTGCAAATTGGAGATGTCATTTAGTGAGGCTTTTTGCACAACTGATGTCAGCAACAGTATATTGCACAGTGAAGAATGAAAGGCCTTTTTCCTGCGTTCAGAGAGCTATACAGTCTGTCTGAGTGATGCTTTCCTACTCTGCATGGCTTAGCTAAGCCAGACATGCTGTGGATAAGCTGCTGCCACAAGTAATCGTACATGGAAGTTGATGATCTCCGTGTTTTGGGCCCTCAAATCGGTTTCAGAACTAAATCTGTTTTACAGAACACATCCTCAACCAGTCAAATTAAAGTTGTATTTGTCACATGCGTTGAATACAACAGGTGTAGACTTTACTGTAATGCTTATTTACGAGCCCTTTCCAAACAATGCAGAGCTTTAAAGTAAGAGAAATTTGCTAAATAAAAAAAGGAAATTGTAACACAATTAATTATAGCTAGGCAGTCCCCACCCATTTCATGTATCCCAACAGAGCAGCAAGGTTATTTCCTTTTACAGTGCGTGCTTCGTTAAACTATATAGCAATAATATTGAAGGATGGCAGCAAGCTATCGGATTTTATGTCTCCTAAATTTACAGCATGCACTGGTGGAACTGTAATGTTGAGTTCACAGTGCAAATGAGTCATTAGTGCTTTACATTTTGTAGGTGGCATGAACCCAGAGCCATAGGAAACATGGAATTAGACACAAATAATTAATGTCTGCACACTACAGGAAGTGGGTCCAACAATTGCTAAAGAAAATTATCCTGGTCTGAAAGTAAGTTTGTTAAATTGAAACAAATCAAATTACATTCAAATAATAGGGATGTTACTCGGTTAGCTGCTGAAAATACATATGTCTGGTCATGCTTATCGGTCTATTGGTAATTTTCATTCTTTTGTGGAATTAAAAACAAGCTATTTTTATTTCTCAATATCAATTCGTAATTAAAGCGCACCTCCCATTCGCCTTTCGGGTGTACAGGCCATAGCCTGCCTACCTTTTGACTCAGCGAGTCACCCACCACTTTGCAATGTGAGCTTGAGGCAGTAGAATTGAAACCGGAAAGTTTACTTTCCTTCCAAATAATGAGGCATGTCTTACCTTTCTTCAAAGTAGCCTTGCAAAAATCCATCCGTAGAAATGTGGAGGCAATTTATTCTCTAAAGACTTCCTCATGCCATTAACCAGCATTTCTCCCCTGTTCTAGTGTTTTTCATATCAACTCTCTTTTGTTGTCCAGAAGCCAAAGGCACAATCCTAGTCATATTAGCAATCCATCATAGTTGTTGCTATTAGATTCCCCCTCTTTCTAAATGTCTAACGGAAATGTTCATCTCTATCACAACCGCTCGCGTTAGGTTTAGAACTGTGTTTTCCACAAATTGCATTTTGGCAAATGTTTGAAAATTATGTTTTATCTGCTTCATTACAGGATTGTTTAATAATTTTGAACTGTAAGGTGATAGGCTTGCTATTGCTACACGTTTCCCTTAAGCTCGTAATGAGAAATGTCCGGTCCTTGTATGCATGCATAGTATAAGAGAGGAAGAGACAAAAGCGAATGGTTTCACTCTCGCCAAAATCTGTCCAAAATAAGCCCAATATGTTTCTATGGGTTTATTTTGGGCCTAGTCTCGTCGCCTGCCTTCCCGCCTTGGGCCGACTCCCATTGTTAGGGCAGAAACAAAAGCATCTCATTCTTATATACAGATCTCTAATAGTATTTTCTGTTGGTCTCCTCATTCTACTGTTTGGAAACAATTTAATCGTTTGTTGACCTATTAATGAGGGTCAGTTAGTCGTTTCCATCTCTAAAATTTCCATCTCTGAAGTGGATGGGAATTATTTTTAGGAAAATGCCCTGACTAGTAACATAGTTTAAGATGTTGGTATGGTAACTTCCCCAAAATACCATGTCATTTTGAACATTCATCACTGTAGTAGGCCAGCCTACAGCTGTAGTGCAGTGCATGACAGTGATGGGCATTTGGGTTTGTAAGGATAAGTGAATTGCCCAAAACCTGCATTAACAGAACATTGGTGTTTGGCTGTCTTCCTGAATAGAGATTAAAGTGAGAGTCTGGAGCGAAGGATTAGCTTTACCAGTGGGAAACATCTCCATCTGCATAATTTGATCATTTTCAGCTGACTACACCAGTGCTAAACTGAAAGCTGTCCATAGTTTATAATTATAGATGTACGGCTCTGGTTTCAAGTATAGAAATTGCTGGTCTATTTGGGAAAGCCCGCTCTCTTCCCCAAGTTGACTTTAGCCTTTCTCTAAACAATGCCATGGAATCAACAGATGACGTTTGTGATGCAATGGAGGAGGCATAGTCCTATTTGTTTGTGGGGTTGTTTTTGTTTAAGTCAGCTTTGGAAATATAGTTCTGGACATTTGTTGTAATCGGCCATCTTCTATTTTTTATAGAGTATACCATTAGTGAGGAGTGAATTTATAGCAAATAGAATAGGCATATCAATGGATACCCTCTACTCTGTATCCTCTGATGATTCACTGCCATGAAGATATCAATAATTTCTGTGCTTTTTCCTTGAGGGCTTTTGGTTGTGGTCCTGACCTCAGGGCACTAATGGGTGTCATTCAGCCACAGAGGGGGAAAACTGCGCCATGTAAATTGGGTCAATGCTGCAGACCCACCCTTTATTCTGTGCTGTTGAGAAACTTATTTTTGCCTTAAGGTAGATGTGCGTTAGAGAGATCTAGTTTGTTTTATTTAACATAGTGCTTAGGGCTTCAGAGGAATGGAAGGTATGTGTCTGTGACTTAGCTGCAAGATCCATTTAGAATTTCTTTAGTTATCAGTTTTCCGTAATCCAGGGCATCTTGATACTGTTAGGTACTCTCACTTAGAGCAGGGAGACCTCTCTGTCAATAGCTGGAATGTAATAATACATTTTCTTTTGCTGGCAGTGTAGTGAGGGGACTGGACGTATGAAGTTGAACTGGCCTATTCCATTGCAGATGTTACTTCACCACTGCCTAAACAGTAGGCCAGATGTAAAACCTGAAGCTGTTCAACTTTCAGAACATTCCTCTATACAGTATTGCATAACCCAGGCCCTGCATGTCGCCAGGCACTCTCATTTGTTGACTTCTGTAATCGAAAAAGCCTTGGTTTCATGCATGTTAACATCAGAAGCCTCCTCCCTAAGTTTGTTTTACTCACTGCTTTAGCACACTCCGCCAACCCTGATGTCCTTGCCGTGTCTGAATCCTGGCTTAGGCAGGCCACCAACAATTCTGACATTTCCATACACAACTACAACATTTTCCCTCAAGATGAAACTGCCAAAGGGGGAGGAGTTGCAATCTACTGCTGAGATGTCCTGCAAAGTTCTGTCAGACTTTCCAGGTCTATGCCCAAACAGTTAGAACTTCTCATTTTAAAAATGAATCTCTCCAGAAATAAGTCTCTCACTGTTGCCGCCTGTTATTGACCCCCCTCAGCTCCCAGCTGTGCCCTGGACACCATATGTGAATTAATTGGCCATCATCTATCTTCAGGGTTCGTTCTGTTAAGTGACCTAAACTGGGATATGCTTAACACCCCGGCAGTCCTACAATCTAAGCTAGATGCCCTCAATCTCACACAAATCACAAAGAAACCCAGCAGGTACAACCCTAAATCCGTAAACATGGGCACCCTCATAGATATTATCCTGACCTACTTGCCCTCCAAATACAGTACCTCTGCGGTTTTCAATCAGGATCTCAGTGATCATTGCCTGCATCCGCTATGGGTCCGCGGTCAAACGCTCCCTGAAACACTTCTGCGAGCAGGCCTTTCGAATCGACCTTGCCCGGGTATCCTGGAAGGATATTGACCTCATTCCGTCAGTAGAGGATGCCTTGTCGTAATTTCCTCACCATCTTAAATAAGCATGCCCCTTTCAAAAAATGTAGATCTAAGAACACTCCAGACCTGACTGCCCTTGACCAGCACTAAAACATCCTGTTGCGGACTGCAATAGCATTGAATAGTCCAAGTGATATGCAACTGTTCAGGGAAGTCAGGAACCAATACACGCAGTCAGTCATGAAAGCAAAGGCTAGCTTTTTCAAACAGAAATTTGCATCCTGTAGCTCTAACTCCAAAAAGATTTGGGACACTGTAAAGTACATGGCGAACAAGAGCACCTCCTCCCAGCTGCCCACTGCACTGAGGCTAGGTAACACAGTCACCACCAATAAATCCATGATAATTGAGATCTATGGCTGGCCATGCTTTCCTCCTGGCTACCGCAACCCCGGCCAACAGCTCTGCTGTGTTTATGTGCAGGTCTTTCGTTAAGAATTCCCTGCCTGTGTTTCTGAATGGTACTAGGTTCGTTGATATCGAAGACTGATCGACTTTGTGTGTGTGTGAAGGAGAGAAAGGGAAAGCGAGAGTTTGTTTCTGTATGGTGGTGACAAATACATGCGCACACAGAGACACTTGAATGTGGCCTGGCTTGTGACAGAGTATTTTTAGTATTGGACTCACTGTGACGAGTCAATCGGGGGAGCACTGCTTGTTGTCATAAGAACACAAGATCATTTGAATGTCAAGGGCAGGCTATTCAGCCCATCTATGCTCACCATTAATCTGTTGTAAACGATAAGCCTTGTCAGTGCCACCCATGATGTTGAGGTGGAACCAATTATACCAAGTGAACAAATCAATATAAGACGCCAGTGTTTGAATAGTCATGTCCACAAAGTAAAAATTGGACCAGTGAAACAACCCTCCCTCCTGGCTTACCATTTTAAGTGAAGACTGAAATATATGATTTTTCTGTGAAAATCCTGTTCCCTTCAGGATATTATCATTAGTAGTCTTCTATGCAAAGTAAATAATATGAATAAACTAGGTTAACTCAAATGCATATTATACGAAGCTGTTTGTTGCACTAATATGTCTTCCTCTCTCTTAACAGGGTCCTTTTTTGAGGGGCATCTTTTTCTCCCTCACCCCTTTTCCCACTTTTTTTTTTATTTTTGTTTGATTTATTTTGGTGCTGTGACTCAGAGAGCATTGTCATCTCAGAGTCTGAGCACAACTACGTCAATGATTTGGGGTTTGCCGGCGCCCACTGACGGACAGAAAGGCCCTGTAGATTTCACAGCACACAGAGAGGAAACATGAGCACAACCAAGCCCAGCGGGCTCAAAGCGCCCAGCAAGATGGGTAGGTCAACGGGGGCGCCAGCCACCAAGACCACCCCCTCCGCTGGTAAGAGGTCCTCGTCCCCCTTAGCACCAGCAGTTCTCATGTCCTTGCTGCTTCTCATTAAGGCTGGTAGCTACAGCACCTAACCTCTGACTTTGATGTCATCAATCAGCTTAAGGTTGCAATGAAATGGGCTTTACTGCTTCATCAGTCTGGATCTGCTGATGCGGCTTGACTAGATTTGATGTAGACATGCTGATCGGTCACTGGCCATTTTGATTCCATAGGCTATAGTATTTACCCCCAAAATCTCTCCAATATGGTGGATTAACTATATTTTTAAGTAGGAGAAATTTTGTGAATTGAGTTCACTAGAGGCTTTAGACACAGCAGGCTTGCTGTGTAAAATGTGATCCCTGTGCTGGTATTTTGTTTCAAAGCATTGACAGTCGGGTCATGTGAAAATGCCACTGTGAAGTTTGGCCTCATGTAAATGTCATCCAATCAACTATTACTTTGTGCATTGCTCGGCTGTTATCATATGAGCCAGTTTATTTATATGTAGAAAATCAGGCAACCTTAATTATTGGGCCTGATCAAATGTTGACGGTAGAGTGCCTTCAGAAAGTATTCATACCCCTTGACTTATTCCACATTTTGTTGTGTTACAGCCTGAATTTTTCTCACCCATGTTTTTTGTACATAATTTACGTAAGTATTCACACGAGTCAATACATGTTAGAATCACCTTGGGAGCAAATACAGCTGTGAGTCTTAATGGTAAGTCTCTAAGAGCGTTGCACACCTGGCTTGTACAACATTTAGCATATATATATATTTTTTTAAAGTTTTCAAGCTTTGTCAAGTTGGTTGTTGACCATTGCTAAACAGCCATTTTCATGTCTGGCCATAGATTTTCAAGCCGTCCAAAAAATATATAGTTTTTCATTTTTACAGCGGTTTGAAGCTGGTGGACCAAAACCGAAAGTAACTTTTGTTTTGGTCCACCAGCTTCAAAAAACGGTAAAAAATATATTCTTTGTAATTTAAAATATATTTCACAACGAATTTGATGGTACAATGATTCCTTACACTATTAGTGCATGTTTTCTCACATAAACAGTGTAGAATTTTAACAATCAGGAAATTACGATTTCCACTAGATCAGAACAGCTCCACAAAGTCAGAACAGCTTTCCCAGTTTGACAACAGATGCCACTCCGGCGGGAGAAATCAATAGGTGAATTTCACAGCCAATCACAACACTGACGGGTAAGTAATACTGTGAAACACCATCATTCCACTGTTTGCGCTAGATATGTTATGGACATTTTCTGAAATAACAATGCGATTATTCTAAGAAATCCTGTGTGTAGCATCTTTGAGTCAAAACTGTAACTAGGCCACTCAGGAACATTCAATGTTGTCTTGGTAAGCAACTCCAGTGTATATTTGGCCTTGGGTTTTAGGTTATTGTCCTGCTGAAAGCTGAATTTGTCTCCTAGTGTCTGTTGGAAAACAGACTGAACCAGGTTTTCCAAAAGGATTTTTACTTATGCTTAGCTCTATTCCGTTTCTTTTTTCCAATAACACTCCCTAGTCCTTGCAGATGAACAGCATAACCCATAACATGATGCAGCCACCACCCTGCTTGAAAATATGAAGAGTGGTACTCTGTGATGTTGGTGGATTTGCGCCAAACATAACGCTTTGTATTCAGTACATGAAGTTCATTTCTTTGCCTAATATTTTGCAGTTTTACTTTAATGCCTTATTGTAAACAAGATGCATGCTTTGGAATATTTTTCATCTGTACAGGCTTCCTTTTCACTCTGTCATTTAGGTTAGTGTTGTGGAGTAACTACAATGTTGTTGAACCATCCTCCATTTTCTCCTATCACAGCCATTAAACTCTAACTTTTTTAGTTTTAGTCACCATTGGCCTCATGGTTAAATCCCTGAGCGGTTTCCTTCCTCTCCAGCAACTGAGTTAGGAAGGACACCTGTATCTTTGTAGTGACTGGGTGTATTAATACACCATTCAAAGTGTAATTAACAACTTCATCATGCTCAAAGGAATATTCAATATCTGCTTTATTTATTTTTCACTATCTTCCAATAGGTGCCCTTTGCGAGTTATTGGAAAACCTCCCCTGGTCTTTGTGGTTGAATCTGTGCTTGAAATTCACTGATCGACTGAGGGACCTTACAGATAATTGTATGTGTGGGGTACAGAGATGAGTTAGTCAAAAAAAGGTTAAACACTGTTATTGCACACAGTGAGTCCATGCAACTTATGTGACTTGTAAGCAATGTTTTACTCCTGAACTTATTTAGGCTAACCATAACAAAGGGGTTGAATACTTATTGACTTGACATTTCATTGTAAAAATGTCTAACATGATTCCACTTTGACATTATGGGGTATTGTGTGAAGACCAGTGACACAATCTCAAATTAATACATCTTAAATTCAGGCTGTAATAACAAAGTGGAAAACGTCAAGGGGTGTGAACTTTCTGTAGGCACTGTACGTAACATATTTCACTCTGGGATAAGAGTTTGGAACTGTTGAATAGCAGGGTAAAGGTGTCATGTTCTGTGAGCTAACCCCTTCATGTTAGCCCTGTTAGTTCAGCTCACCCTGGACCAACTTTAGTGGCGTTGGCACACTGGCAGTAATTGGATGATTTCCACCTGTTTCCATGCAGCCGGATCCAAAGTAGCTGCAGCCGACAAGTCCACTCCAGGAGGCGGTGCAGCTGGGACACAAGATGGCGGGGAGAACTTCCAGGTTGGGGAGCGAGTGTGGGTGAATGGGAACAAACCTGGTGTGGTGCAGTTCCTGGGGGAGGCTCAGTTTGCACCAGGACAGTGGGCTGGCATAGTGTTGGATGAGCCCATTGGGAAGAACGATGGCTCGGTGGCAGGGGTGCGCTATTTCCAGTGCGAGGCCCTGAAAGGGATATTCACCCGCCCCTCCAAGCTGTCCTACACAGAGGGCGAGGCCAACGGGACTCAGACAGCACCTTCGTCCCGGGCTGGGTCGCCCACCCCCTCCACCGCCAGCCTGGCCTCTCACACCCCCTCTGTCAAAAAAGCCTCAACTGCAACGCCTGCCACTCCAGCCTCCAACCTGGCACGCACAAACAGCGAGTCCATCTCCAACCTCTCAGACACCAGCTCGGTCAAGAAAGGGGAGAGGGAGCTGAAGAATGGAGACCGTGTTTTGGTAAGGCTTAGTTCATTTACACTTTGAATGCAGCTGTTATTTTGGATCAGGTAGCTTTTATCCTGAAGCACCTGCCTGCTCGTCCATTTATGCAAGTTTGTCTCAAATGTTCCTCCTGGCCTCCTAACCCTGTTCCAGGTTAGAGAGGGCTCATCCCCATCCCCACACCCTCCTCTTGCCCCTTGTGTGGCCACAAATGCTGTAAATACAGGCTGGTCTCAGTTACACGACTGACCACTCCTCCCTCTCACCATGGTAATCTCTCAGGAATGTGTCTGCGGAACACAACCTCCTCCCACCTCCTTCCCAACTTCTCACTGACCAATGAGAACATCTGTTCTAACACTCCTCAGTGAGCTCAGTTTCTGTGTATAGTCCCTCTGTTCACAGCCAAGCTCTGTCCTCGTATGAGCACCTTCCGTCCTGAGTGTGTTGTCCAAGGCCCCTCTCTCTCTCTCTCCGTCAGCCTCGGGCTGTGTAACACATTGTGTTAAGAGGAAGTGTCACCCACGCTCAGAGGACGGGAGGGTGCTTTTCTCACCACAGTATTCCTCACTTCTCCCTTTAGAGCAGTGGTCAAAAACCGGTCGATCGCGATACTGGTCGATCTCCAAGGCATTACTGGTTGATCACCAAACGTTGCTGTAAAAAAACAAAGGATAAAGCATTCCGTTGCTATTTTCTTAATTTGTTTGGCTCTGTTGTTGCTAGGTGCACTTGATTCAGCAGCCCTAGTGCCAGGATGGCAAAGTTTTCCTGTTTTTAACCGTTTCATTTGTGTAAAGGTGGAGAACTCCACCTACCCGGCAGGGCCAGAGAGCAAATCAAGTGCACCTTTTGGCCTACCACTGGCCAATCAGGTAGCTCAGATCACTGTGTTTGCACAATTCCCTCAAGCCATAGACTGTAAAAAGAAGCCTCGAATGCACAGCAAAGTTGACACTGACATTTTTAAACTTCTAAACCCATGACAAGAGAGAGACTCAACGAGTACAGCAAAGAGGTGCTGTTTTTATGAGTAAGTTCATGTTTAAATTGTTATTCAACACTGTCAACACGTTCAAAGATGTTATAATTCATCAAATGTGCGTTCTTCCTACTTCCACTCACGCTACAACCAGCATTGCAGCTGCAATGAATGAGTATAGCAAAGTCTTCCGATGAGCTTGGGTTATTATTAGTGGCTTGTGGCTTTTTTAATATCGATGAATATTTAACAGTCTCTGGTCATAGGAGTAACCATATGAATTTGTGCATGAGGCAGAAATAATGCAGTGCGACTTGTTTCACCATCAGCTGGAAGACTGTCCCCTTTTCTCAGCAAATGGAGAGAAAACGGTGGGACGGTGAGTTGGTTGAGAGGCAGCCTCACCACTGCTCCTTCCCTCCCCTCAGACTGACCATCCGTCCCCCAAAAATAATAACGCAAATGATTATGCTCACTTAGCTGTGCCTCACAAGTAATACAACAAATGATCTATTACCAAATCATTTCTAAATGGTCTGAGAAGGACAACATTGGCAGGGTAATTCAAGCATATCCAATATGCAGCGATAATTTATTGGGCCTTTAGCCTACTGCACAAACCTAATTGTTACAGAACTGTTTTTAATAGGTTAATGTTGCATAGGCTTACGTTTAGCCATGTTTAAAACATCTGAGCGGTAGATCTCGGCTTGCATTTTGACTTAGAAAGTGATCACTGCTTTAGAGCATTGTAAAAGGAATCGCTGACGATACATTTATCAGCCCCGTGATGTTGACAGGTTGCATGTATTGATTATTATGATGATTATTATTATTATGAACTGTTGCCTTGGTAGTCTTATCTCATGCCAAGCTAGTTACCCTCTAGGTGCTTTGAGATTCTTTCAGTAATGAAAGCGCTCTATAATAGAAAATCGAATAATAAAAAAATATATTTTTTTAGGCTTTTCTGAACTCTTTCTTTGCACATTCTCTGCAGGTTGGTGGCACAAAAGCTGGTGTGGTTCGCTTTCTTGGTGAAACAGACTTTGCCAAGGGAGAGTGGTGTGGTGTGGAACTGGATGAGCCCCTGGGAAAGAACGATGGGGCAGTGGCAGGAACCAGGTAATCAGACCAGAGAGGATTATCACACAGGCTTGAGAAACATGTTACTCTGGCAACCAGTTTGTTTAAAAGAGAGTTAAGTACCGGCAAGTCTTATGGGTGTTATTTGTATATAAGACTTTTTTTTTCTGCGGGGGGGGCGCAGTGACATCTGTTTTTTTCTTATCCACTTAATTTGTATTTCCTCAGATACTTTCAATGCCTACCCAAGTATGGCCTGTTTGCCCCAGTCCACAAGGTCACGCGTATTGGCTTCCCCTCTACCACGCCGGCCAAGGCAAAGACCATGGTGCGGAAGTTGGTGGCCACGCCCTCGGGCCTGAAGCGCAGCCCCAGCGCCTCTTCCATCAGCTCCATGAGCTCTGTGGCCTCCTCCGTCAGTGCCAAGCCCAGCCGCACAGGCCTGGTGAGGCGCACACACACTCATAAGTGCATCCACATTCACAACTGCAGAGCAACAAGATGTCTGTTCTTTCATTGGTCTTGTCTTTTGTTGTCCTGAGTAGAACTCCCACCCCCCCATTAACCAGTCTAAACACTCTTCTACCTACCCCCCCACCCCACCACCACAGCTGACAGAAACGTCATCACGGTACTCGAGAAAGATCTCTGGCACCACAGCAGTTCAGGAGGTGCTGAAGGAGAAGCAGCAGCACATTGAGCAGCTGATGGCGGAGCGTGACATGGAGAGGGCAGAGGTGGCCAAGGCAACCACCCATGTGGGCGAGGTGGAGCAGGAACTGACCCTGCTGAGAGAGGACCAGGAGCAGGTCAATACACACTGAGTTCCTCCTCATGGTTTACACACACACAAGCATTCGCCCTCAGGATTATTTACACACACATTTCCCCACAGATAAGTCCCAGGACGTTACAGTTTTGGAACTTGTACTCTCATCTGCAGAAGTGTGTTATGTCATACATGACCATGACCAACCTTGGGTAATGGTTTGGGAAAACACCTCGCTGTACCTCACTCATGTCACAAAAACCTCTGCACTGCCATCTGCTGGCAATGAGATAGCACTTGTTTTTATAGCCAACTCCCAGATGCATAGCGGCCTTCCATAACATTGTTTTGTCATGAGTGTCTCAACTTATATTCATGATCTGTTTTAATGAATGCATATTCATGTGTTGTGAAGATGGAGGCCAAGATGGACCAATTACGCACCCTGGTGGAGGCTGCTGACAAGGAGAAGGTTGAGCTGCTCAATCAGCTGGAGGAGGAGAAGCGGTGAGGCTTCAGAGGGGTGTGGGGTGAAGGGAGTCCAGGGGGTATGGGGTCTAACTATATGGGTATAACTATGTTCTGATGGTATGTTATCAGTACAGTATCACAGGAGGAAAATGGGGAGGGAGGGGGGGGGGGGCATTATGTAGGTCAGATTGAAACCCTGTTTCAAACCCTTGATCCATGATTCCTTTTTCAGACCTCTTATGTTCAATGTTCCTGAACTATAATCTGAAGTGTGCTCTGTGTGATAGGAAAGTGGAGGACCTCCAGTTCCGCGTGGAGGAAGCTTGCATTACCAAAGGAGACCTGGAGGTAAACACACACACACTTCTACACAAACTCAAAAATATGAATACAGTTTTCCTTTCTAATGCTATGGAGCATCTTTGATCTCAAGTTAAAATCGCCCCTAACTGACTGGAATTAATCCATTTGATGCTGAGGTGTATCAGAAATCCACCAACACTGCATCTCATCAGGACTGCCGTTGAAACTCCTTGTCTTGTGAAACAGACATTTTGAGTTAAAAGCATCCTGTTCTGATGAGTGCAGACTAGAGTCCACCTCTGGAATTAACATCCCTGGTCCCGATCCCTGAGATTAAAGTGGTAGGGTGTTCGTTAGATTCTAACATAGTCAATTAATAAATCTTATTGAAGGTCCCTATTTGGCTACTCTGTGTACATTCCATCAACAGTTTGGCCACCGGCTTGTGATTTTAAGTTGGCAAGTGAGTGATTGGTGTCCTTGTCAGTGACATGTCCTTAATCTAGTATGCCAAGGACTGAGCATGAATATTCTCTTCAGTCTGTCTAATCAATCAATCAATCAAATTTATTTTATATAGCCCTTCGTACATCAGCTGATATCTCAAAGTGCTGTACAGAAACCCAGCCTAAAACCCCAAACAGCAAGCAATGCAGGTGAAGAAGCACCAGAGATCTGTCCTGCCCAGTGCCCACAGTCCTATTAGGTTTGTTGCATGGCATGATCGATGCCATCTCACTCGAGACTGAAATCTCATTCTTTATCGTGTGACAGTAAGGTCCTCCATGGAACAGAGCTGTCAGAATCAGACCTGACTGAACCTGGCTCTGATGTTCTTTTAGTGTCCATGAAGTCATGCTTTTGTAGAGGATCAGCCTGAGCACGGCACTGTGCAGACTCGCTGATCTACAAATAACTAAACTATTATCCATGTATTGTCATTCTTCCAAATATGCGCAGTGCCTTGATTAGACCGATCTTCACAAACCTGGAGGTCTTCCTCATTTCATGACTATGTAGCATGTGGATATTAACACAGCTTGAATGTTCCCAACTTGTTTTTGGAACACTGTTTGCTTGAAATAAACACACGAGCCTAGGATCATTTTAGGAATTAGTTGTTTTTTATTTCTTTCCTGCTTCCCTCTTGCTAAGAAATGTCGTTGGCACATCAGACTGTAAGGTTTGCACACTGTTCTTCACCATCGCTCTAGTGCTATTTGATGGGAATGTGGAAATGTGGGCTATTTCTTGGAGAACAACTTACTTTTTCTGCCTCTCCCTTGGTTAACCATATCTTTGTTTATGGAGCAGAGACTGGGAAGCAGGTGGACCCGGGGCTGTTTAATATGTACACGTCTGATCAAAGGATTTGTGTCATTATTTATCCCACAGTGCAACTCCAATCAGGGGACCATCCCAATTACCCTGATGGCGTCCCACATCAAATGTTGTCTTTAAAAATGAGTGCTACAGGGTTAGAAGTAATACCCCTTTTTTATCTTCCTTTGATTGCATACTAACTTTCTGTGTACTACTTACTGCAGAAATATATATTATTCACATGCATGCAGCTTTTAAAAAACAACAACAAACCAAATCAACACAGCAAATGTTTTCTGTTGATTTCAAGCAATTGACGGTGTACTAATGTTGTCTTGTAACTGCTTCAGTCAGTGACGTTACTGCTTCTTTTTCTTCTCCTCTTGTTCATGTTGGCCCAGTGCTAAGCATGGAACCACTGGAGATGCTCCCCTCCACCATCTCACAGCCTAGTCACGGTCTTGACCAACCACTGGAGATGCATCTCACAGCCTAGTCACGGTCTTGACCAACCACTGGAGATGCATCTCACAGCCTAGTCACGGTCTTGACCAACCACTGGAGATGCATCTCACAGCCTAGTCACGGTCTTGACCAACCACTGGAGATGCATCTCACAGCCTAGTCACGGTCTTGACCAACCACTGGAGATGCATCTCACAGCCTAGTCACGGTCTTGAGCTCCAACCTTCCCATTGCCATCTGTTGAAATTGGAAGTAAATGTTCTGCACTTGGTAGCAATTCAATTAATTGCATTTTAATGTAAAAATTAATGAATCGGTCCGAGGGGTGAACTAGGATTTATTTTTTTATACGTTCTGCCCCATTCTACAGTTAAATTATGATTTATTTTTTTATATGTTCTGCCCCATTCTACAGTTAAATTATGATTTATTTTTTTATACGTTCTGTCCCATTCTACAGTTAAATTATTATTTTTTTATACGTTCTGCCCCAGTCTACAGTTAAATTATGATTTATTTTTTTATATGTTCTGCCCCATTCTACAGTTAAATTATGATTTATTTTTTTACTGATTTGTCTGTTCGAAGTAGTTTCTTTATGAATGTACATGGTTTCTGATATTGTTTTATCTGCTGATCAGTGATCTTATACTCACTAAACAAATGGGCGTGATCACAGAAGAGAGAGAGCACAGTGTTGCTGTTACAACCTGCCACGGCATTGCCGTTTCATGTAAATAGTTAAGTTTCATTTCCCTTTCCTGTTCACATGAATGTGCATAAAGGACCTCAAAATCATAGAGTAAAGCAGGAGATGGTGGGGGGGGGGCACAAACATGCCAACAGTGCTTTCTCTTTTTATGTGCAGTCACGTCCATTTCGATTTGCGCTCATTTGCTGGCTCACTTACTCAGTTGTTCACACATACTTCTATGCATTCCTTCCTAGTCTTTCCCTTTGGTTGTTCACCAGGTCATTCTGCATGGATTCCTCTAATCACAACCAACAACTACACATCCATAAACATTGCACATCTCCCCTGCTGCTTCTATCATATCCTCTTATCACCACCTCCAGCTACATCCCCAATGCTCACCTGTGGTTGGCATGGGATCTGCATGGGGTACCCTTCCTTCCTCTCCCTCCCTCTTCCTCTGTCTGCGTTGGGCTGGCATGTGATGGTGGCACTGGTTTTGTTCTCTTCCTCTCCCCTTCTTTACTAACAGACGCAGACCAAACTGGAGCATGCCCACATTAAGGAGCTTGAACAGAGCCTGCTCTTTGAAAAGACCAAAGCTGAGAAACTCCAGAGAGAGTTAGAAGACACTAGGGTAATGGATCTTGCTCTGCACAGTGGTGCGTTTGGAAAGAGGGGTGGAGTGTGGATGGTACCAGGGGTAATGTTGCAACTCTTGGGAGGGTGTACAATGGGTTACAGAGGATCTCCAAATACCTGTTGCACTTGCTTCCATATTTTGTTTTTCTGACCACTTCTGCCATAGAGGCTTGTGGATGGAAAGTCGGTATTTAACTGCATTTGAATATCTCTAAGCAAACATTGAATGGTGTAGTTGACTAATCTTTTTACTTGAAATTAAGAATATTATCTCTTGGCCTCAGCTGTAAGTTCATTCTCTTCCCATTTTGTCAAACATGAAACATTCCTGTATCTTACCAGAACAGGAATCTTAAGCACATGGCTGCTGTCACTCAAAACAAATATTCAGGCTTTAAATCCCCCCTCCCCCCCAAAAAAAAGAACTTATAGTTGTACTTATAGTTTTCCTAAACATCAATCCTGTTGATCCTGATTTGTCATTTTCTGGGTAAAACCTAGACTTAGACTTCGGCCATGTCAGGGCCACACTACATATAGGAAGGATCATTAGGGTTCTCCATCGTGGGGTTATTCACTTGCCTCTTTCTCCATGTTTTCCTCTGCCCACTGTCTCCACAGCTTTTGTGGTGCAACATGGTAGCCAGACAGCACCCCTATACCCAACCGTTGCTCCCAGTTGTCCTTTGTCCCCCCCAATTCTACCAGCCCCAATTGTCCTGCCCATCTGGGAACCCCCGCCTCTTGCAAGTCTATTTCCTGCTCCCACCCCTTAACAATTCTTATATGCGTCTGTCAGGGGTTTCACAGCCAGTGATGGAGTATTAAACTGCCATCCTCAAGGGCAATAGTCTCTGCTGGTTTAGTTTTTTCCCCTGGTTCTTAATTAATCATTTGACGTCATTAGTTGGGGGAGAGAGTCTTAACTATCAAGTTTCTCTGCCCTAAATTGACCCCTGATATAAACGTAAGGATGAAAACCAGTAGAAGCTGTAGCATTTGGGGACAGTAGTTCAATACACAATAATTATGTGTGATGACTGATATGGTTCCAGCTTATATCCACTAGAGGGCGGTGTAGGACTTCAAATGTAGGCATTTTATGCTAATGTGGGTCTGCGCTGTTACTTTCATTGCGCTACTGCAACTATGAAGGACATCTGTTTGTAATGACTTTCTTAGAAAAATATTGACCCATGTAAACCTGTCTGATGACAAGGGGCTTCAACAGCTACCCTCTTGTCCTGCCAGTACACACACAATCACAATGTTTCCATAGGTTGAAGAACATGCTTTTGTTTGAGCCAGAGTTGTGCCGTCCCATAGGTGGCCACGGTGTCAGAGAAGTCCCGCATCATGGAACTGGAGAGGGACTTGGTGCTGAGGACCAGGGAGGTGGCTGACCTGCGGCTGCGTCTGGAGGTCCAGCAAAGCTCAGAGGGCTCAGACTCCACCATCTCCCCTCTCTTGGAAGAGGTGAGCTCTCTGAGGGCTCAGCTGGCCTCTCAAGAAGACCAGCAACAGGTTGAGCTGGTAGGGCTGAAGGAGATGCTGGCAGCGGAGGAGAAGGCCCACAGTGAGGCAGTGTCTCAGTTCCAAGTCTCATCCACCAAGGTCTCAACAGACAACGAGCAGTTGAAGCTGCGCCTCAGTCAGAACGAGAAGGAGAATGCAGACGTCATAGAGCTGTGGCGCTGCAAGCTGGACTCTGCCATCGCCTCACACCAGCAGGCCACGGAGGAGCTGAAGGTGTCCTTCAGTAAAGGGGCCGGTTCCCAGACGACAGAGCTGGTGGAGACCAAGAGTGCCCTGGAGAGGCTGAAGGTGGAGCACAAGCAGGCACTGGAGGAGGCGGGAGCCAGGTTTGAGGCAGAGGCTGCAGCCCGGGCACGGGAAACAGGGGAGCTCAACAAACAGCTGCTGGTCATGTCGGAGGAGAAAGAGTGGCTGGAGGAGAGCCTGCGGTCCAGTGTGGAGAGTGCTGAGGAGCAGCACCTGGTGGAGATGGAGGACGTGCTGGGCAAACTGCACACTGCTGAGCTGAAGGTAAACGAGCTGGAGGAGCATGAAGCTAAGCTTGTCCAGCAGACCCAGGACCGTGCCAAGGAGGTCCAGGAGCAGGTGGCAGCTATGGAGGTCCTGCAGTCCCAGGCAGGCCAAGGTAACCAAGCTCTCCAGAACCTGAGGACCCAGCTGGAGGAGGCCCAGAGCCAAGCTCGCTCACAGGGCAACAGGGTAGGTCCATACCCACGCTATACTACCATTGTCCATGACCATATTCAGTTTCTATTTTGTGAGTTTTCCAGAAAAATAAGTGTGAAACACACCTGTGGTATTTGATGTTGTATTGATTTATCCCTACCTTCAAAGCAATTTGCTTTTGTTTCATTTGACTCATTATTAGCTTTTCCTTCATTTTGTCACTCCTCATTTTTCCCCCCTTCAAAATGTTCTCCATGTCCATGGTGTCATGCCCTGGCCTGTGGCTGTAGGTCAGTGAGTTGAACTCTGAGCTGGAGGGTAAGCAGCAGGAGCTCCTCTCCTTGCAGCAGAGCCTGACCTCTGTGCTGCAAGACAAGGTCTCCTTGGAGCAAGAGCTGGGCAACCTGGTGAGTACTAGGGCTTATGACTGGTGTTGTGGTGCCAGGGGTTGGGAATGGGTGGACTTGCATGACTGTAGGGCTCAAGGTAAGCTCAGGTAAGGAAGAGCATAGCATTGAAATTCTAGCTTTTTGTTTTCATGGGAATGATAAAACGTATCTACCCTCTATTACACACTTACGATACCATCAAAGATATAATCCTTAAATACAAATGTTGGTTAAATAACTTGTGTAGAACATTATTAGTTGTCAATCATTTTGAGGTTTGTCATGGAAAACTCTTGACTTAAGCATGCACAAATGTATTCATCAAAGTTTTTTATTTCCTCAGAAACAAAAACTGTCAGAAAGCACAGACAATCAGGCTAAGTCAACACAAACTATGCAAGGTAAATGGATGTACTTTTTTCATGTATCAACGTTACAGGATGTTTGACCTGTAACAACGTTAGTCTTTGTTTTCTTATTACTTGGGTTACGTGGGTTTTTATCTGCAAGACATTTTACCAGAAAGAAAATGCTGACTTCAAGCTAATCTAATGATTAGCAATTATGTGGTTTTGTGCAAATAATTCATTATTTTGGTCCACATGGCCAAGCAGTAGACAGTATATTAGTGCATGTAGTTGTCTTGCTTAGTGCTAAGAACTTGAATGATGCAAGCTGATAGTGTCGGTCTAAATTCCCTCATTCTCTGTCAGAGTTGCTTTAGAAGCTTATCAACAAACAAAAGAGCAGTGCACATCCCACTCAGAGGCTCTTAGAAGCCAACGTGGAGGTCAGAACACTGGCCAGCACTACCCTTCAGTACACACAGCTCAATATGACCATTCTCCCTACGTACATTCAGTAATGTAACTTTGCAACCTACACCAGGGGTTTCCAAACCTGCTTGTTTTTGTTGTCTTGAGTTTCTGCCCGATAAACCAGGTTGTGATTACTGAATCAATGTGTGAATCAAAAGGGCAACCGCAACCTGTTTTGAGAAAGTTATCCCTGACCAACACCACAAAATATCACCAATGTTTTACTAAAATAATCACTATAGAGAGTCTGAGGTAGTCATTATGTTTATATTGTGTAACAAATTGGCTGTGTACATGTGGATTAAGGCTTGTTACCCATGACTGAATTATGTTTTCCTCTCACTCAGGGCTGGAGAGGAAGCTAAAGGCTGGAGAGGAGAGGCTTGATCAGCTCGCAAACGAAAAGGCCAAGCTCCAAAGTGACATCTCAGACATGATGAAGTCATCAGGCGACAGTTCAGCACAGCTTACCAAAATGAATGAAGACATCACTCAGAAAAAAAGGTACACAATGAAATGTCACAAACAAAGGTGTTCTCAAACATATTAAAGTAGTTTAATGGCTTACTGTCATCTGAGAAGTCCACAATCCGGTTTCCTCCAGTGCCAATATTTAATGAGAGCATGACAACAATGCACAAAACCTGTCCATCACCCTGGTTTATCAGTTCTTCAGTTTCAGTCTAAAACTGTTTGAATCTGTCCTCTACAATGAAGCCACAGTTTGTGTGAATGCCACTGGTCCATTTGGTCAGAGATTGATCTCCCCCTCCTTCCCCTTTTACCAGGAGTCTGGAAGAGTTACAGACCCAACTCGCAGAGGAGAAGGAGCGGGCTGCATGTTCTGAGGAGCAACAACAGCAGGAAGTTGCCCAGAAGGAGCAGGAGCTGAAGGCTGCCAGAGACGAGCATCAGGGCCAGCTAAGCAACCTGCAGGGGAAAATCACACAACTGGTGAGTGAAAACCCAGAGATGGCTTTGAGATGTTGATGATTGGGATAAAGTAGATGATTAGATGTGAAGAGAAGAGGTTTGTTGTAAAACTGCCTACATTCTTCAGTAATAGACGTTTTACTGTCTCTAACCCAAACACTGAAATAATCTACCGCTGTCCCCCTACCAAACAGCAAATGATTGATGTTAGTTACTGTCTCCTTCATTTTATGTGTGTGTAGGAGAAGAGTTTGCAGCAGTGTGAGGCCCAGGCCAAGGATCTTCAGACCTCCCAGCAGAAGGCCCTATCTGAGGCCTCAGAGCACCATGCCAAGCAGCTCCAGGAGCTGCAGGGTCAGGCTGAGAAGACCAAGCAGGAGCTGAGTGTCTCCAGGAAGAAGGCCCAGGAGCTGGAGAGGCTGGTGACTGAGCTGCAGCCTTACAAAGAGAAGGCTCAGGTGAGCACCCACCATATCATTATCAGGACCACCATGTTTTATGTTCTCAGGAGGAGCTGCCTTTTTGTACAAAAAATCTTGCTGCTTTGCGTTAGCTTTCTTTAGGTTGACTGAAGTATTAAGTGAGAACATTTTTCCAGTATAGTCCTATCCACTTTCTGTAAGAGATGTCAGTAGCACCTTATTTTACAGTACCAGAAATGACCTGGTTATTATTATGTCATTACCATTTGACTGTTGTTTCCAAGTCAAATGAAGTGTTGCCTGAAATGGTCTATGGTCAGGTTTGATATTCACTTGATGCTAATTAGACCACCTCACTTCTAATGTCTGGGTAGTAATCATACTGTAGGAAGGAGGAAGGAAGGTAAGAAGTAGCTGAAGTCCGTATTACTTTAATGAAAGGTTGACTGTTAGAACAATTATGGCATATCACAGTGACCTCGTTCTTTGATTTCATTAAAACAAATTTAATCACAAAAACACACTAAGCCCAAGATTCATGTTAGCGTTTTATCTGCTCATATTGTTGCTTTTTGATAATAACTATTTATGCAAGCCCATTGCACCATGTCATATATCATATGTGTTGTCACATATGCACCATCTACATTTCAGCATTGACTGTGTGGGTATGTTGTGGTGTGGTTTTAGGGCCTACTTTGAAAGCAGAGGCACACTTTTATATTTATTTATTTATTTATATATATATATTTATATATATATAGACACACACACACACAGTGCCTTGCAAAAGTATTCGGCCCCCTTGAACTTTGCGACCTTTTGCCACATTTCAGGCTTCAAACATAAAGATATAAAACTGTATTTTTTTGTGAAGAATCAACAACAAGTGGGACACAATCATGAAGTGGAACGACATTTATTGGATATTTCAAACTTTTTTAACAAATCAAAAACTGAAAAATTGGGCGTGCAAAATTATTCAGCCCCCTTAAGTTAATACTTTGTAGCGCCACCTTTTGCTGCGATTACAGCTGTAAGTCGCTTGGGGTATGTCTATCAGTTTTGCACATCGAGAGACTGACATTTTGTCCCATTCCTCCTTGCAAAACAGCTCGAGCTCAGTGAGGTTGGATGGAGAGCATTTGTGAACAGCAGTTTTCAGTTCTTTCCACAGATTCTCGATTGGATTCAGGTCTGGACTTTGACTTGGCCATTCTAACACCTGGATATGTTTATTTTTGAACCATTCCATTGTAGATTTTGCTTTATGTTTTGGATCATTGTCTTGTTGGAAGACAAATCTCCATCCCAGTCTCAGGTCTTTTGCAGACTCCATCAGGTTTTCTTCCAGAATGGTCCTGTATTTGGCTCCATCCATCTTCCCATCAATTTTAACCATCTTCCCTGTCCCTGCTGAAGAAAAGCAGGCCCAAACCATGATGCTACCACCACCATGTTTGACAGTGGGGATGGTGTGTTCAGCTGTGTTGCTTTTACGCCAAACATAACGTTTTGCATTGTTGCCAAAAAGTTCAATTTTGGTTTCATCTGACCAGAGCACCTTCTTCCACATGTTTGGTGTGTCTCCCAGGTGGCTTGTGGCAAACTTTAAACAACACTTTTATGGATATCTTTAAGAAATGGCTTTCTTCTTGCCACTCTTCCATAAAGGCCAGATTTGTGCAATATACGACTGATTGTTGTCCTATGGACAGAGTCTCCCACCTCAGCTGTAGATCTCTGCAGTTCATCCAGAGTGATCATGGGCCTCTTGGCTGCATCTCTGATCAGTATTCTCCTTGTATGAGCTGAAAGTTTAGAGGGATGGCCAGGTCTTGGTAGATTTGCAGTGGTCTGATACTCCTTCCATTTCAATATTATCGCATGCACAGTGCTCCTTGGGATGTTTAAAGCTTGGGAAATATTTTTGTATCCAAATCCGGCTTTAAACTTCTTCACAACAGTATCTCGGACCTGCCTGGTGTGTTCCTTGTTCTTCATGATGCTCTCTGCGCTTTTAACGGACCTCTGAGACTATCACAGTGCAGGTGCATTTATACGGAGACTTGATTACACACAGGTGGATTGTATTTATCATCATTAGTAATTTAGGTCAACATTGGATCATTCAGAGATCCTCACTGAACTTGTGAAGAGAGTTTGCTGCACTGAAAGTAAAGGGGCTGAATAATTTTGCACGCCCAATTTTTCAGTTTTTGATTTGTTAAAAAAGTTTGAAATATCCAATAAATATTGTTCCACTTCATGATTGTGTCCCACTTGTTGTTGATTCTTCACAAAAAAATACAGTTTTATATCTTTATGTTTGAATCCTGAAATGTGGCAAAAGGTCGCAAAGTTCAAGGGGGCCGAATACTTTCGCAAGGCACTGTGTGTGTGTATATATATATATATATATATATATATATATATATATATATATATATATATATATGATGACATTTTAATTCATGCTTCAATAATCTTGATTAAGTGGATGTAGTAACCACATAATTGTTAGTGGTTTAATTAGTGTCGTTTCGTGATGAGTAGCCGGTATGTAAAGTGTAGGGCTTCAGTCTGTGCTCACCATTTATGGGTTGTTCCACAATTTCAATCCCTTTTTGGTAGCGTAACTTGTTGTAAAAAAGCTTTTTCCTCATGATACCATCTATTTTGTGATGTGCTCCAGTCCCTCCGGCAGCAAAGTACATGATGCTGCCACCCCCTTGCTTCACGGTTGGGATGGTGTTCTTCGGCTTGCAAGCCTCCCCCCTTTTCCTCCAAACATAACGATGGTCATTATGGCTAAACAGTTCTATTTTTGTTTCATCAGACCAGAGGACATTTCTCCAAAAAGTACGATCTTTGTCCCCATGTGCAGTTGCAAACCATAGTCCAGCTTTTTTATGGTGGTTTTGGAGCAGTGGCTTCTTCCTTGCTGATCGGCCTTTCAGGTTATGTCATATAGGACTCGTTTTACTGTGGATATAGATACTTTTGTACCTGTTTCCTCCAGCATCTTCACAAGGTCCTTTGCTGTTGTTCTGGGATTGATTTGCACTTTTCGCACCAAAGTACGTTAATATCTAGGAGACAGAACGCGTCTCCTTCCTGAACGGTATGACGGCTGCGAGGTCCCATGGTGTTTATACTTACATACTATTGTTTGTACAGATGAACGTGGTACCTTCAGGCATTTGGTAATTGCTCCCAAGGATGAACCAGACTTGTGGAGATCTACAATTTGTTTTTTGAGGCCTTGGCTGATTTCTTTTAATTTTCCCATGATGTCAAGCAAAGAGGCACTGAGTTTGAAGGTAGGCCTTGAAATACATCCACAGGTACACCTCCAATTAACTCAAATGAAGTCAATTAGCCTATCAGAAGCTTCTAAAGCCGTGACATCATTTTCTGGAATTTTCCAAGCTGTTTAAAAGGCACAGTCAACTTAGTGTATGTAAACTTCTGACCCACTGGAATTGTGATACAGTGAAATAATCTGTCTGTAAACAATTGTTGAAAAAATTACTTGTGTCATGCACAAAGTAGATGTCCTAACCGACTTGCCAAAACTATAGTTTGTTAACAAGACATTTGTGGAGTGGTTGAAAAACAAGTTTTAATGACTCCAACCTAAGTGTATGTAAACTTCTGATTTCAACTGTATATATATATATTTTTGCCTGTGGATAACACGGTTGACGTGTTATGCTCGACACACTCAGTTTTACACCACAAAACAACAGAAAATTGCCAAAAAGTGTAGAACGAGCTCGTCTGCTTTTGAACTAGTTTGACCATATTAAACGAGTTCTGTTCACGTCATGGCTTTTTAAAATGCAATATTGGTGCACAATTTCTACTTAATGTCAAAGGGATACAAAAGGGCAGAATTTCGTGGCACAACCATTATAAGACAATTAAAACAGGGTTGTCTACTTGTAAAAACATATTCTCAATGGAAAGTTATTCAATTACGCACACACTCCACCACACCTGGTGCACACTGATTGAAAACCTGAATCATTAGAACCCACTTAGAAGGCACACACACACCTACATACACATCATAAGCACTCCATTGGTGTACCTCTGTTTTCAAAGTTCTCAACTTTTCATGGTGTCAGCTTTGTTTCTTTTTCTCCCAACTGTCTTTTATGCTTGCACCAGCTTAACTTTTCCAATTGCATTTTATAACTTTTGTAATAAAATGCTTGACTTGTTTTGTTTTCCCTTTATATGCCCATTTTTTTCTTTCAACCTTTTTCCCTCAGTTTCTTTCTGGTGAGCTCGACTACTCCGGGCAGCATATTGAGAGATTGTCCACAGACCTGGAGAAGCAAATCTCAGTGCTGGCGCACATGTCTAAGGAAAGCTCAGATCTCAAAGCTCAGGAAGGAAGTCTCAAAAATCAACTCTCTGAACTCGAGGCCAAGCTCTCAGCCTCGGAGGCTAGTCACCAGGAGCTCTCAGGTAAGACTGAAGAACTTCTGACACTGAGGGACAAGCTCACAAAAGAGCAGGAGGAACTTTGGACCACCAACCGGAAGGTAGATGGAGAGAATGCCTCACTATCCAGAGAGGTGGAGAAGCTTAGAGTTGCTGTTGAGGAGGCACAGGCCAATAACAAATCCCTCAGTCAATCTGAAGCGGAGCGTCAGTCCCAAATTGAGGAGCTTCAAAAGACAAATGCAGAGAAGCATGAGGTCCTTTTGAAGTACCAACAGGAGATCCTGCAGCAGGAAACTAAGAGGAAGCAGCTAGCAGAGGTCTATGAGAAGACCTGTGAGGAGAGGAACGAGCTCCAGCAAAGCAGGGAGAAGCTGACCTCTGAGAAGGATAGCCTTTTGTTGGAGAGGGATGCAGCCAGAAATGCTAAGAAATCCCTTGATGCAAAGAATGTGGAGTTGCAGGCAAGGTGTCGGTCTTTAAGCTTGGAAAAAGAAGACTTCTGTCTGAAAAACACTCAGCTACAGGCACAGACAGAGACCTTGGGCAAAGATAAAGTGGAGATGTTTACTCAAATGAATGCTGCCATTTTTGACAAAGAGGCCCTCCAAGCCTTGAATGCAGAGCTTCAAAATCAGCTGAATGTCACTAAGAAGGATCTTGAGAAGTCTGTCCGTGACAAGGTTGAGCTACATGCTTCAAAAATGAGCCTGGCCAAAATGCTGGACCAGTCCAAGACCAGCAGTGAGGTTACCGACTCTGAGAGGCTTCACCTCCTGCAGGAGAAAGAGGACCTGCTTGCTACCCAGCGAAAGGTGTGTTCTGAGAAAGATGAACTTATCAAGGAGAGAGAAGAGTTAAAGGAGAAGCTCAGACTTTCTACAGAGGAAGTGGCAACCTCTAAGGAGAAAGTTAAAGAGCTGTTGTCATCTTTTGGCAAGGAGAAGGAAGCACTTTGTCTCCAGAATGCAGAGACTGAGAAGGCGCTACACTCCATACGCAAAGAGAAGATGGCTATAGAATTAACACTGGAAAAGCAGAACATGGAGAGTGACTGTTGGGTACATGAAAAGGAAGAGCTGGAAGAAAAGCACACACAGGAGATCTCTGAAAAGTGTACTCTAACAAAAGAGCGTGACAAGCTAGCAGGTGAGATCTGCAGTATGAAGGACCAGTTGGACAGCTCCACTAAGGCCAATGATGACCTGAAGCAAGCCAATTCTAACCTCACGTCCTTGCTGGAGGAATTAAAACAGAAGATAGAAAAGGTGGAGACTGAGGGAGCTTCCTTGAAAAAAGAAAAGGTTGATCTACAGGCACAGCTTCAGAAGCTTTGCTCAGAGCGGGAGGCCCTTGAAAAAAGCAAAACTGAACTTGCAGAGGAGCATCATGAACTAAAAGGCAACTCTGAGCAGATGCGTTTGGAACTCATTCAGCAGAACGATACCCTAACAAAAAAGCAGGATCTCCTGCTTTCGCAGCAGACGGAGCTTAACAAGAGCCTGCAGAAGGACAAAGAGGATTTGCTTCTGCAGGTCCAGGAGTTCAAAGGTCAAACAGAATCACTTTCAAAGGCAAAAATGCTTCTTGAATTGCAGCAGCAGACTGAAGCAAGTGACCGAAGTAAACTGTCCTCTGCAAAGGATGACCTCTCCAGAGAGAGAGAGGACTTACAGACACAGTTGTTCACTCTGACACAGGAGAAGATTACTCTCCTGCAGTCTGAATCCAGCCTGAAGGCAGAGGTTGCCTCTGTTTGTGTTGAAAGAGACACAATGGCCTCTGAGAGAAATAGTTTGCGTAGTGATTTAGGGCAACTTAAGACGACCCACACTGGATTGTTAGGTGAGAGACAGGGTCTGCTTGAGGAGAATGTCCAGATGCAAGTCAAAGTGCAGGACCTCACTCAACAATCTGTCACCAGAGAGAAGGCCATGGATGAGTTGTCTGCCAACCTTAAGGATATTGGAGTGGAGAGAAAAGCCTTTGCTGGGGAGATTGAGAACTTAAAGGCACAGCTGAAGGAGAGGGACCAGGAAAAGGGTGACTTGGCTGGAGACCAAATATGCCTGTCTGCCAAGCTGGAGAAGCTTGTCAACGAGGTCTCCTCCCTGGCTAAGGAGAAGGTAGACCTCCTAGCTATACAGTCCCGCCTGGAGCAAGACCTTTCCTCCCTCCACAGCAGCCAAGAGAGTAGGGATGGGGAACACTCAAGGCTCATGGGGGAGGTAGAGAAGCTGCAAGTTACCCAGACACAGCTTGAAGCAGATGCCCAGGCCCTACGTGCTGAGAAGTCAGTGATGGAGGGACAGCACAAAGCCTCTGTGGAGGAGGCATCTGTGTCTACCAAGGTCAGAGAAGAAATGGCCACCAACCTGGAAGACCTGAAGGTCCAGAAGGATGCCTTGCTCAAGGAGAGGGACAAAGCCACCCAGCAGGTCACCCAGCTTGAGGCTCAACTAAAAAATGCTATTTCCAAGCAGCTTGAGGTACTCCATTACTAACAAACCCCGTAACTAACCCTCACGTTGAGCTGGCTGTGGTCATGTTTCAACCTCACTGCATGCTACTCCGGTCTTCTATTTAACTTAATTTTTGTTTAATCTCCTTTACTAACTGCTCTCTTGCTTCTAGTCCATTGCGAACAGTTTATTTATGAAATGTAAATTCCTTTGGGCTTAGAACGTGATTTGAGAAGTTCCTTGGTTGGGGTAGATGGTTACATCTCCGCTCCCTTAGAATTTGGTTTGAAAATAGTTATTAGTAAGTAGTAGTAGATGTGGGCATTACAATGATTCCTGAGGATTACACTAATTGCATAGGAGAAACAATCATTGTAACCCCCTAGAGCTTCAAAATCCGGTTTGGAATGATTTGGATGACTGACATGCAAAGCATGCAAATTAACTCTGCATAATATGAGAAAATGGAGTGATCCTTTAGGGATCCTCTGGTTAGAGTTGATTTGGGCTGTGTAAAATAAGGCTCCATCAAATGATATCTCAGGACATAGGGGTTCACCTCAACCAACCCCTATCCAAGTAAGTTACAGGTATTTCATTATATATGTCTGGTTGACATGCCCCCCTCTCCCTCACTACCTAGGCAGCGGAGTCCTCAGGGAAGACTGCTGAGGTCGTGGAGTTGCTGACACAAGAGAAGGGCCTTCTGCAGCAGGAGAAGATTGAGGCCCAGTCTCTGCTGGAGGAGTTCAGGAGTGCCAAGCAGGAGATGACCAATCAGGTATATGGAGAATGTAATGCCTCTGTTGGGGTATACTATAGTGGTTGAGCATCATGGATTTTCAATAAGGTATGGAGATTGTTGAAATTGTATGGGTGAGGAATGATGGCTTTGTCACTGTCATATAGGGCTATCACTAAGGACTTTGGAAGGGGCTCCTTGTAAACTTAACAGAAGTTTGGTTTCGGGGTGTAATGGTTGCAAACCACTTTTATAAGTTATTATTCACAGTATAATACAGTGATACATGTAAACAGAATTTTTGCCACAGGTGCTGGCATGCTCACACTCCAAGATCCACGTTAAACAGGATTTTTCAGCCCCATAATTATTTTTTATTTAATCATTTCAACTTGTACTTTTTTTGTGTGTGTTAATTTCATTGCCCAACATAAAATAAGCAATTGCATCAATCCTTTTATGTACTCATACTGGCACAAGTAAAGTTCACTAGGGACTGAAAGCTATAGTGAGAAAAATGCTCTCAACTTGAACTTTCACAACATTCAAACAATCTGTATTATATACCGTACATTAGAAGTGATCTATGTTTTTTTGTTAATGCACAGCTGGATTCCTTGAAGCAACAGAATTCCAAATACAAAAAGGAGCTCAACCTTTCTAAAGAGCAACTCAGCTCAGAGAACCAGAAAATCAGCGGCCTGTGCCAGGAGATGTGAGTATACTGTGTGGTGTGTGTGTGTGTTTGTCTTCAGAAAGTATTCTTACCCCTTGATTTTTCCACATTACACATTTTGTTGTGTTACTGCCTGAATTAAAAATATTAAACTGATTTACACACAATACCTCATAATGACAGTGACATTTTTTTTAAAAATTGTAGCAATTTTATTGAAAATGAAATAAAGAAATATCGCATTTACATAGGTATTCACATCCCTGAGTCAATCATTTGTAGAAGCACCGTTCGTGGCAATTACAGCATTAGGTTGGCTTGTGCATAGCTGATACAGACATACCCATCTGGATTTGTGGATTTTCTTCCTTGCTGATTTTCTCAAGCGCTTAAATTAGATGGGGAGTCTTTCCACAGATTTTCAGTGTGATTCAAGTCTGGGCTTTGGCTGGGCCACTCAAAGGCTTTCATATTCTTGTTCCGAATTACAAACTTTGTCCCATGACCAACTTTTTAAACCTGCTGTCGTGCCTTCTTCACGACTGTGCGTGTGTGTTTGGACCATTCATTGTTTCCTCTATCCTTACTAGTCTCCCAGTCCCCATCACTGAAAAGCATCCCCATTTCATGATGCTGCCACCACCATGCGTCATGGTAAGGATGGTGTTAGATGGGTGATGAGCTGTGCCTGGTTTTCTCCAGACATAAAGCTTTGCATTCAGGCCAACGGGTTACGTTTTTGTGTTTATTATGGATCCCCATGCAGCAGCTACACTTCCTGGGATCCAGCAACATATGACAGATAAATAAATACATACATACATACATACATACATACATACAGTGGGGCAAAAAAGTATTTAGTCAGCCACCAATTGTGCAAGTTCTCCCACTTAAAAAGATGAGAGGCCTGTAATTTTCATCATAGGTACACTTCAACTATGACAGACAAAATTTGAAAAAATTATCCAGAAAATCATGTCTACTTGTGTGTGTCTTATCTGATTCTACTGCATGCGTCAGTCCCCCATGTAGCCATGGCTCTATGTAGTACAATGCGCCTCCCAATAGTCTGTTCTTGACTTGGGGATTGTGACGAGACCCTTGGTGGCATGTCTTGTGGGGTATGCATGGGTGTGCTAGTAGTATAAACAGACACCTCGGTGCATTTAGCATGTTAACACTTCTAACAAAAACAAGTAATGATGAAGTCAATCTCTCCTCCACTTTGAGCCATGAGAGATTTACATTCATATTGTTAATGTTAGCTCTCCTTGTACGTTTAAGGGCCAGCCGTGCGGCCCTGTTCAAATGAATTTACCACAAATGGACTCCAAGCTGTAGAAACATCTCAAGGATGATCAATGAAAACAGAATGCAACTGAGCTCAATTTCGAGTCTTATCGCAAAGGGTCTGAATACTTATGTAAATAAGTTATTTCACAAAACCTGTTTTCGCTTAGTCATTATGTGCGTAGATTTGATGAGGGCAAAAAAAACATACATACATACATACATACATACATACATACATACATACATACATACATACATTTAGGATAAGGCTAACTTAACAAAATGTGGAAAAAGTGAAGGGGTCTGAATACTTTCGGAATACACTATGTATGAAGACCACAGCAGCCCAGATAATTTTCTTACTAGCCCTACCTTCCATTTGTCATCAATGGAATATCCCTGTTGAATATTTTCTCAATGTTGTTAGTCAGATGGGCCTTGACAGTCAGCTGTGTATCTATCTGGCAGGTCCTGGCTCAGTGCCAACATCTGACAGCGGGGTTGGGGCAGAGGGGGTACTATCGCGGTAATTAACCCTTGATGCAGGGAGCAGTTAAATGCAGTTGATCGCTAGGATAATTATTGAACCTGTCTTGATTTATTTATTTTTCTCAATAGATTTACTTAAAAGAAATGCAAACTTGCTTTCTTTACTCCATGCTTTTAATTGTCCTCGCTCTGACATTCTTATTCTGAGTGAAAATACATTACACACACGCACACACTGGGTATGAGTTATAGCTCATTGCTCTCAACAGTTTTCAGACTTTAAATATTCAGACATTGAAGTGTCAGACATTGTCTTCATACCCTACCTCAATTCCCAAATATCTGAGATAAGAATTATTATTGAATTATTATAATGTGTGTGTTTAGTGATAAGCTGAAGCAAGCTACCTCTGTGAAGTCCCAGTCCCTGGTGGCCTTACAGGAGGAGAACAACAAGCTGACCAAGGAGCTTGGCAGCAGCAAGAAGGAGACCAGTGGCCAGCAGAAGGTACCACCACTGGACTGCTGATGTGTTAGCTCCTCCCTCAAACTGCCTCTAGATTTTAAGAATGTAACATTTACATTGAATTACTACAACTTTCCAACCAAGCAATTCATCCTATAATGTATGTTCTTTTTTCTTAGCTGGAAGCTCAGCAGTCCAAGCTCAATAAACAGTTGCAAGAAATGAAGCAAAGGTGAGAAACTGTGTAGAAACATGGTGTATGTAGCTAGCCTTGTCTATAATGCTGTTTTAATTTCCATCCAACTCAAGTGTCTGAAAATTGTTTGCCGTTTCTAGTCGAAAATAGACACTCCCAACAGTTCTGCAATTAACTTCTTGGTGACGGGGGCAGTATTGAGTAGCTTGGATGAATAAGGTGCCCAGAGTAAACTGCCTGCTAATCTGTCCCAGATGCTAATATATGCATATTATTAGTAGTATTGGATAGAAAACAAAATCCAACCAGGAAGTGGGAAATCTGAGGTTTGTAGTTTTTCAACTCTTTGCCATTCCAATATACAGTGTAAATGGGGTCATATTGCACTTCCTAAGGCTTCCACTAGATGTCAACAGTCTTTAGAACTTTGTTTGAGGCTTCTGCTATTAAGGGGAGAGAATGAGGGGATTGAGCCAGGTGTCTGGCAGAGTGCCACAGGCTCGTGACTTGCAGTCACGAGAGTTAGCTCTCGTTCCATTGCTTTTCTACAGACAGGAATTCTCCGGTTGGAACATTATTGAAGATTTATGATAAAAACATCCTAAAGATTGATTCTATACTTAGTTTGACAAGTTTCTACGAGCTGCAACGGAACATTCTGGACTTTTTGTCCGACGTTCGGCTGGACCTGAACGCGCGTTTGGATTTGTTCATTGAACGCGCGTTTGGATTTGTTCACCAAACGCCCTAACAAAAGAAGCTATTTGGACATAAATTATGAACTTTATCGAACAAATCAAACATTTATTGTGGAACTGGGATTCCTGGGAGTGCATTCTGATGAAGATCATCAAAGGTAAGTGAATATTTATAATGCTATTTCTGACTAATGTTGACTACACAATATGGTGGATATCTTTTTGGCTGCTTTGTTGTCTGAACGCTGTACTCAGATTATTGCATGATTTGCTTTTTCTGTAAAGTTATTTTGAAATCTGACACAGCGGTTGCGTTAAAGAGAAGTTTCTCTAATTCCATGTATAACACTTGTATTTTCATCAACATTTATGATGATTATTTCTGTAAATTGATGTGGCTCTCTGCAAAATCACTGCATGTTTTTGAACTACTGGATGTAACGTGCCCAATGTATACTGAGATGTTTTTATATCAATATGAACTTTAGCGAACAAAACATGCATGTATTGTGTAACATGAAGTCCTATGAGTGTCATCTGATGAAGATCATCAAAGGTTAGTGATTCATTTTATCTCTATTTGTGCTCTTTGGCTGGAAAAATGGCTGTGACTTGGTGGTGACCTAACATAATCGTTTGATGCTTTCGCTGTAAAGCGTTTTTGAAATCAGACACTGGCTCGGTTAACGAGAATTTTATCTTTTAAAATGGTGTAAAATACTTGTATGTTTGAGGAATTTTGATTGAGCTTTTTGTTGTTTTGAATTTGGTGCCCTGCACTTTCAATGGCTGTTGGCAAGGTGGGGCGCTACCGTCCCACATATCCCAGAGAGGTTCATCATGGATGTTTGTATCACTTTTCCGTTCATCAACGTGGCATGTCATGTTTGTGCTCTGTCTACACTGTCTGCTAACATCCTCTTTTGCCTTTTTTTAACACATTAATTAAAAATGAAAAGCTGAAATGTCTTGGGTCAATAAGTATTCAACCCCTTTGTTATGGTGTGCCTAAATATATTAAGGATGAAAAAAATGCTTACGTTGCATGGACTCACACTTGTGTGCAATATTAGTGTTTACATGATTTTGGAACGTCTACTTTGTCGCTGTACCCCACACATACAGTTTATCTGTAAGGTCGAGCAGTGAATTTCAAACAAAAGATTCAACCACATAGACCAGGGAGGTATTCGAATGCCTCGCAAAGAAGGGTACATATGGGTAAAACAAATTTAAAGCATATATTGAATATCACTTTGAGCATGCTGAAGTTACTAATTACACTTTGGGTGTATTGAATCACCATCCAATCACTACAAAGATACAGGCGTCCTTCCTAACTCAGTTGCCGGAGTGGAAGGAAACCGCTCAGGGATTTCACCATGTCATCGGACTTTAAAACCATTCGTTTCTAATGGCTGTGATGGGAGGTAACTGAGGATGGCTCAACAACATTGTGAACATAAATGACAGAGTAAAAAGGAAGCCTGTACACAATAAAAAGGCGCTGAAGTAATACTACAAAAAATGTGTCAAAGCCATTAACTTGTGCTGAATACGTTTTATGTTCGAGGCAAATTTAATACAACACATTACTTAGTACCACTCTCCATATTTTCAATCATAGTGATGGCTGCATGTAATTGCTAAGGACTAAATGTTCAGGATAAAAAAGAAACGGAATGGAGCGAAGCACAGAGATCTTAGAGGAAAACCTGGTTGTCTGCTTTCCACCACTGGGAGATTAATTCACCTTTCAGCAGAACAATAACTTAAAACACAAGACCAAATATAGACTGGAGTTGCTTACCAAGAAGACAGTGAATGTTCCTGCGTGGCCAAGTTAGATTTTCAAGCAGATTTAAGTTAACTATGGCAAGATCTGAAAATCGTTGTCTAGCAATGATCAACAACCAATTTGACAAATCTTGAAGAATTTTGAGAAGAAGAATGGGCAAATGTTGCACAATCCAGGTGTGGAAAACTATTAGAGACTTTCCCAGAAAGACTCACAGCTGTAATCTCTCCCAAAGGTGATTCTAACATGTTTTGACTCTGTTACCATAGAGAGGTTTCTGTTCAATGAGTAATCCCTCTAATTCACTTGCTTTTTGTCATCACAGTATGTTTACAGTGCCTTCAAATTATTTATACCCCTTGACTTATTCCACATTTTGTTGATTGAGACTGAATTCAGAATGGATTAAATGTTTGTTTTTTCACAAGTGTATTGAAAATGAAGAATATTAATTGACAAGTATTCACACCCCCGCATATTTTCAATGGGATTCATGTCTGGGCTTTGGCTGGGCCACTCAACGACTTTCACATTCTTGTTCTGAAGCCATTCCAGCATTGCTTTGGCTGTATGCGTGGGGTCATTGTCCTGTTGGAATGTAAATCTTTGTTTTCACTCTGAAGCAGGTTCTCATCAACGATTTTCCTGTATTTGTCTCCATTCATTGTTCCCTCTATCCTTACTGGTCTCCCAGTTCATGCCACTGAAAAGTATCCATATAGCATGATACTGCTACGGGTGATGAACTGTGCCTGGTTTTCTCCAGACATACCGATTTCCATTCAGGCCAAAGAGTTAGTTTTGTCTCATCAGACCACAGAATCTTGTGCCTTATGCTCTGAATCTTTCACGTGCCTTTTTGCAAACTCCAGGCGCTCTGTCGTGTGCCTTTCTCTCAGGAGTGTCTTCTGTCTGGCCACTCTCCCATAATGCCCAGATTGGTGAAGTGCTGCAGTCTGTTGTCCTTCTGGCAGGTTCTCCCATCTCAGCCAAGGATCTCTGTAGTTCTGGTGGTCATTGGGTTCTTGGTCACCTCCCTGACCAAGGTCATTCTTGCCCATTTGTTCAGTTTGGTCAGACAACCAGCTCTAGGCAGAGTCTGGGTAGTTCCATATTGTTCCAATTTCCCAATGATGGAAACGACTGTTCTCTTGGAAACATTCAACACTCAGTTGTTTTATACCCTTTCCCAGATATACAGTGCATTCGGAAAGTATTTAGACCCCTTGACTTTTTCCACATTTTCGTACGTTAAAGCCTTATTCTAAAATGGATGAATTCGTTTTTCCCCTCATCAATCTACATACAACAAAAACAGGATTTTAGAAATGTTAGCTGATTTATTCAAATAAATGTCACATTCACATAAGTATTCAGACATTTTACTCAGTACTTTGTTCAAGCATCTTTGTCAGCGATTACAGCTTAGTCAGTCTTCTTGGGTAGGACGCTACAAGCTTGGCACACCTGTATTTGGGGAGTTTCTCCCATTTCTTCTCTGCAGATACTCTCAAGCTCTGTCAGGTTTGATGGGGAGCATTCATTTTCCCCTCGATCCTGACTAGTATCTCAGTCCCTGCCGCTGAAAAACATCCCCAAAGCATGTGGCTGCCACCACCGTGCTTCACTGTAGGGATGGTACCAGGTTTCCTCCAGACGTGAAGCTTGGCTTTCAGGCCAAAGAGTTCGATCTTGGTTTCATCAGACCAGAAAATCTTGTTTCTCATGGTCTGAGAGTCGTTTAGGTGCCTTTTGGCAGAATTCAAGGGGGTAGCTTTTTACAATTTTTATCCATTTTGAATAAGATTAACATAGCGATGTGGGAAAAGTGGAGGGGTCTGAATGCATTCCCGAATGCACTGTATGCCTCATCACAAATCTCTCAGATCTACTGACAGTTCCTCGGACTTCAGGGTATAGTTTCTGCTCTGACATGCACTGTCAACTTATATAGACAGGTGTGTTTCTTTCTAAATCATGTCGAAACAATTGAATTGGCCGCAAGTAGACTAATCAAGTTGTAGTGACATCTCGATGATGATCAAAGGAAATTATATGCACCTGAGCTAATTTTTTAGTATCCTGGGCAATGGGTGTGAATACTTATGTCAATGAGATTTTCTATTTCTTTTTCAATACATTTGCTAAAATTTCTTTAAAGAATCACTGTCATTATGAGGAATTGTGAGTAGATGGGTGAGAAAATAATCAATTTTGAGTTCAGGCTGTAACAACAAAATGTGGAGTAAGTCAAGGGGTATGAAGACTTTCTGAGGGCACTGTATTAACATTTTTTTTCAAGCTAAACAGTAGACTCCACTTCAAATTTGATTTGTCATATGCGCCGAATACAACAGCAACAATACAACCTTACAGTGAAATGTTTCTTACAAGCCCTTAAAACCTCTATGAGCTAAGGGGCAGTATTTTCACGTTCGGATGAAAAGCGTGCCCAAAGTAAACTGCCTGTTACTCAGGCCCAGAAGCTAGGATATGCATATGCATGGTAGTATTTGATAGAAAACACTCAAATTTCTAAAACTGTTAAAATAATATCTGTGAGTATAACATAACTGATTTGGCAGGCGAAAACCTGAGAAATCCATTGAGGAATTATTTTTTATTTTGGTTTTGTAGTTTTCTATTCAATGCCATTACAGTATCCATTGACTTAGGACTCAATATGCAGTTCCTATGCCTTCCACTAGATGTCAACAGTCTTTAGAAATTGTTTCAGGCTTGTATTCTTATAAATGAGGGAGTAAGCGCAGTCAATGAGTGGACCCCGACGTGTCACAGAGCTTTTTCATGCACAATCCCGAGTGCATTTCTTGTTTACCTTTTTATATTGACGACGTTGAAATATTATAGATCATTTAGGCTAAAAACAACCTGAGGATTGAATATAAACATTGTTTGACATGTTTCTATGAACTTTACGGAATTTTGATTTTTTTTTTTTGTCTGCCTGTTTGGTCTGCGGATTACTGAAGAAAACGCGCGAACAAAACTGAGGTTTTTGGATATAAAGAGTTTATCAAACAAAAGGAACATTTATTGAGTAAATGAATGTCTTTTGAGTGCAACCATATGAAGATCATCAAAGGTAAGGGATTAATTTGATCTCTTTCTGAGTTTTTTGTAACGCTTCTGCTTGGCTGGTTACTGTTGGTAATAATTTGTCAACTGGGCTATGTTCTCAAATAATCATAAGGTGGTTGGATTCACAAGAAGTTAATCTTTAAACCTATGTAAAATGTTTTGTTTTCTGAATATATATATGAGTATTTCTGTATTTGAATTTGGTGCTCTGCAATCTCACTGGATGTTGGCCAGATGGGACGCTAGCGTCCCACATACCCTAGAGAAGTTAAGGAGCCTTTTTGACCGCACTTCCCGCACGGCAAGCACTCCGATACCACTTGTTGTGCGTTAGCAGAGGGAACACTCTATGACTTGAGTCTTAGACAATGTTTTGGGCCTTCCTGTGACACCCCTAGTATATAGGTCCTGCATGGCAGGAGGCTTGGCCTCAGTGATGTACTGGCTGCAGCGCCTTAGTCAGTTTGCCGAGCAGTTGCCATTCCAGGCGTGGATGCAACCGGTCAGCATGCTCTTGATGGTGCAGCTGTAGAATCTTTTGAAGATCTGGGGACCCATTACAAATCGTTCCAGTCTCCTGAGGGGGAAAATGCATTGTCGTGCCCTCTTCACGACTTCCTTGGAGTGTTTGGACCATGATGGTATCCACATCAACAAACTAAGGAACTTGAAGCTCTCGACCCGCTCCACTACAACCCTGTTGATGTTAATGGAGGTGTGTTCGGTCTTCCTTTTCCTGTAATCCACGATCATCTTCTTTGTCTTGATCACGTTGAGGGAGAGGTTGTTGTTGTCCTGGCACCACACTTCTAGGTCTCTGACCTCTTATTGACCATCTCATCGTTGTCGATGTCAGTAAACTTAATGAGGGTGTTGGATTCGTGCTTGGAAACGCAGTCGTTGGGTGAACAGGGAGTACAGAAGGGGACTAGGCATGTACCCCTGAGGGGCCCCAGTGTTGAGGATTAGCACTTCCTTCAGGAAGTCCAGGATCCAGTTGCAGAGGGAGGTGTTTAGTCCTTAGCTTAGTGATGAGCTTTGAGGGCACTATGGTATTGAACGCTGAACTGTAGTCAATGAACAGCATTTTCACATAGGTGCTCCCTTTGTCCAGGTGGGAAAGGGCAGTGTGGAGTGTGATTGCTTAATCTGTGGATCTGTTCAGGTGGTATGCGAATTGGAGTGGGTCTAAGGTTTCCGGGATCATGGTGTTTTGATGTGAGCCATGACAAGCCTTTCAAAGCACTTCATGGCTACTGTTACAAATCCCTTTTGGCCCGACAGTCTAGGGGAGATAGTAACGAGACCCGTAACACAACTCATGCAAATTATAATAGTGAAAAAGTAAAAGTGAGAACGAAATAACCACGACTACTGAAATCTACCATCAAACTCAGGGTTTATTGGAACACACACGGTAATGGGGGGGAGCAGGAAAAGGGGCTGAGCTGGACCCAAGGAATGAAACAATAAGTATTGAAAAACACCCCTAAGCTAGACTAGCCTACTTTAACAACAGCTAACTAACTAACCAAAAATACAGTGGGTGGTCCACCCAGTTCTAACTAGTGTATTTAACAAAGTGTACCTACGGGTAGTGTATGCCCATGGGCGACTTGTCTTGGTTCCCCCTTTTCCCACCAGCAAACAAACAAACACCATAACCAAAAACAATACTCACAGGTGATGACAAAGTGCTATGGAGGTGCTCAAACAAAAGATAGCTCAATACATAAAGAGAGTGAAATCGAGAGATTGAGCTCCACAGCAAACAACTGAATGGGTTTTTAAACAAAGGGAAAGGAACGGTGATTGGGTAGGAAACAGGAGGAGGTGTGTCTTCTGATTGATGATTGATTGGGGAGTGATGATTTTCACCTGTGAGGGGAGAAGGAGAGAAACACACACACACAGGATACACACAGGATACTTGTATCCGTAACAGCTACCGACGGGGACTATGGTGGTCTGCTTGTAGGTATTACAGTCTCGGTCTGGGAGATGTTGAAAATGTCAGTGAAGACACTTGCCAGTTGGTCCGGGCATGCTCGGAGTACACGTTCTGGTAATAGGTCTGTTGAATGTTGACCTGTTTAAAGGTCTTGCTCACATCGGCTATGGAGAGCGTGTTCACACAGTTGTCCGGAACAGCTGACGCTCTCATGCATGCTTCAGTGTTGTTTGCCTCGAAGCAAGCATAAAAGGCATTTATCCTGTCTGATAGGCTCGCGTCACTGGGCAGCTCGCTGCTGGGTTTCGCTTTGTAGTCCGTAACAGTTTGCAAGCCCTGCCACATCCGACAAGCGTTAGAGCCGGTGTAGTGGGATTGTATTTATGCTTTGCCTGTTTGATGCTTATTCTGAGGGCATGGCAGGATTTCTTATAAGCGTCCGTATTAGTGTCCTGCTCCTTGAAAGCGGCAGCTCTAGCCTTTAGCTCGGTGCAGATGTTGCCAGTAATCCATGGCTTCTGGTTGGGATGTACGTACGGTCAATGTGGGGGGGACTTTAAACCTTTTTATTCCATGCTTCTGAATTTAAAGTTTCACAAGCACCATTCTATGTGTATACAGTGCCTTGCGAAAGTATTCGGCCCCCTTGAACTTTGCGACCTTTTGCCACATTTCAGGCTTCAAACATAAAGATATAAAACTGTATTTTTTTGTGAAGAATCAACAACAAGTGGGACACAATCATGAAGTGGAACGACATTTATTGGATATTTCAAACTTTTTTAACAAATCAAAAACTGAAAAATTGGGCGTGCAAAATTATTCAGCCCCCTTAAGTTAATACTTTGTAGCGCCACCTTTTGCTGCGATTACAGCTGTAAGTCGCTTGCAGTTTTGCACATCGAGAGACTGACATTTTTTCCCATTCCCCCTTGCAAAACAGCTCAAGCTCAGTGAGGTTGGATGGAGAGCATTTGTGAACAGCAGTTTTCAGTTCTTTCCACAGATTCTCGATTGGATTCAGGTCTGGACTTTGACTTGGCCATTCTAACACCTGGATATGTTTATTTTTGAACCATTCCATTGTAGATTTTGCTTTATGTTTTGGATCATTGTCTTGTTGGAAGACATCTCCGTCCCAGTCTCAGGTCTTTTGCAGACTCCATCAGGTTTTCTTCCAGAATGGTCCTGTATTTGGCTCCATCCATCTTTCCATCAATTTTAACCATCTTCCCTGTCCCTGCTGAAGAAAAGCAGGCCCAAACCATGATGCTGCCACCACCATGTTTGACAGTGGGGATGGTGTGTTCAGGGTGATGAGCTGTGTTGCTTTTACGCCAAACATAACGTTTTGCATTGTTGCCAAAAAGTTCAATTTTGGTTTCATCTGACCAGAGCACCTTCTTCCACATGTTTGGTGTGTCTCCCAGGTGGCTTGTGGCAAACTTTAAACAACACTTTTTATGGATATCTTTAAGAAATGGCTTTCTTCTTGCCACTCTTCCATAAAGGCCAGATTTGTGCAATATACGACTGATTGTTGTCCTATGGACAAAGTCTCCCACAGCTGTAGATCTCTGCAGTTCATCCAGAGTGATCATGGGCCTCTTGGCTGCATCTCTGATCAGTCTTCTCCTTGTATGAGCTGAAAGTTTAGAGGGACGGCCAGGTCTTGGTAGATTTGCAGTGGTCTGATACTCCTTCCATTTCAATATTATCGCTTGCACAGTGCTCCTTGGGATGTTTAAAGCTTGGGAAATCTTTTTGTATCCAAATCCGGCTTTAAACTTCTTCACAAGAGTATCTCGGACCTGCCTGGTATGTTCCTTGTTCTTCATGATGCTCTCTGCGCTTTTAACGGACCTCTGAGACTATCACAGTGCAGGTGCATTTTTACGGAGACTTTATTACACACAGGTGGATTGTATTTATCATCATTAGTCATTTAGGTCAACATTGGATCATTCAGAGATCCTCACTGAACTTCTGGAGAGAGTTTGCTGCACTGAAAGTAAAGGGGCTGAATAATTTTGCACGCCCAATTTTTCAGTCTTTGATTTGTTAAAAAAGTTTGAAATATCCAATAAATGTCGTTCCACTTCATGATTGTGTCCCACTTGTTGTTGATTCTTCACAAAAAAATACAGTTTTATATCTTTATGTTTGAAGCCTGAAATGTGGCAAAAGGTCGCAAAGTTCAAGGGGGCCGAATACTTTCGCAAGGCACTGTATATAAAGATGGAGTTTCAAGCAGCAACGTTTTGGGCGACCTGACCAAATTCACTTAGAAATGTGAGTTATAGATCTATTATTCTCTTTGAAAGCAAGTCTAAGAAGCGGTAAAACTGTTCTATGTGCACTATTAAGATGCTTCCCATTAAGTTTAGTTTTTTCGTCTTTTATTTTGATTTGTACATGAGCTTCAAACAGCTGAAAATACAATATTTTTTGTTATGGAAAATATATTTCACAGCTGTTTAGATGGTTCAATGATTCTCTACACTAGCTTGTTTTGTCACAAACTGAAATTAGGCAAACTATTAGAAATTTTACAACCAGGAAATGGCGGATGGATTTCTTCATAGTGCACCTTTTTAACCGAACTTAAGAAACCAGTCGGCTGCTGGTGGTACTCCAGTAGACATTAGAGTTCACTCAGATTATGCATGGTCAATGCTTCACTATTCCCTTTTGGAGTGGTTAAACTCTTATGACTATATCATAATTCTGTTTTGCCTTTGACAGAGAGACCACAATGAAGAAAAAGTTAGATGAGGAGAAAGCCTTCCTCCAGAAATCCATCCATAAAAGCAGCGCCTTGATCTCTGAGAAGGATCAGGAGCTGGAGACCCTGATGAGTGAGGTAAGAATTGGTGCTCTTCCCTATTTCTAGACATTTTAATTCCCTAGCCTCATGGCAGGCTCCCTGGCACTAATTCTAAGCCAAAAAGCTTTGGACTAGTCTTATTAGAACTTGAGTTCATTAAGACTTCAGTACATTGTTTTTCAGCATTTGTATAATACACTGAACAAAAATGTAAACACAAAAATATTGTGTTGGTCCCATGTTTGAAATTAAAGATCCCCAAAATGTTCCATACACACACAAAGCTTATTTCTCTCAAATTCTGTGCACTAATTTGATTACGTCCCTGTTAGTGAGCATTTCTCTTTTGCCAAGATAATCCATCCACCTGATAGGTGTGGCATATCAAGAAGCTGATTAAACAGCATGTTCATTACACAGGTGCACCTTGTGCTGGGGCCAAGAAAAGGCACTCTAAAATGTGCAGTTTGGTCACACAATGCCACAGATGTCTCAAGGGAGCGTTCAATTGGCATGCTGACTACAGGAATGTCCAGCGGAGCCAGATAATTGAATGTTAATTTCTCTACCATAATCTGCCTCCAATATCATTTTAGAGAATAGATTAGGGCCAAAACAGTATTTTTTTAAGTTGTTACATTTTGCGTTTTATATTTTTCTTCAGTGTATATACAGTTGAAGTCAGAAGTTTACATACACCTTAGCCAAATACATTTAAACTCAGTTTTTCCCAATTCCTGACATTTAATCCTAGTAAAAATTCCCTGTCTTTAGGTCAGTTAGGATCACCACTTTATTTTAAGAATGTGAAATGTCAGAATAATAGTAGAGAGAATGATTTATTTCAGCTTTTATTTCATCACATTCCCAGTGAGTCAGAAGTTTACATACACTCAATTAGTATTTGGTAGCATTGCCTTTAAATTGTTTAACTTAGGTCAAACGTTTCAGTTAGCCTTCCACAATAAGTTGAGTGAATTTTGGCCCATTCCTACTGACAGAGCTGGTGTAACTGAGTCAGGTTTGTAGGTCTCCTTGCTCACACACACTTTTTCAGTTCTGCCCAAAAATGTTCTATAGGATTAAGGTCAGTGCTTAGTGATGGCCACTCCAATATATTGACTTGGTTGTCCTTAAGCCATTTTGCCACAACTTTGGAAGTATGCTTGGGGTCATTGTCTATTTGGAAAACCCATTTGCGACCAAGCTTTAACTTCCTGACTGATGTCTGGAGATGTTGCTTCAATATATCCACATAATTTTCCTACCTCACGATGCCATCTATTTTGTGAAGTGCACCAGACCCTCCTGCAGCATAGCACCCCCACAACATGATGATGCCACCCCCGTGCTTCACGGTTGAGATGGTGTTCTTCGACTTGCAAGCCTCCCCTTTTTCCCTCCAAAACATAAGGATGGTCATTATGGCCAAACAGTTAGACTTGTGGAGGTCTATAATTTTTTTTCTTAGAGCTTGGCTGATTTCTTTAGATTTTCCCATGATGTCAAGCAAAGAGGCACAGAGTTTGAGGGTAGGCCTTGAAATACATCTACAGGTACACCTCCAATTGACTCATGTCAATTAGCCTATCAGAAGCTTCTAAAGCCATAACATCATTATCTGCAATTTTCCAAGCTGTTTAACTTAGTGTATGTAAACTTCTGGCCCACTGGAATTGTCATACAGTGAATTAAGTGAAATAATATGTTTGTAAACAATTGTTGGAAAAATTACTTGTGTCATGCACAATATAGATGTCCTAACCGACTTGCCAAAATTATAGTTTGTTAACAAGACATTTGTGGAGTGGTTGAAAAACGAGTTTTAATGACTCCAAGCTAAGTGTATGTAATTTTCCAACTTCAACTGTATAGCCATTGTCTAATGTATATGACATATTTGTATTTTTTTTACCTCTGAGCAGTTATCAGTGCTGCGTGGGGAGAGCGCCATAGCGAAGACACTGAAGTTTACTATACAGTTACTGGAGAAGGACAAGGCACGGCTGCAGGAGCATGTTCAGAGCCTGGAGAAGAGCCTTTCAGGAGGACAGGATACTGTTACCAGCTCCTCAGGTATGACTGGGTAGTTGAAGCTTAACTCATGTCTACAGATTGAACTTCACTGTCACTGAATGCTTTATATGCATGTTTTCCCTTTAGGTGACGCAGCTCTGGCTCAACTAAAGGAGAACAAGGAGACTGCAGAAAGCCAGGTATACATTTATAATGGACCAATTTAGCAAAAATGGGTGAATAAGAGACCGCTTGGGTATGTCATTCAGTGGGTTATTTATTGATATGTACAGTGTTGCATTGTGTGTTTGACAAGATTGTGTGTAAGAAGTACCTAACCTAAGTCGTACTTGTGCATTAATTTAAGTTACGGTTCCATACTATTGCCATATGACATGCTGTGGTTGCTTAGCGTACTATGAAAATGGCAACTTTCATACGATCAGTGGTATGGAAATTCCCTCTAAATTAATGCAATTTTGCTCATGTCAATGTCTGCGAAGTCCATGACTGGCAGTGTACAGAATTTATTTCAACTCACTGGAGAACCTCTGACAATTGATTTAGGAAGCTGTTTTATCACAGGTGTGCTGAGATGCCTCAAACAGCTTTAACCAAAAACAATAATGAGCACTGAAGTTGCTTACCATGTAAATCTGCCTTTATCTCTTAACTTACTGTCACAGGCTTTGAATAGGTTTGTCAGAGGTTGAACAGTGATGAAGCTGTAATGTTGCCTTCCCACTATTTTCTCTTAGGTTATTTTAGTATTTTTCCATATGTCAGTGATGACTTGAATATATTGTCTTCTATTAGGTGGGTCCTAATTTTGATCTGTTTTGTCTCCTCCATCTCCACTTCCTCATTTACCTCCTTCCTCCTCTGTCACTGATGTTGGCCATGCTACCCGGAAATCAGGCAGCGGTTTGTTACTGTTTTTCATCAGCTCCACTCATGCATGTCTATTTGTCTGTAGATTTCCACTCGGTTCCTGTTCTGTCTGTGCTGTTCTATGTCCTGAAAAATAATTCCTGAATGTTCCTGTTGATTTACATTTCTGGTCGTCTCCTAAAGGCGTCCTCATATTTCCCATTCTAAACAGTTTCAAGCCTCAATTCGTCGGGGCATGGACACGAGGTGTCAAGTGTTCCACAGGGATGCTGGCCCATGTTGACTCGAATGCTTCCCACAGTTGTCAAGTTGGCCGGATGTCCTTTGGGTAGTGGACCATTCTTGATACACAAAGGAAACTGCTGAGCGTGAGAAACTCAGCAGCTTTGCAGTTCTTGACACACTCAAACCGGTGCACCTGGCACCTACTACCATACCCTGTTCAAAGGCACTTAAATATTTTATTTCCCATTCACTCTTTGAATGACACATGCGCAATCCATGTTTTGATTGTCTCAAAGCTTAAAAATCCTTCTTTAACCCGTCTCCTATCGTTCATCTACACCGTTTTGAAGTGGATTTAACAGATGACATCAATAAGGGATTATAGCATTCACGTGGATTCACCTGTTCATTGTGTGTCATGGAAAGAGCAGGTGTTTTGTACACTCCCGTGTATATTATGACAACATTTTGTGGCGTTTTGGTCTTCGGCAAGGAGTTTTTTTTTTGCCGTTTGTTATTTTCTTGAGGCAAGCCGAAGTTCTGAAGCCGAAGTATATGCCCCTTTGTTGGTGATTGGTCAACATTAGGCATTCTTCAATTGTTTGTTGTCATTCAATGAGAGACTACTTGTTTCTATGCAAATGTTTTCACTTGAGAAATACTGCACCAAACATCTTAGTTGTATGTAAAATTGCGGGATTAAAACCTCTGCAAAAACTTCAAAGGATTTATTTACAATAGCTTTCAGGGATTCAAAAAAAGGACCTCATATCCTATTCATACAGGACATTTATCAGAGTATGCTTTCTAGCAAATTGACATGCCTTGATGCCACAATTTCTCATGATGGATGATCCAGAGTTGTACTGTTCAGTGTCGCCCTCATTACCCTTTCCCATGCTCAAGCCAGGATCTGGGTTTGTTTTCACAACATAGGAACTAGCCAAGCACATTGGTGAAGGTTGTGGTTCACTGTTCTTGTAGCATGGTGGGTTGGGGAAAGGGGTGAATTACTTGTGTGATATTGGCACTCAATGAGATGTGTATACAGTTGGATGACCTGTTGTTCATGTGTCCAAGTTACATTTCACATTTATTTTTTACTGAACTGTGGCAATGTCCGTGATATCCCGTCTTGTCTGGGACAGATTGAGTTCCTGAACTCGGTTATCGTGGACCTGCAGAAGAAGAATGAGGAACTTAAGGGCAAGCTGGAGAAGATGGCAGAGGCTGCCCTCAATGGGAATAATGCAAGCGAGCTTGACAACTATGACGGGTCAGCCTTCTCCGATGCTCTTAAACTGTAACCCTGAGTCAGACAAGTTGAAGCCCACACTAACCTCATGCTTTTTTGTTTTGTTAATTTCATGAAGCTAGTTCAGAGCATGAAGCATTATTTCTATCTTAACATTTCATCAGTCTTAGTTTGTCCCCTCCCCCGTTAAGTACTTTTCCATTTGTCTAGTTTACTGTACATGCTCACACCCTGACCCTGTATGTCTCCCACCATCTTCTCAGCAGTTTTAACAAAGACCCTTCCAAAAAGAAGGTCCCACCAAGGCTCTTCTGTGACATTTGTGACTGCTTCGACCTCCATGATACAGAAGACTGTCCCACTCAGATGCAGATGCCGGACTCCCCACCCCACACCACCTACCACGGCAGTAAGGATGAGGAGAGGGCTTATTGTGACATCTGTGAGGCCTTTGGCCACTGGACTGACTCCTGTAACGATGACCAGACCTTCTAATCTAAAGCCTTCGAGAGCCATCTTTGGCACAATCTCAAATTTTGCACATAAATCAAATTCACATGGAGTTCTCTACTGTATGGGTTTGTCCACATGTTTGTCTGTGGAGAAAGTGTCTTGCTCAAGCCCCTAAGCGCTCTTATGGGAGAAGGTTTTCTCAAAACAACAAATGTAATTATCCCCACCCACACTATGTTCACATCATTGACTGGGAAGAGGGGCAGGAATGCATATGTATTGTGATAAAAGGTTTTAATTGGTAATTGTAAAGGACTTGAAATAAAATCCACGGTTTGTTTGTTGCTATCCTCTTCAGTGTGCATAAGATGAGAGGCTATAGTTTATTTTTTTAAGCTTGAGCATACTTTATACTTTGAAAAAGGTTGCCTTGTCTGTGTGATAATTGTGTGGTGAAAGGTATGCAGAGGAGCATGGCTGGCTCCTGCTGCCTGGACGTGTTGGAACAGTGAAACCCAACACTGGTTGACTTTCAGTAAAAAAGACCTGACCTCGGCCGAATGGTACAGTGGGATCGTGGTCAAGGTTGAAACTGCTAAACAAACCTAAAGGACTGCACACACTCTATTTCTCCTCTGTTTAAAATCCTTGGTTCTTTTTTAAGTGGCCTTTACTAGAACATTTCTTAATTTATCATTTAAGAGAATAAAATATTGTAAACAGATGGTATAATGCTTATGAATTTCTGTACCTAACTTTTTGAATGTTGAATATCTGTACAAAAAACCAAATGAAATTTATGGATGAATTAAAGTTTTTTGCAGGAGCTTGTGTGAAAGGACCTTACTTTTAAGGGTAATTTCTCTATGAAAAGAATGCTTATTTTACCGTAGTGAGACAGACCACCTGATGCCTCATATCCTTAATCTAAAGCACTTCAGCTTTGTGTCCTGCAGTAGAGACCACATAATCCACATCTCGGTGGGATTCAGTTTGTGCACCAGCATGATCAAATCAAAATCAAATTGATTTATATAGCCCTTCTTACATCAGCTGATATCTCAAAGTGCTGTACAGAAACCCAGCCTAAACCCCAAACAGCAAGCAATGCAGGTGTAGAAGCACGGTGGGTAGAAAGGCTGAAACCTAGAGAGGAACCAGGCTATGAGGTGTGGCCAGTCCTCTTCTGGCTGTACCGGGTGGAGATTATAACAGAACATGGCCAAGATGTACAAATGTTCATAAATTACCAACATGGTCAAATAATAGTAGTCGGCCAGGTGGACTGGGGACAGCAAGCCAGGTAGTCCTGAAGCATGGTCCTAGGGCTCAGGTCCTCCGAGAGAGAGAAAGAGAATTAGAGAGAGCTTACTTAAATTCACACAGGACACCAGATAAGACAGGAGAAATACTCTAGATATAACCCAGACTGGAAGACCACGTCAGTGACTCATCCCACTCAAATGACTCACCCCTCCTAGGGATGGCATGGAAGAGCACCAGTAGGCCAGCCCCTGAAATAGGGTTAGAGGCAGAGAATCCCAGTGGAGAGAGGGGAACCGGCCAGGCAGAGACAGCAAGGGTGGTTCGTTGCTCCAGTGCCTTTCCGTTCACCTTCACACTCCTGGGCCAGACTACACTCAATCATAGGACCTACTGAAGAGATGAGTCTTCAATAAAGACTTAAAGGTTGAGACCGAGTCTGCATCGCTCACATGGGTAAGCAGACCATTCCATTGAAATGGAGCTCTATAGGAGAAAGCCCTGCCTCCAGCTGTTTGCTTAGAAATTCTAGGGACAATTAGGAGGCCTGCGTCTTGTGACCGTAGCGTACGTGTAGGTATGTACAGCAGGACCAAATCGGAAAGATAGGTACGAGCAAGCCCATGTAATGCTTTGTAGGTTAGCAGTAAAACCTTGACATCAGCCCTTGCCTTAACAGGAAGCCAGTATAGGGAGGCTAGCACTGGAGTAATATGATCAAATTGTTGGGTTCTAGTCAGGATTCGAGCAGCCGTATTTAGCACTAACTGAAGTTTATTTAGTGCTTTATCCAGTAGCCGGAAAGTAGAGCATTGCAGTAGTCTAAGCTAGAAGTGACAAAAGCATGGATTCATTTTTCTGCATCATTTTTGGACAGAAAGTTTCAGATTTTTGCAATGTTACGTAAATGGAAAAAAGCTGTCCTTGAAACAGTCTTGATATGTTCGTCAAAAGAGAGATCAGGGTCCAGAGTAACGCCGAGGTCCTTCACAGTTTTATTTGAGACGACTACAACCATCGAGATTAATTGTCAGATTCAACAGAAGATCTCTTTGTTTCTAGAACAAGCATCTCTGTTTTGTCCGAGTTTAAAAGTAGAAAGTTGGCAGCCATCGACTTCCTTATGTCTGAAACACAGGCTTCTAGAAGAAAAAGAAACGCACACCTATTAAGACGAGGTGCTGGCTAGCGGAATAGAAACTTGAAAATAAAAGAGAGCCGCACACTCTAGGAGCTCAGATGCAAAAATGTTATACCAACATTTTGACAGCCAAGCTGTCTTCATCAGGTGATGGCAATTTTGGGGCTTCACCATGTTTCATTGAAATGAACAACTGTGTGTCATCCACATAGCAGTGAAAGTTAACATTATGTTTCCGAATGACATCCCCAAGAGGTAAAATATATAGTGAAAACAATAGTGGTCCTAAAACAGAACCTTGAGGAACACCGAAATGTACAGTTGATTTGTCAGAGGACAAACCATCCACAGAGACAAACATATCTTTCCGACAGATAAGATCTAAACTAGGCCAGAACTTGTCCGTGTAGACCAATTTGGGTTTCCAATCTCTCCAAAAGAATGTGGTGATCGATGGTATCAAAAGCAGCACTAAGGTCTAGGAGCACGAAGACAGATGCAGAGCCTCGGTCCGATGCCATTAAAAGGTAATTTTCCACCTTCACAAGTGCAGTCTCAGTGCTATGATGGGGTCTAAAACCAGACTGAAGCATTTAGTATACGTTGTTTGTCTTCAGGAAGGCAGTGAGATTAGCTTTTTTTATATATTTGAGAGGAATGCGAGATTCGATATAGGCCGATAGTTTTATAAATATTTTCTGGGTCAAGATTTGGCTTTTTCAAGAGAGGCTTTATTACTATTTATTTTTTTTATTTTTTTTATTTAGTGGGGTGGCAGCGTAGCCTAGTGTTTAGAGCGTGGGACTAGTAACCGAAAGGTTGCAAGATCAAATCCCAGAGCTGACAAGGTACAAATCTTTCGTTCTGCCCCTGAACAAGGCAGTTAACCCACTGTTCCTAGGCCGTCATTGAAAATAAGAATTTGTTCTTAACTGACTTGCCTAGTTAAATAAAGGTGAAAACTGCCACTTTTAGTGAGTTTGGTACACATCTGGTGGATTGAGAGCCATTTATTATGTTCAACATAGGAGGGCCAAGCACAGGAAGCAGCTCTTTCAATAGTTTAGTTGGAATAGGGTCCCTTATGCAGCTTGAAGGTTTAGAGGCCATGATTATTTTCATCATTGTGTCAAGAGATATAGTACTAAAACACTTGAGTGTCTCCCTTGATCCTAGGTCCTGGCAGAGTTGTGCAGACTCAGGACAACTGAGCTTTGGAGGAATACTCAGATTTAAACAGGAGTCCGTCATTTGCTTTCTAATGATCATGATCTTTTCCTCAAAGAAGTTCAGGAATTTATTACTGCTGAAGTGAAAGCCATCCTCTCTTGGGGAATGCTGCTTTTTAGTTAGCTTTGCGACAGTATCCAAAATACATTTTGGATTGTTCTTATTTTCCTCAATTAAGTTGGAAAAATTGGATGATCGAGCGGCAGTGAGGGAGGGCTCTTCGATACTGTCTTTCCAAGCTAGTCGGAAGACTTCCAGTTTGGTATGGCGCCATTCCCGTTCCAATTTTCTGGAAGCTTGCTTCAGAGCTCGGGTATTTTCTGTATACCAGGGAGCTAGTTTCTTGTGACAAATGTTTTTAGTGGTGCGACTGCATCTAGGGTATTGCGCAAGGTTAAATTGAGTTCCTCAGTTAGGTGGTTAACTGACGTCTTTGGGTAGGCAGAGGGAGTCTGGAAGGGCATCAAGGAATCTTTGGGCTGTCTGAGAATTTATAGCACGACTTTTGATGATCCTTCGTTGGGGTCTGAGCAGATTATTTGTTACGATTGCAAACATAATAAAATAGTGGTCTGATAGTCCAGGATTATGAGGAAAAACATTAAGATCCATAACATTTATTCCATGAGACCAAACTAGGTCCAGAGTATGACTGTGGCAGTGAGTAGGTCCGGAGACATGTTGGACAAAACCCACTATCGATGAAAGCCTTTTGGAGTGGGTCTGTGGACTTTTCCATGTGAATATTAAAGTCACCAAAAATTTGAATATTATCTGCTATGACTACAAGGTCAGATAGGAATTCAGTGAACTCAGTGAGGAACACTGTATATGGCCCAGGAGGCCTGTAAACAGTAGCTATAAAAAGTGATTGAGTAGGCTGCATAGATTTCATGACTAGAAGCTCAAAAGACGAAAACTTGTTTTTTTTTGTAAATTGAAAGTTGCTATCGTAAATGTTAGCAACACCTTCGCCATTGCTGGATGCGCGGGGGATATGGTCACCAGTGTAACCAGGAGGTGAGGCCTCATTTAACACAGTAAATTAATCAGGCTTAAACCATGTTTCAGTCAGGCTAATCACGTCAAGATTATGATCAGTGATTAGTTAATTGACTATAATTGCCTTTGAAGTAAGGGATCTAACATTAAGTAGCCCTATTTTGAGATGTGAGGTATCATGATCTCTTTCAATAATGGAAGGAATGGAGGAGGTCTTTATTCCAGTGAAATTGCTAAAGCGAACACCGCCATGTTTAATTTTGCCCAACCTAGGTCGAGGCACAGACACGGTCTCAATGGGGATAGCTGAGCTGACTACACTGACTGTGGTAGTGGAAGACTTCACTAAGCTGGCAGGCTGGCTGGCCTGCACCCTATTTCATTGTGGAGCTAGGGGAGTTAGAGCCCTATCTATGTTCTTAGATAAGATGAGAGCACCCCTCCAGCTAGAATGGAGTCCGTCACTCCTCAACAGGCCAGTCTCGGTCCTGTTTGTGAGTGAGTCCCAGAAAGAGGGCCAATTATCTACAAATTCTATCTTTTGGGAGGGGCAGAAAACAGTTTTCAACCAGTGATTGAGTTGTGAGACTGCTGTAGAGCTCATCACTCCCCCTAACTGGGAGGGGGCCAGAGACAATTACTCAATGCCGACACATCTTTCTAGCTGATTTACACGCTGAAGCTATGTTGCGCTTGGTGACCTCTGACTGTTTCATCCTAACATCGTTGGTGCCGACGTTGATAACTCTCTACACTCGGCAGTTTTAGCTTTAGCCAGCACCGTCTTCAGATTAGCCTTAACGTCGGTAGCCCTGCCCCCTGGTAAACAGTGTATGATCGCTGGATGATTAATTTTAAGTCTAATACTGCGGGTAATGGAGTCGCCAATGACTAGGGTTTTCAATTTGTCAGAGCTAATGGTGGGAGGCTTTGGCGTCTCAGACCCCGTAACGGGAGGAGTGGAGACTAGAGAAGGGCCTCAGACTCCGACTCGCTGCTTAATGGGGAGAACTGGTTAAAAGTTTCTGTCGGCTGAATGAGCGACACCGGTTGAACATTCCTACAGCATTTCCCCCCAGAAGCCATGAGAAAGTTGTCCGGCTGCGGGGACCGTGCTAGGGGATTTATACTACTATGTGTACTTACTGGTGGCACAGACGCTGTTTCATCCTTTCCTACACTGAAATTACCTATGCCTAACGATTGCGTCTGAAGCTGGGCTTGCAGCACAGCTATCCTCACCGTAGGGCGATCGTTCTCCTGTATATTATGGGTACAGCGACTGAAAAAAGAAGGCATCATGTTAATGTTACTACTTAGCTTCGGCTGTTGGAGGTCCTGACGAACCAAGTCCAGATAAAGCGTCCGGAGCGAAAAAGTTGATTGAAAAAATATATAATTGCGTGAGGGAAAAAATATATATATAAACGGTTATTAAAAAGTAAAAACTGTAAAGTTGTCAGGTAGCAAAGTAAAGTTAGCAACAAAACGCACAGCAGCACATAAACATGATCTCCCTGTAAATGCAGGGGTTGAAGTGTGACCACCTGACGGAACCCAAAGGTCCTGAAGCCAGAGTGGTGTGTCAGCGTGACATTAATCTTCTGCAGGCACATGCCCACAAAGACATCATCAATGGGGAAGAGGTCAGTGCTGGACACTGCCACTACCAGGCTCAGCACAAACCATACAACTCTATGCACAAGGACTACTGTACTTTTAACAATTTCCACTGAGAATTTTACAAAAACATTTGGTAACAGAATGTGCTGTCATTCTGTTACCAAACTTTGGATCTGCACTGTTCTTCAAGTAGATGTGTTTTTGTGAAGTTTGTTGAAATTGTATGGTTTGTTTAACTTTGCAATCATTGATATTTGTTAATTTATGTATCTTAAACCAAAAATTCGGAGTCTTCTAATTAGTTAATTAAATTTTACCGTGACTATCCGCATTGACCCTATCTTGCACTGACTGCACACTCACAATACTATATATACACACTATATACAGTACCAGTCAAAGGTTTTTCTTTATTTTCACAATTTTCTACATTGTAGAATAATAATGAAGGCATCAAAACTATGAAATAACACATGGAATCTTGTAGTAACCAAAAAAGTGTTAAATCAAAATATATGTTATATTTGAGATTCTTCAAAGTAACCACCTTTGCCTTGATGACAGCTTTGCACACACTTGGCATTCCCTCAACCGCCTTCACCTGGAATGCATTTCCAACAGTCTTGAAGGAGTTCCCACATATGCTGGGCACTTGTTGGCTGCTTTTCCTTCACTCTGAGGTCCAACTCATCCCAAACCATCTCAATTGGGTTGAGGTCGGGTGATTGTGGAGGCTAGGTCATCTGATGCAGCACTCCATCACTCTCCTTGGTCAAATACCCCTTACACAGCCTGGAGGTATGTTGGGTCATTGTCCTGTTGAAAAACAAACGATAGTCCCAATAAGCCCAAGTATCACTGCAGAATGCTGTGGTAGCCATGCTGGTTAACTGTGCCTTGAATTCTGAATAAATCACAGACATTGTCACCAGCAAAGCACCACCACACCACCTCCTCCATGCCGTGGGATCCACACATGCGGAGATCATCCGTTCACCTACACTGCATCCCACAAAGTCACAGTGGTTGGAACCAAAAATCTCAAATTTCGAATCATCGGACCAAAGGACAGATTTCCACCAGTCTAATGTACATTGTTAATAGAAAATAAAGAAAACCCCTTGAATGAGTAGGTGTGTCCAAACCTTTGACTGGTACTGTAAGTATTCACATCCCTGAGTCAATACTTTTTAGAAGCATTGATTACAGCTGTCAGTCTCTAAGAGGTTTCCACACCTGGGTTGTTCAACATTTGCCCGTTATTCTTTTCAAAATTCTTCAAGCACTGTCAAATTGGTTGTTGATCATTTCTAGAAAATCATTTTCAGGTCTTACCATAGATTTGTAAGTATATTTAAGGAATAACTGCAAAACTGGCTACTCAGGAACATTCACTGTTTTTTGGTAAGCAACTCCAGTGTAGATTTGGTCTTGTGTTTTAGGTTAAAGGTGAATTCATCTCCCAGTGTTTGGTGGAAAGCAGACTGAACCAGGTTTTTCTCTAGGATTTTGCCTGTGCTTAGCTCCATTCCATTTCTTTATTTTCCTGAAAAACTCTCCAGTCCTAAACAATTACAAGCATACTCTTAACATGATGCAGCTACTGTACCACTATGCATGAAAATATGGAGAGTGGTACTCAGTAATGTGTTGGATTGGATTAGCCCCAAACACAACACTTTGTATTCAGGACAGAAAGTTAATTCCTTTGCCACATTATTTGCAGTGTTACTTCCTTGTGCATTGTTGCAGTACAGGCTTCCTTCTTGTCACTCTTTCATTTATGTTAGTATTGTGGAGTAACTACAATGTTGTTGATCCATCCTCAGTTTTCTCCTATCACTCTGTAACTGTTTTAAAGTCACCAATGACCGCATGGTGAAATCCCTGAGCGGTTTACTTCCTCTCGAGCAACTGATATAGGAAGGACGCTGTCACGAGAATTTTCAATCCCAATGATAATAACTGACAATCAATAGCTCTGACCAATCCCCGAGATCTGTAAGACCATGGGTTTAATAATAATTTGTCAAAGACTCAGCTTATGCAAAAAGATAGTACAGTTTATTCACGAGAATGTTCTGAAGTCCATTATACAAAGACATCCATTTTATAGCGGCGCACATACATACACACAAACAGTAGGTATCCTACGCACATACATACACACAAACAGTAGATATCCTACGCACATACATACACACAAACAGTAGATATCCTACGCACATACATACACACAAACAGTAGGTATCCTACGCACATACATACACACAAACAGTAGATATCCTACGCACATACTTCCACACAAACAGTAGATATCCTACGCACATACATACACACAAACAGTAGGTATCCTACGCACATACATACACACAAACAGTAGATATCCTATGCACATACTTCCACACAAACAGTAGATATCCTTCGCACATACATACACACAAACAGTAGATATCCTATGCACATACATACACACAAACAGTAGATATCCTATGCACATACTTCCACACAAACAGTAGATATCCTACGCACATACATACACACAAACAGTAGGTATCCTACGCACATACATACACACAAACAGTAGATATCCTACGCACATACATACACACAAACAGTAGATATCCTACGCACATACATACACACAAACAGTAGATATCCTTCGCACATACTTCCACACAAACAGTAGATATCCTACGCACATACATACACACAAACAGTAGGTATCCTTCGCACATACATACACACAAACAGTAGATATCCTACGCACATTCATACACACAAACAGTAGGTATCCTTCGCACATGCATACAAGTTAAAATCTTAAGCTACGCCTTGCTCAGGCAGTCTGTGTTTTTCCACTATACAGATACATAGTTTCTTTAATCTGCAACTCATTTCATAATTTTCTGTGAGCCCAACAGTTTCTCCCCTCCACGGATGGAGACAGAATGTCCTGTAAGGAACACAGCATTCCAGCTTGTCTGTTGATAGCTCCTCTTATCATTTGTTTCGCACTTGCACCCTGCTTACATACTAAAAAGGAACAAAATGTCCTTGTTCTAATTCTGACTAAAACTACACACATCATCAGATTATAGCATGTGGTAAATAACATTTGACTTGAGTCGATGTCACTCTTTTACTGGGAAATTGCTCGTATAGGAAATAGGCCTGCAATAGGCTTCAAGCGGCAAACTTATTTTGTCTCATACCAAAAGTAAGCAGGTCACACATAATTGTGCCGCTGGGGTAGCCTAGTGCCAGATATGTTTGTGCTATCATGTCAGCTGTTTGGCATGACAAGGGGTGGCATGATGGCACAAACAGACTGGTGCCCAGTCTAACTCTGGGGCTTTCTCCACCACAGAATAATACACCATGTTTGTGGAGAATGTAATTCTCCATTCATAACCAAGTGGAATGGTGGTAATTACCAGTTGTGACATTGGAAATACTTGTTTTCCACTTGTGTAACAAGCCTGAATTTAAAATTGATAACATTTCGATTTTGTGTCACTGATCTACACTCAATACCTCGTAATGTCAAAGTGGAATTATGTTTTCAGAAATGTTTACAAATGAATAAAAAATGAAAATCTGAAATGTCTTTAGTCAATAAGGATTCAAACCTTTTCTTATGGCAAGCCTAAATAAGTTCAAGAATAAAAATTCCACCTCCAACATTGTTTTAGAGAATTTGGCAGTATGTCCAACCGGCCTCACAACCGCAGACCACGTGTATGGCGTTGTGTGGGTGAGCACGATAATGCACGGCCCCATGTCGCAAGGATCTGTACACAATTCCTGGTAGCTGAAAAATGTCCCAGTTCTTCCATGGCCTGCATACTCACCAGACATGTCATCCATTGAGCATGTTTGGGATGCTCTGGCTCGATGTGTACAACAGAGTGTTCCAGTTCCCGCTAATATCCACCAACTTCACACAGCCATTGAAGAGGAGTGGAACAATATTCCACAGGCCACAATCTAAAGCCTGATAAACTCTATGCAAAGGAGATATGACACGCTGCATGAGGCAAATGGTCACACCAGATACTGACTGGTTTTCTGATCCACACCCCTACCTTTTTTTTAAAGGTATATGTGACCAACAGATTCATATCTGTATTCCCAGTCATGTGAAATCCATAGATTAGGGCCTAGTGAATTTATTTAAATTGACTTATTTCCTTATATGAGCTGTAACTCAGTAAAATCAATTAAATTCTTACATGTTGCGTTTAGATTTTTGTTCGGTATACAAACAGACAACAGTCACCTTTTCAACCACGTACCGTACATTCTATCACATTTTGCATGACTGCTGGAAAACAGGTGCCACCCACAAGGAAGTGGTGAGGAGCACAAATTTACATGCCTCTTCAGAGTGCAAAGTTGAGAGGCTATAGTTCTTTCTTACGATTGGACACAATTTTTAAAAAATGTTGCCTTGTCAATCTGTCGGTGTGATAGTTGTGTGGTGGAAAGGTATGCAGAGGGATATAGCTGGCTCCTGCTGACTGGAAGTGTTGGAACAGTGAAACCCAACACTGGTTGACTTTCAGTAAAAAAACACCTGACCTCGGGCTCATAGGACAGTGGGATCTTGGTCAAGGTTGAAACTGCTAAACAAACGTAAAGAACTGCACACACTTTATTTATCTCCTATCTTAAAATCCTTGGTTCTTTTTTAAAATGGCCTTTCCAAGAACATTGCGTAATTCAATTATAATTTAAGAGGATACAGTATTTTAAAGAAATGGTATAATGCTCATGCATTTTTGTACCTAACTTTTTAAATGTTGAATATCTGTACAAAAAATGAATGAAATTTATGGATACATTTTATAAGGATTGTGTCTCAAAACATTTGCAGGAGCTCACATGAAATTACCCTTCAAACACATTTCATATTACAGTATTTCTTTTAATTTTGTTCTCTTATATTTTCTTTACACAATCTACTTCATCATAAGAAAGTACTGGCCCCGCTATGCAATAGAGTTCACCTGAATAGAAACTGACAAAACCCTGGACCACATGTTTCAGAAAGCATTATGACATCACATTTAAATCTACATTTACAATCCACAGATTTCAGCTATAGTAGACAAGTTCATCACTGCTCCCTCAAACAATTGATTGTTTATAATAATTGTACACCACAGCTCCCCTCCCCCCACAGCACACTAGACCTGTTTGTTACCCATCAGTACCTCTGTAACCCACTAGACCTGTTTTTAAAGTTTCTGTTCGACCTTCCTAGAACCCAAGAAACATTCTACAAACTTCCTTGTCAAAAGTATCACATCTCCGTAGAGCTCGTACACCATCTTTGCTGAACTGAATACACAGTAAAGCCAATATGTCAGAATACTTCAAATATAAATATCGATGAAGGAAAATAAGCTATTTTTGACCATTTATAAGAATAATTTCTCTATGAAAGGACTGCTTATTTTACAGTAGTGAGACAGACAAGTACAGCAAGATACACACAACACCTGATGCCTCATATCCTTAATCTAAAGCACTTCAGCTTTGTGTCCTGCAGTAGAGACCACATGGTCCACATCTCGGTGGGATTCAGTTTGTGCACCAGCATGATCTCCCTGTAAATGCAGGGGTTGAAATGTGACACCACCTGATGGAACCCAAAGGTTCTGAAGCCAGAGTGGTGTGTCAGCGTCACATTAATCTTCTGCAGGCACATGCCCACAAAGACATCATCAATGGGGAAGAGGTCAGTGCTGGACACTGCTATTCCCAGGCTCAGCACAGTCTGACGTGACATCAGGTAGCCCCCACCGCCAGCGTATGGAGGATATGGCTTGTTGGGGTACATCTCCTCTGGTATGAAGTACTTCCATTGGTTGTGCCGGATTGGATAGGCTCTTGAAATTATGTCACCAGCGAAGAGTTGCTCAGAGGGCTTGTGGCCTTTAACATATTCAACCAGATTGCTTGTGTGAACAAAAACGTCATCGTCCCCTTTGAACACAAAGTGGGCCCACTGGCACTCCAAGGTGAACCAGTTCAGGAAGTGGACCTCCTTCAGGGTCAGGTTGAAAAAACTGTCCTCAAAATCCCATTGCAGGATGTCTCCAAACTGCCTGCTCTCCCACTCCAGTAGCTGCTGCAGCAGGAATCCCTGTATTCTGTCTAACGACTTACCTACTAAGAACAACAGTTTCACCCTTTTACCCTGAACATATCCCCTCTTCCCCCAAGTGCTCCGGAGCGCAATCCTGCGATCCACCTGGATGGCTGTGGACTTAATGGCCAGCAGGAGAAAAAGGTCATTCTCACAGGGTGTTGGAGACAGCAGGCGGGGGAATGTCCTGCAGTGTTTATACATGAGGAAGTTACGGTGGGCAGGTGGGACAGAGGACGGAATATTCTGCATGCTGTCATTGAGGGAGCACTTGAAAACATCCACAGTAGGCTGTGACAGCAGTGGTGTGGTGGAGGCAGAGGTGTTCCAATGCCAACCTGTGTGGTTCTTACGCCACACTCTGAGCTCTCCCCTATATGTTAGTGAGACATTGACGTCCATCGTCATAAAGATGACACCAATCAATGACACCAACGCAGTCCCAATGACAATGGACCATCTACTGAGGCGTAGGTTTCTGAAGAGGATCCTCATGGTTCTGAAAATAATTGCAAGCACAATACGTTTTAGCAACAAGCAGACAGAATTGGCACTGGTAGCCTATGGGCAATTCCACTGTAACAGAGTGACACTAAGACAAAAAAATGTCACTTTAAAATGTAAGTCAAACAAATTATTGCAAAGTTAAGCAAACCATACAACTCTATGCACAAGGACTACTTATAACAATTTCCACTGAGAACTTTACAAAAACACCTTTTCTTGAAGAACAGTGCAGATGCAAAGTTTGGTATTACTCCGGAATTACTGCGGTCATTCAGTATGTACTGTATCTACTGGTATATGTAGTAGGCCTACAATAGACTACAAGTGGCAAACTTATATTGTCTCATACCAAAAGTATGCAGGTCACACATAATTGTGTCTCTGCGGTAGCCTGGTCCCAGATACAGTATGTTTGTGCTATCATGTCAGCTGTTTGCCATGACAAGGAGTGGCATGATGACACAAACAGACTGGTGCCCAGTCTACTTATGGGGCTTTCTCCACCACAGAATAATGAACCATGTTTGTGGAGAATGTAATTCTCCATTCATAACCAAGTGGAATGGTGGTAATTACCAGTTGTGACATTGGAAATACTTGTTTTCCACTTGTGTAACAAGCCTGAATTTAAAATTGATAACATTTCGATTTTGTGTCACTGATCTACACTCAATACCTCGTAATGTCAAAGTGGAATTATGTTTTCAGAAATGTTTACAAATGAATAAAAAATGAAAATCTGAAATGTCTTTAGTCAATAAGGATTCAAACCTTTTCTTATGGCAAGCCTAAATAAGTTCAAGAATAAAAATTCCACCTCCAACATTGTTTTAGAGAATTTGGCAGTATGTCCAACCGGCCTCACAACCGCAGACCACGTGTATGGCGTTGTGTGGGTGAGCACGATAATGCACGGCCCCATGTCGCAAGGATCTGTACACAATTCCTGGTAGCTGAAAAATGTCCCAGTTCTTCCATGGCCTGCATACTCACCAGACATGTCATCCATTGAGCATGTTTGGGATGCTCTGGCTCGATGTGTACAACAGAGTGTTCCAGTTCCCGCTAATATCCACCAACTTCACACAGCCATTGAAGAGGAGTGGAACAATATTCCACAGGCCACAATCTAAAGCCTGATAAACTCTATGCAAAGGAGATATGACACGCTGCATGAGGCAAATGGTCACACCAGATACTGACTGGTTTTCTGATCCACACCCCTACCTTTTTTTTAAAGGTATATGTGACCAACAGATTCATATCTGTATTCCCAGTCATGTGAAATCCATAGATTAGGGCCTAGTGAATTTATTTAAATTGACTTATTTCCTTATATGAGCTGTAACTCAGTAAAATCAATTAAATTCTTACATGTTGCGTTTAGATTTTTGTTCGGTATACAAACAGACAACAGTCACCTTTTCAACCACGTACCATACATTCTATCACATTTTGCATGACTGCTGGAAAACAGGTGCCACCCACAAGGAAGTGGTGAGGTGCACAAATTTACATGCCTCTTCAGAGTGCAAAGTTGAGAGGCTATAGTTCTTTCTTACGATTGGACACAATTTTAAAAAAATGTTGCCTTGTCAATCTGTCGGTGTGATAGTTGTGTGGTGGAAAGGTATGCAGAGGGATATAGCTGGCTCCTGCTGACTGGAAGTGTTGGAACAGTGAAACCCAACACTGGTTGACTTTCAGTAAAAAAACACCTGACCTCGGGCTCATAGGACAGTGGGATCTTGGTCAAGGTTGAAACTGCTAAACAAACCTAAAGAACTGCACACAATTTATTTATCTCCTATCTTAAAATCCTTGGTTCTTTTTTAAAATGGCCTTTCCAAGAACATTGCGTAATTCAATTATAATTTAAGAGGATACAGTATTTTAAAGAGATGGTATAATGCTCATGCATTTTTGTACCTAACTTTTTAAATGTTGAATATCTGTACAAAAAATGAATGAAATTTATGGATACATTTTATAAGGATTGTGTCTCAAAACATTTGCAGGAGCTCACATGAAATTACCCTTCAAACACATTTCATATTACAGTATTTCTTTTAATTTTGTTCTCTTATATTTTCTTTACACAATCTACTTCATCATAAGAAAGTACTGGCCCCGCTATGCAATAGAGTTCACCTGAATAGAAACTGACAAAACCCTGGACCACATGTTTCAGAAAGCATTATGACATCACATTTAAATCTACATTTACAATCCACAGATTTCAGCTATAGTAGACAAGTTCATCACTGCTCCCTCAAACAATTGATTGTTTATAATAATTGTACACCACAGCTCCCCTCCCCCCACAGCACACTAGACCTGTTTGTTACCCATCAGTACCTCTGTAACCCACTAGACCTGTTTTTAAAGTTTCTGTTCGACCTTCCTAGAACCCAAGAAACATTCTACAAACTTCCTTGTCAAAAGTATCAAATCTCCGTAGAGCTCGTACACCATCTTTGCTGAACTGAATACACAGTAAAGCCAATATGTCAGAATACTTCAAATATAAATATCGATGAAGGAAAATAAGCTATTTTTGACCATTTATAAGAATAATTTCTCTATGAAAGGACTGCTTATTTTACAGTAGTGAGACAGACAAGTACAGCAAGATACACACAACACCTGATGCCTCATATCCTTAATCTAAAGCACTTCAGCTTTGTGTCCTGCAGTAGAGACCACATGGTCCACATCTCGGTGGGATTCAGTTTGTGCACCAGCATGATCTCCCTGTAAATGCAGGGGTTGAAATGTGACACCACCTGATGGAACCCAAAGGTTCTGAAGCCAGAGTGGTGTGTCAGCGTCACATTAATCTTCTGCAGGCACATGCCCACAAAGACATCATCAATGGGGAAGAGGTCAGTGCTGGACACTGCTATTCCCAGGCTCAGCACAGTCTGACGTGACATCAGGTAGCCCCCACCGCCAGCGTATGGAGGATATGGCTTGTTGGGGTACATCTCCTCTGGTATGAAGTACTTCCATTGGTTGTGCCGGATTGGATAGGCTCTTGAAATTATGTCACCAGCGAAGAGTTGCTCAGAGGGCTTGTGGCCTTTAACATATTCAACCAGATTGCTTGTGTGAACAAAAACGTCATCGTCCCCTTTGAACACAAAGTGGGCCCACTGGCACTCCAAGGTGAACCAGTTCAGGAAGTGGACCTCCTTCAGGGTCAGGTTGAAAAAACTGTCCTCAAAATCCCATTGCAGGATGTCTCCAAACTGCCTGCTCTCCCACTCCAGTAGCTGCTGCAGCAGGAATCCCTGTATTCTGTCTAACGACTTACCTACTAAGAACAACAGTTTCACCCTTTTACCCTGAACATATCCCCTCTTCCCCCAAGTGCTCCGGAGCGCAATCCTGCGATCCACCTGGATGGCTGTGGACTTAATGGCCAGCAGGAGAAAAAGGTCATTCTCACAGGGTGTTGGAGACAGCAGGCGGGGGAATGTCCTGCAGTGTTTATACATGAGGAAGTTACGGTGGGCAGGTGGGACAGAGGACGGAATATTCTGCATGCTGTCATTGAGGGAGCACTTGAAAACATCCACAGTAGGCTGTGACAGCAGTGGTGTGGTGGAGGCAGAGGTGTTCCAATGCCAACCTGTGTGGTTCTTACGCCACACTCTGAGCTCTCCCCTATATGTTAGTGAGACATTGACGTCCATCGTCATAAAGATGACACCAATCAATGACACCAACGCAGTCCCAATGACAATGGACCATCTACTGAGGCGTAGGTTTCTGAAGAGGATCCTCATGGTTCTGAAAATAATTGCAAGCACAATACGTTTTAGCAACAAGCAGACAGAATTGGCACTGGTAGCCTATGGGCAATTCCACTGTAACAGAGTGACACTAAGACAAAAAAATGTCACTTTAAAATGTAAGTCAAACAAATTATTGCAAAGTTAAGCAAACCATACAACTCTATGCACAAGGACTACTTATAACAATTTCCACTGAGAACTTTACAAAAACACCTTTTCTTGAAGAACAGTGCAGATGCAAAGTTTGGTATTACTCCGGAATTACTGCGGTCATTCAGTATGTACTGTATCTACTGGTATATGTAGTAGGCCTACAATAGACTACAAGTGGCAAACTTATATTGTCTCATACCAAAAGTATGCAGGTCACACATAATTGTGTCTCTGCGGTAGCCTGGTCCCAGATACAGTATGTTTGTGCTATCATGTCAGCTGTTTGCCATGACAAGGAGTGGCATGATGACACAAACAGACTGGTGCCCAGTCTACTTATGGGGCTTTCTCCACCACAGAATAATAAACCATGTTTGTGGAATATGTAATGCTGCATCCATAATTAAGTGGAAAGGTGGTAATTACCAGTTGTGATGTTGGAAATACCAGTTGGATGCTAATTGTCCACAAGCTGTGTCAACCATAAACTACAATTACAGCTATTATGCTTGTAAACAAATCATAGTGTTCAAAAGCCATATTCTTAAATATTTTTTTATAAATAATGTTTTGTTTTTTAATTTAACTGCCAAAAATGCTGTTATCAAGGTAATTCCCTTAGTGGATGATGTCAGAGGTCAAAGTGTGAGAGAGGTTAGATGATAGAAGAATTTCCCACTTGGTTATGAACGCAACATTAGAGCTAGGCTATGCTTAACAAGTGGCTGTCTAGACATGTATTAGAGGTATTAATTCGCATCACAGAAGTTCAGCTTTACATCGTAATTTAAATTTAAAGGCAATGTTCCCGCTTTAGCTGAGACTGCATTTGTTAAGAGCTGCATATGTCGGCCCTGGTTGATGAACAATATTGGGTTGTTAACACGTTTGTTTTATGTGGGACACATACAAAGGCTGCGTAAAAGAACATTTACCAAAATGCATTGCTCTAATAACTTTAAAAAGATTGCTTGGAAGTTTGCCCCCAAAAAGGTATTTTTTGGGGGGGGCAAACTATAAATGAAGTCACACAAAAGTGTGTCTTTTCCTACGAATTAAGTCGCACAAAAATGTGTGTATTTTCACACAAAAATGCACGAAATCTGCTGAATTACTTTTTGTACATATTTGCACGAATTGAATGTGAGATTGTGTTGCTTATTTCGTAAGGCAATAACAGGGTGCTTGAATGCAATTCCCACCAGTGGAGGCTGCAGAGGGGAGGACTGCTCATAATAATAGCTGGAATGGAGTAAATGGAATGGTATTTGAAACCATTCCAGCTATTCTATTCCAGCCATTAGCACAAGCCCGTCCTCCCAATTAAGGTGCCACCAACCTCCTGTGATTCCCATAGGCCTATAAAAAAGAAACATGGTCCAAAACTCACTTGATTTAGTTACAATTTAAGTTTAGTTTAATTCTGATTTTCTTTAAGAGCAAGATGGTTTGTGTGTTTAATAAACAGAAACTGAAACACCTCAATAATGTTCCAGCACTCAGGTGTAGCCTAAAGAACTTTATGATAATAGTTGATAATAGTTTAGGCTACACCACAAAACTATTTGTCAATTATATACTAGTTACACTAGTTATTTTAAACTAGACTGTATTTACTTATTATAAAACAAGGAAATACAATATAATGCGTGATTGATTAACTAATTAATTGATCATTTATCCTATCAAGCCCAAGATATTTGGTTTGTTTTCATTTTTTATGCGCTTATTCAAACATTTTTATTCTTAGCCATTAAAAAAAGAGTTTCAATACAACACTAATTAACTTACTTGATATTAAAAACAAACACGAAGAGACCATCAAAATAGTTGTAGCCTACTTAGGAAGTGAGTTTCGGGGAGAACTGAAGTGCTGTTCGACATTTACCACCATACAATCCTTAGCGGGAAGGATGCACAATCAATGTTTGAGCACCTGTTGCTGAAATACTCCCGTTAATAATTTGCTTGATCCAGTTATAATTCTTTACAAATACTACCATATCCGCGTTTTTAAGAAGTTATGCTATTCGTCTAGAGAATCGTTGCGAATTGACTCGACTATGGTTACTAAATTCAAGTTACCTCGCTGTCCTGAAGAGAAGTTGCATTACATGTATTGTCACCGATTGATCCTATAACCTTGAAGGGCGTGCCTTGCGTTTTGTCATTTGGATATTCTTCATTCCTTGTGACTTTTGTAGACTATCTCCAGTTCCTGCTATTAGATCCATGAACTTTTGAAAATTGAATTTCCCAATATTTTGATATAGCTACTAGGAACATGAGGGACAAAAAGGGTGCATTGTATTATCATAAACTTGACCAATTTGAGTTCGTAATTGGTTTTAATCCCGAAATTTGTCATGACAACTTTTTGTTTTTCTTCATACAAATAGCTAGGCTGATGGCTCATCATGGGTGAGCTAGGTGATGAGCTTCAGAGGCTGAATGCCATTTATCCAGATGCACAGTGAACTCCACAGTCATTGACTCGAACTGGTTTGGACTGGGAGCAGAGTTGTCGTCCATGCGGAAATCTGCCTGGCTTTCCTTCCATCCTTTTCCCTTACCTATAAGTATGAAGGGAAATATTTAATCTTATGAACAACTTATTTGCTACCATTTTACATGGAATTGTACATTTTTTCCCGTACACTGTGTCCCTTGCACAAATATATTATTCTCTAGAAACTAGCAAGGCTAAGGGATTCTATTTTTCATCCAGGTAAAACTGGCCTAAGAACAGATCAACGCCTACACAGTTGCTATGTATTTTTGCTCACTTTTAGAGGGTGGTGCAACATTCTTCTGCCCCCCTGCACTGTCAGCACTTGACTTAGTTGTCTTGTCCTCCTTCTTCTTGTCATGTTTGGCTTTCTTACTTGGGTCCTGCAGAAAATTACAAAGCATGTCAGACATGTACAGTGCATTCGGAAAGTATTCAGACCTTCTTGACTTTTCCACATTTTGTTACGCTACTACTTATTCTAAAATGGATTTAAGAGGTTTTTTTCCTTCATCAATCTACACAAAATACCCCGTAATGACAAAGTAAAAACAGGTGTTTAGAAATGTTTGCAAATGTATAACATTTTTTACTGAAATATGACATTTACATAAGTATTCAGAACCTTTACTCAGTACTTTGTTGAAGCACCTTTGGCAGCGATTACAACTTTGAGTCTTCTTGGGTATGATGCTACAAGCTTGGCACCTATATTTGGGGAGTTTTTCCCATTCTTCTTTGCAGATCCTCTCAAGTTCTGTCAGGTTGGATGGGGAGCATTGCTGCACAGCTATTTTCAGGTCTCTCCAGAGATGTTCAATCGGGTTCAAGACCGGGCTCTGGCTGGGCCACTCAAGGACATTGAGATTTGTCCCAAAGCCACTCCTGCGTTGTCTTGGCTGTGTGCTTAGGGTACAACCCTGTTGGAAGGTGAACCTGCGCTCTGGAGCAGGTTTTCATCAAGGATCTCTCTGTACATTGCTCCATTCATCTTTCCCTCAATCCTGACTAGTCTCCCGGTCCCTGCCGCTGAAAAACATCCACACAGCATGATGCTACCACCACGCTTCACCGTAGGGATGGTTTTAGCCAGGCTCTGACATGCACTGTCAACTGTGGGTTGACTGTGCATGTCAACCCACAGTTGCGACCAAACTGTGCTCAGTTTGGTCGGAAGGCCAGCTCTAGGCAGAGTGAGCGTAGTTCCATATTTTTTCAATTTCCTAATGATAGAGACCACTGTGTTCTTGGAAACTTTCAACACTCTAGAAATTGTTTTATACCCTTCTCCAGATATAAGACCACAATCCTGTCTCGGCGCTCTTTGGACAGTTCCTTTGACCTCATGGCTTGGTTTTTGCTCTAACATGCACTGTCAACTGTGGGACCTTATATAGACAGGTGTGTGCCTTTCCAAATCATGTCCAATCAATTTAATTTACCACAGGTGGACTCCAAGTTGTAGAAACATCTCAAGGATGATCAATGGAAACAGGATGTACCTGAGCTCAAGTTCGTGTCTCATAGCAAAGGGTCTGACTACTTATGTAAATAAGGTATTTCTGTTCTTTATACATTTGCACAACTTTCTAAAAACCTGTTTTTGCTTTGTCTTTCTGGGGTATTGAGTGTAGGGGAAAAACCCATTTAATCCATTTTAGAATATGGCTGTAACGTAACAAAATGTGGAAACGGTGAAGGGGTCTGAATACTTTCCGAATGCACTGTATAGGCCTATCTCTATTGACTAGAAGAGATTCATGACTCTTTATTTGCCTTGACCACAATTGTTTATTTCTGTCAAGATCTGTTATAGATCATTTACAAATGACAATGGGCAATTTCATGCTTCATTCCATTGTTATGTTTCTTTTTAACACAGACTCAGATTTTTCTCTTTAAAATGTATACCAAATCAAAACCATTGATTTCAAAGTTTAACACACCATAGAATTCTGTGTACTAAGGTTTACTTTTAATAATTTCCACAGAAAATGTAACAAAAATACATTTACAGGAAGAACTCTGCAGATACAATGTTTGGTAACAGAATAAAACTGAAGGAGATTTTACCGTAATTTTGTTACCATACTTTGCATCTGCACAGTTTCTCCAGTAGACCTACATGTTTCATTTATTTACTGTGAAAATTGTTCAAAGTAGTCTTTGTTCTATGTTTTTTTTGTTTAAAGTGAAAAATAAGTCTCAGCATAATTCCAGTACTGTGGAATTTCCCCAATACTTTAACATAGATAATATAGAGCAAAGGGCCTCTGGTGTCAACTTTGGCACATATTTTCACTTTGATAGTTGTACTTTGCTTGCAGAGAAAGAGGAGAGTCACAAGCTACAGAGTACCTTGTCTCGGGGTGGCATGGCCCTGGTGCTTTGCTCTGTGAGCAGTACCCCAAGGTTGCACAGGGCATCAACTCTCTGATCACCAGACACCAGGTCCTGTAGTGGCACATGGATCGAGCCCAGGGTTCTTCTGATGGGAGTGTCCTGGACCAGGTCCATTATTGAGTCTTTCTTCTTCTTCTTGTCTTTTGATTTTTGGTTGGAACAAGTGTTGCTTGGTGGTCGCGCACACTGTCCAACAGACAAAATAATACTTATTTTGTGCTAGTCGTATCTGTTACCATAAATGCGTTCATAAAAGGTTTCCATTAGACATATCATGTGTTGGATTACTACATACTGTAAAAAGGCAGAGAAAAATCATCTGATTACTGAAATGGTAGATTACGTTGTCACAAATATAGATATTTGTAACAACAGATATAGCCCATTACAGATATAGCCCGTGGTTCACTCTAGACCTGACTGCCCTTGACCAGCACAAAAACATCCTGTGGTATACGGCATTAGCATCAAATAGCCCCCGCGATATTCAACTTTTCAGGGAAGTTAGGAACCATTATATACAGGCAGTTAGGAAAGCAAAGGCTAGCTTTTGCAAACAGAAATTTGCAACCTGCAGCACAAACTCCAAAAAGTTCTGGGACACTGTATAGTCTATGGAGAATAAGAGCACCTCCTCCCAGCTGCCCACTGCATTGAGGCTAGGAAACACTGTCACCACCGATAAATCCACAATAATTGAGAATTTCAATAAGCATTTTTCTATGGCTGGCCATGTTTTCCACCTGGCTACACCTACCCTGGTCAACAGCTCTGCACACCCCACAGCAACTTGCCCAAGCCTCCCCATTTCTTCTTAACCCAAATCCAGATAGCTGATGTTCTGAAAGAGCTGCAAAATCTGGACCCTACAAATCAGCTGGGCTAGACAATCTGGACCCTCTCTTCCTAAAATTATCAGCCGAAATTGTTGCAACCCTTATTACTAGGCTGTTCAACCTCTCTTTCGTACCGTCTGAGATCCCCAAAGATTGTAAAGCTGCCGCAGTCATCCCCCTCTTCAAAGGGGGAGACACTCTAGACCCAAACTGCTACAGACCTTTATCTATCCTACCCTGCCTTTCTAAGGTCTTTGAAAGCCAGTTAACAAACAGATCACCGACCATTTCGAATCCCACCGTACCTTCTCCGCTATGCAATCTGGTTTCCGAGCTGGTCATGGGTGCACCTCACCCACCCTCAAGGTCCTAAACGATATCATAACCGCCATAGACTCTGTCAATCACCACATTCTTATCGGCAGACTCAAAAGCCTTGGTTTCTCAAATGACTGCCTCGCCTGGTTCACCAACTACTTCTCAGACAGAGTTCAGTGTGTTAAATCGGAGGGCCTGTTGTCCGGACCACTGGCAGTCTCTATGGGGGTGCCACAGGGTTCAATTCTCGGGCCGACTATTTTTTTGCCCGCCCGTCCAGCATCACTACTCTGGACGGTTCTGACTTAGAATATGTGGACAACTACAAATACCTAGGTGTCTGGTTAGACTGTAAACTCTCCTTCCAGACTCACATTAAGCATCTCCAATCCAAAACTACATCTAGAATTGTCTTCCTATTTCACAACAAAGCATCCTTCACTCATGCTGCCAAACATACCCTGGTAAAACTGACTATTCTACTGATCCTTGACTTTGGCGATGTAATTTACAAAATAGCCTCCAACACTCTAGTCAGCAAACTGGATGTAGTCTATCACAGTGCCATCCGTTTTGTCACCAAAGCCCCATATACTACCAACCACTGCGACCTGTACGCTCTCGTTGGCTGGACCTCGCTACATATTCGTCGCCAAACCCACTAGCTCCAGGTCATCTATAAGACTTTGCTAGGTAAAGCCCTGCCTTATCTCAGCTCACTGGTCACCATAGCAACACCCACCCGTAGCACGCGCTCCAGCAGGTATATTTCACTGGTCACCCCCAAAGCCTTTCCTTCCAGTTCTCTGCTGCCAATGACTGAAACGAATTGCAAAAATCCCTGAAGCTGGAGACCCATATCTCCCTCACTAACTTTAAGCACCAACTGTCAGAGCATCTCACAGATCACTGCACCTGTACATATCCCATCTGTAAATAGCCCATCCAACTACCTCATCCCCATACTGTTATTTATTTTTTTGCTCCTTTGCACCCCAGTATCTCTACTTGCACATTCATCTTCTGCACATCTATCACTCCAGTGTTTAATTGCTAAATTGTAATTATTTTGCCACTATGGCCTATTTATTGCCTTTACCTCCCTTATCTTACCTCATTTGCACACACTGTTTATAGACATTTTTTCCTCTATTGTGTTATTCTGTATGTTTGTTTATTCCATGTGTAACTCTGTGTTGTTGTTTGTGTTTCACTGCTTTGCTTTATCTTGGCCAGGTCGCAGTTGTAAATGAGAACTTATTCTTAACTAGCCTACCTGGTTAAATAAAGGTGAAATAAATATAAATAAAAACAATTTTAAAAAATGGACTTACTGGACGTGATCTCGTCAGATTAATGGTTATGCTTTTTAAATAGTGTATCTGAAAGATTTTTTCACACTACCATGGCTTGTAAGTGATTGTAACCATTTCAAAAATGTGATGTACTGTAACTCGACCAGTTTGAGTGTCATGGAATTGAATTTCCCTCTCCCATTGTGTTAACCACAAACGCGCAACAGCCACATAAAGTATATGAGGAAGCAATGACCTGACATGACTATGCTGAAAAACAGGTTATGGCATGTGATACGGTGCCACTAACAAGGAAACGTTTATCAGCTGTTAAGTGATATTATAAACCTCTCTGAAAAAATGACCTGGTTGAGAACTGTTCCATCACCAGACTATAAGGACTGTTAAATTGTGTAATCTCGTTTACCCAGAAACAAAATTCTGGCGAAAGGTTGTGACTTCCATGAGAGAATACAAATTGTGTAACATCACCTCTTTCCCCCCTTTCTTTTCTGTTGTAGATTTGGTTATTGGCTGTTCTCCTGAAGGAGCAGGCCATGAGAGGACCTAAAAAAAGCCAAATAATAGTCAGATAACAATTACTCAATCCTCACAAGACATCCATGCATCAACCTGAACATAAATCTATGCATCTAGAGAACTCAGTATGTGGGTGTGGGAGTATGTGAACTGTCTTTGTTTGCATGGGGCGGAGTGTCTATTTTGTTCTGTACCTTCTCCTCCTCCACAGTCAACCAGAGCCCACGAAGGACAAAGGACTTGAAGGACCCCAGGTCACCAACACTATGCACACTTGTGTGGTCATAGTCCATGGACTCTGCCCATGCCAGCTTATGTGTGCTGTTCATTATCACTGCAAAATGGGGGCAGTGAGAGAGAGAGAGAGATAAATAGTTGTTACTAACTAAAGACAGAGAGTGATTTTATAGATGACAGAGGATGAGATCAGTAAAAGCTCAGGTCAGGCGATGGAGGTTTCAAGAATCACCTAGTGGAATCAAATGAAAAGGCATCCTATGCACAGCCCTGCGTCCCTCAAATATTAATCTAGGTATAGTGTGAGATTTTGGTAATAATTTTCTATTTACCCAGAGTCAGATGAACTCATGGATAGTAGTTTTGTGTCTATGCGTGCAGTTTAAAGGTAGTTGAGCAAGCCATGCTAACTAGCATTATCGCAATGACTGGAAGTCTATCTTCACATCACAGGGCTTTCTGTAAAGCTTGTATTAAAATTGTAGGAAATACAACTCCTCTGAAGGTAAGAAAACAAGATTCAGTTAACATTTCTGGACAATATCCCTTTAATTAATGTTCCTTCGTCCTTAACAACTCTGCATAGTGTTCTCTGATACTTGGCCAAAGTAATCATGATCACACTACCTTAATTTATTGAAGAGAACCTGCAATATGGGAAGCCTTCTGCTCAGGAAGCCTTCTGTGTGGTGGTTAAAGTACTTTGACACATTTTGTTGTGTTACAGTCTGAACATATATTTAATCCATTGTATTTTTCTTTCACCCATATACACACACTCAATACCCCATAATGACACGGTGAAAACATGAAATACAGAAATATCTCATATATACATACCCCTGAGTCAATACTTTGTAGAAGCACCTTTGGCGGCAATTACAGTTTTGAGTCATCTTGGGTATGTATCAGCTTTGCACATCTGGATTTTGAGATTTTTTTCAAGCTCTGTGACGTTAGATAGGGCGCAACAATCGTCAAGTCTTTTCACAGATTTACAATGGGATTCACATCTGGGTTTTGGCTGGGCCACTCAAGGACTTTCACATTCTTATTCTGTAGCAATTACAGCATTGCTTTGGCTGTATGCTTGGGCTCATTGTCCTGTTGGAACATACATCTTTGCCCCAGTCTAAATTTGTTGGCACTATGAAGCAGGTTCTCATCAACACTTTGCCTGTATTTGGCTCCATTCGTTGTTTCTTCTATCCTTACCAGTCCCTGCCACTGAAAAGCATCCCCATAGCATGATACTGCCACCACCATGCTTCACTGTAGGGATGGTGTTCGTCGGGTGATGAGCTGTGCCTGGTTTTCTCCAGACATAGCCCTTTGCATTCAGGCCAAAAGGTTAAATTTTTGCCTCATCAGACCACAGAATCGTTTGCCTTAAGATCTGAGAGTCTTTCACATGCCTTTTAGCAAATTCCAGGTGTGCGATCATGTGCCTTTTTCTCAGGAGTGGCTTCCATCTAGCCACTCTCCCATAAAGCCCAGATTGGTGAAGTGTTGTAGAGACATTTCCTTCTGGCAGGTTCTCCTACCTCGGCCAAGGAACTCTGTAGTTCTGTCAGAATGGTCATTGGGTTCTTGGTCACCTCCCTTACCAAGGTCCTTCTTGCCCAGTTGCTCAGTTTGGTCGGAAGGCCAGCTCTATGCAGAGTCTGGGTAGTTCCATATTTTTTCAATTTCCTAATGATGGAGATCACTGTGTTCTTGGAAACTGTCAACACTCTAGAAATTGTTTTATACCCTTCTCCAGATATATGACCGCAAGTCTATCTCTGTGCTCTTTGGACAGTTCCTTGGACTTCATGGTATAGTTTCTGCTCTGACAGGCACTGTCAACTGTGGGACCTTATATAGGCAGGTGTGTTTCTTTATAAATCATGTCCAAATAATTGAATTGGCTACAGGTGGACTCTAATCAAGTTGAAGTGACATCTAGAGGATGATCAAAGGCTATTGGATGCACCCGAGCTCAATTTGGAGTGTCATTGCAAAAGGGTTTGAATACTTATGTAAATTAATTATTTCTGTATTTCATTTTCAACAAATTTGCAAAGATTTCAAAAAATATTTTTCACTTTGTCATTATGGGTTGTGTGTAGATGGGTGAGAAAAAAAAAATGTTTAATTCATTTTGAATTCAGGCTGTAAAATGTGGAATAAGTCAAGGATTATGAATACTTCACTGAAAGTTGTTTACCATCAATGGAACAATGGTTAGTTTCCAAACTCTCCATTGTCCTGGCTGTGGTGTCTGGCATTGGAGTGTTGGTTGTTTCCTCCTCACAGTTCTCTTTTGGTGTCTCATAGATGCCAACGATGCCCCTATCCATCTTCTCCGCCATGGGTGTCATTGGATCAGATGTGGATGCAGTGTCACTGCCAGCCTGCTGTGACCAATCAATAACTAGATTGTAATATGACAATCAATTAAGTTGAATGACTAAACAGAAAAATGGGATATCATGCCTTGTTGCCAGGGGGTGGTTGGCTGAGGAACTCATAGTTGACAAAGTAGCTGTAGCTGACCACAGGGAACTCAGGGGCACTCTCATCCACAGTCAGCAGTGGGTCCGGGACACCTCTGATCCTTCGCACTGTCACTGTTGCCATGGCCTGGTCCACTATCCAGTCTGTGGATGGAACATAACCATCTTACTCTTCAAAAGCAGGCCGATACATTTCCCCAAGTGATTTTATTTGGCCCCCCAAGTTTCATTATTTTACTTGTTGGACATAAAAGACTGTAAAAACACCAGCAAATCAGCTCCACAGGACTTCATTTTGGTAAATCTGTTCCAAAGTATTCCCACACTGTCACGACTCCTACCGAAGGTGACCGATCCCTTTTCCCTTTTCTGTTTGTTTTGTCTTATCAGTTGCACCTGTTTTTGTTTACATTTAGTTGGGATATTTTAGCTGGTCGTCCCGCCTGCTCTTTGTGCGGGCTTATTTTTCCCCCACTGTGTTTGTGTGTGGGAGAGTGTTGGTAGCGTGTTTCATTTTGGGATTTTCCCTCTGGACTTGTTAGGTCCTGGTTTTGGGTATTGTGTTTGTTGCGCCCGTGAGTTTTGGCTCGCACAATTTTCCCCGTGCCTAAATAAAGCACTACTCAGTACTTTCTGCCTCCTGCGCCTGATTCCACACCCACTACGCTTAAGTGCGTCACACACACGCATAAAACAGAGATACAGTTGAAGTCAGAAGTTTACATACACTTAGGTTGGAGTCATTACATCTCATTTTTCAACCACTCCACAAATTTCTTGTTAAACAAACTATAGTTTTGGCAATTCGGTTAGGACATCTACTGTGTGCATGACACAAGTAATTTTTCCAACAATTGTTTACAGACATATTATTTAATTTATTTAATCTAAATAAATATAAAATAAAATAAAAATAAATCAGCCAAGACCTCCACAAGTAGACCTCCACAAGTATGGTTCATTCTTGGGAGCAATTTCCAAAAGCCTGAACGTACCACGTTCATCTGTACAAACAATAGTACGCAAGTATAAACACCATGGGACCACAAAGCTGTCATTCCGCTCAGGAAGGAGACGTGTTCTGTCTCCTAGAGATGAACGTACTTTGGTGCGAAACGTTTTAATCAATCCCAGAACAACAGCAAAGGACCTTGTGAAGATGCTGAAGGAAACAGGTATCTATATCCAAAAGTATCTATATCCACAATAAAACAAGTCCTATATCGACATAATCTGAAAGGCCGCTCAGCAAGGAAGAAGCCACTCCTCCAAAACCGCCATAAAAAAAGTCAGACTACGGTTTGCTACTGCACATGGGGACAAAGTTCGTACTTTTGGGGGAAATGTCCTCTGGTCTGATGAAACAAAAATAGAACTGTTTGGCCATAATGACCATTGTTCTGTTTGGAGGAAAAAGGGGGAGGCTTGCAAGCCGAAGAACACCATCCCAAACGTGAAGCACGGGGGTGGAAGCATCATGTTGTGGCGGTGCTTTGCTGCAGGAGGGACTGGTGCACTTCACAAAATAGATGGCATCATGAGGACGGGAAATTATGTGGATATATTGAAGAAACATCTCAAGACATCAGTCAGGAAGTTAAAGCTTGGACGCAAGTGGGTCTTCCAAATGGACAATGATCCCAAGCATACTTCCAATGTTGTGGCAACATGGCATAAGGACAACAAATTCAAGGTATTGGAGTCGCCATCACAAATCCCTGACCTCAATCCCATAGAATATTTGTGGGCAGAACTGAAAAAGCGAGCAAGGAGGCCTACAAACCTGACTCAATTACACCAGCTCTGTCAGGAGGAATGGGCCAAAATTCACCCAACTTATTGTGGGAAGCTTGTGGAAGGCTACCCAAAACGTTTGACCCAAGTTAAGCAATTTAAAGGCAATGCTACCAAATACTAATTGAGTGTATGTAAACTTCTGACCCACTGGGAATGTGATGAAAGAAGTAAAAGCTGAAATAAATAATTCTCCCTACTATTATTCTGACATTTCACATTCTTAAAATTAAGTGGTAACTGACCAAAGACAGATCATTTTTGCTAGGATTGAATGTCAGGAATTGGGAAAAACTGAGTTGAAATATATTTGGCTAAGGTGTATATAAATTTCCGACTTCAACTGTATACCCCTTGACTTTTTCCACATTTTGTTGTGTTAACAGCTTGAATTTAAAATAGTGTCAATTTAAATAGTGTCACTAGCTTACACACAATACCCCATAATGTCAAAGTGGAATTATGTTTTTACACATTTTTACAAATGAATAAAAAATGTAAAGCTGAAATGTCTTGAATCAATAAGTATTCAACCCCTTTGTTATGGCATGTCTAAATAAGTTTAAGGGTAAACATGTGATTAACAAGTCACATAATAAGTTGCATGGACTCACTATGTGTGCAATAATAGTGTTAAACATGATTTTTGATTGACTACTCCATACATACTGTACTGTCCCTCAGTCAAGCAGTGAATATCAAACACAGATTCAACCACAAACACAGGGAGGTTTTCCTATGCCTCGCAAAGAAGGGCATCTATTGGTAGATGGCTAAAACTTCAAGTTATTCATTACACTTTGGGTGGTGTATCAATACACCCAGTCACTACAAAGATACTGGCGTCCTTCCTAACCCAGTTGCCAAAGAGGAAGGAAACCACTCAGATTTCACTATGAGGCCAATGGTGACTTTAAAACATTTACAGACATTAATGGCTGTGATAGGAGAAAACTGAGGATGGATAAACAACCTTGTATTTACTCCACAATACTAACCTAAATGATAGAGTGAAAAGAAGGAAGCCTGTACAGAATTCAAATATTCCAAAACACATGTTTTGCTATAAGGCACAAAAGTAAAACTGCAAAATAAATTAACTTTATGTCCTAGGGCAATCCAACAGATCACTGAGTACCACTCTTCATATTTTCAAGCATAGTGGTGGCTGCATCATGTTATGGCTATGCTTGTCATCGGCAAGGACTAAGGAGTTTTTATTTTACTTAAAAAAAAACGGAATAGAGCTAAGCACAGGCAAAATCCTAGAGGAAAACCTGGTTCAGTCTGCTTTCCAACAGACACTGGGAGACAAATTCACCTTCCAGCAAGACAATAACCTAAAACACAATGCCAAATAAACACTGGAGTTGCTTACCAAGATGATATTGAATGTTCCTGAGTGGCCTAGTTACAGTTTTGACTTAAATCGGCTTGAAACTCTATGGCAAGACTTGAAAATGGCTGTCAAGCAATGATCAACAACCAACTTGACAGAGCTTGAAGAATTTTCTTTAGAATAATGTGCGAATATTGTACAATCCAGATGTTCAAATCTCTTCGGGACTTACCCAAGAAGACTAACATGTATTGACTAACATGTCTTGATTCGGGGGTGTGAATACTAATGTAAATGAGACATTTCTTTATTTCATTTTCAAACATTTCTAAAACCCTGTTTTCACTTTGTCATAATGGGTTATTGTGTGTAGATGGGTGAGAAAAAAATCTATTTAAACTCAGGCTGTAATCTCTTTTGAATTCAGGCTGTAACACAACAAAATGTCAAATAAGTAAAGCGGTATGCATACTTTCTGAAGGCACTGTGTGTGATAGGATGAACCTAGTTGATTTTTTGGCTAGGATACTTGGCTCTCATTGATTATGAAATGCACAGGCCTAACAGAGTGATGAGAACACAAGCAACTGCTGGGAAATGCCTGAGATAAAGAGGAAGATAATAACCGATTTAGTTTGTAGAATGCTCTTTCAAGAATCACTGTAAGGCAGGCTCCTTCAATATGAAAATACACTATGTGTCCACATCATTGAACAGGTAAGGGGTGCTGATTCATGCCTGGCGAATCCGATGTCCAATCAGATCAACTATCATTTACAACTGCCAGGTCGCAGTTGTAAATGAGAACTTGTTCTCAACTGGCCTACCTGGTTAAATAAAGGTGAAATAAAAAAATAAAAAAATAACAATCTTGTGTGAGTCACTACTACACAACGCTCATCCCTCAACCGATCAGCGCAGACGTAGTAGTCACACTATATAATGTAAGACAATGGTGATAGTGTGGTGATTGATAGCTTAACCTCTCATCTTGGCCAGGCCTTCAAAGCGATGGTGATCATCCGGTGTAACCCGTGTGGCGTCCAGGTAGAGCAGCCTCGGGAGGCTGTCCAGGATGAAGCCCGGGTAGGAAGGGGTGAAGGTAAGGGGGTTGCCCTCTAGCACCAAGGTCCTCAGGCAAGGCAGGGTGACCAGGGCATCCACTAGGGCCCGCTGTCCTTGGAAGCCAGACCAGCTCAGGTCCAGAGATACCAGCTGTGGCCTGAAGAGGGAGACAGCATGCAAGGGCTGAGCTGACAGCTGGTGAGAGGAAGCTGTGGAACTGCCTCTGTATGTATGGGATCTGCCTTTTCATCACTTATCACTTGACCAATCAAACAACCTGAACAGCCATGGTAAAAAAAAAGAGTATGTTTCTCATATTGGGACTAGATGGTATAGCAACTAAATAAATATACATGATAGCTAGTTCGTATTTTTATGAAAATAGTATTTTAGTAACTATAATATGTTGTGGCCCTAATAGATGGGCGGCAGGTACGTTTCGGGTACAGCGTTGGGCCAGTAACCAAAAGGTAAAAATCTGTCATTCTGAGCAAGGCTGTTAACACACTGTTCCCTGGGCGCCGATGACGTGGATGTCGATTAAGGCAGTTCCCTGGGCGCCGATGACGTGGATGTCGATTAAGGCAGCACCCCGCACCTCTCTGATTCAGAGGGGTTTGGTTAAATGTGGAAGACACATTTCAGTTGAATTCATTCAGTTGTACAACTGACTAGGTACCCCCCTTTCCTAAGATCCTCCGTTTCACCCGCAAAGGTTACTTTTGTTAGAACTTTTATTTTATTATTTTATGATGTGCATAACGTTGTTACTTGAATTGAAAAGCGCTATACAATGAAAGTTATTATTATACATATGACTGCTAAGGAATGTAATGTCACTTCCTATTATTGCCAGAGTCTGTTGTCACCTGCTGGTGATTGTGAGCAAGTGCAGATGAGTACTGAAATTGTACTGCTTGTCATTTGCCCTGTGTGTGAGCACTTACCATAGAGTTCCAGTGAGGTACTGGATGTCTGCGGGGGAACCCAGCCTGTTGCAGCCCAGACCCAGATGCTGAAGGCAGGGTAGAGGCTGGCTGCTAAGACCTTTAAGGCTGGAAACCTGGTTGGCGTAGAGCTCCAAAACCTTTCAAACGAACGCATACAATGCAATTGAAGGACTGTGCAGTGATATCAAAGACGATCACTATATGCATCAGCGTGTGTTCATAAAACATCCCAATGATATTATAAGTTACCCTACCAATGTCATGAATAATAGAAAAAGTAATATGGCCTACTTGTTTGAATGTTTTTAGTGATACATCACACCAACATCTGTGAATTTTCTAATCAATTTGACCAAACCCTAGATTCATGTCCACATCCCGGCTCGACCCTAACCCTAACCCACCCTAGCTTCATGTCCACATCCTGGCTCAACCCTAACCCTAACCCACCCTAGCTTCATGTCCACATCCCGGCTCGACCCTAACCCTAACCCACCCTAGCTTCATGTCCACACCCCGGCTCAACCCCAACTCTAACCCACCCTAGATTCATGTCCACAACCCGGCTCAATCCTAACCTTAACCCACCCTAGCTTAATCTCCACATCCTGGCTCAACCCTAACCCTAACCGACCCTAGCTTCATGTACACACCCCGGCTCAACCCTAACCCTAACCCACCCTAGCTTCATGTCCACAACCCGGCTCAACCCTAACCCTAACCCACCCTAGTTTCATCTCCACATCCTGGCTCAACTCTAACCCTAACCCACCCTAGCTTCATCTCCACATCCTGGCTCAACCCTAACCCTAACCCACCCTAACTTCATGTACACACCCCGGCTCAACCCTAACCCTAACCCACCCTAGCTTCATCTCCACATCCTGGCTCAACCCTAACCCTAACCCACCCTAGCTTCATGTCCACACCCCGGCTCAACCCTAACCCTAACACACCCTAGCTTCATGTCCACACCCCGGCTCAACCCTAACCCTAACCCACCCTAGCTTCATGTCCACACCCCGGCTCAACCCTAACTCTAACCCACCCTAGATTCATGTCCACAACCTGGCTCAACCCTAACCTTAACCCACCCTAGCTTCATCTCCACATCCTGGCTCAACCCTAACCTTAACCCACCCTAGCTTCATCTCCACATCCCAGCTCAACCCTAACCCTAACCCACCCTAGCTTCATATCCACATCCCGGCTCAACCCTAACCCTAACCCACCCTAGCTTCATGTACACACCCCGGCTCAACCCTAACCCTAACCCACCCTAGCTTCATCTCCACATCCTGGCTCAGCCCTAACCCTAACCCACCCTAGCTTCATGTCCACACCCCGGCTCAACCCCAACTCTAACCCACCCTAGATTCATGTCCACAACCCGGCTCAATCCTAACCTTAACCCACCCTAGCTTAATCTCCACATCCTGGCTCAACCCTAACCCTAACCGACCCTAGCTTCATGTACACACCCCGGCTCAACCCTAACCCTAACCCACCCTAGCTTCATGTCCACAACCCGGCTCAACCCTAACCCTAACCCACCCTAGTTTCATCTCCACATCCTGGCTCAACTCTAACCCTAACACACCCTAGCTTCATGTACACACCCCGGCTCAACCCTAACCCTAACCCACCCTAGCTTCATCTCCACATCCTGGCTCAACCCTAACCCTAACCCACCCTAACTTCATGTACACACCCCGGCTCAACCCTAACCCTAACCCACCCTAGCTTCATCTCCACATCCTGGCTCAACCCTAACCCTAACCCACCCTAGCTTCATGTCCACACCCCGGCTCAACCCTAACCCTAACACACCCTAGCTTCATGTCCACACCCCGGCTCAACCCTAACCCTAACCCACCCTAGCTTCATGTCCACACCCCGGCTCAACCCTAACTCTAACCCACCCTAGATTCATGTCCACAACCTGGCTCAACCCTAACCTTAACCCACCCTAGCTTCATCTCCACATCCTGGCTCAACCCTAACCTTAACCCACCCTAGCTTCATCTCCACATCCCAGCTCAACCCTAACCCTAACCCACCCTAGCTTCATATCCACATCCCGGCTCAACCCTAACCCTAACCCACCCTAGCTTCATGTACACACCCCGGCTCAACCCTAACCCTAACCCACCCTAGCTTCATCTCCACATCCTGGCTCAGCCCTAACCCTAACCCACCCTAGCTTCATGTACACACCCCGGCTCAACCCTAACCCTAACACACCCTAGCTTCATGTCCACACCCCGGCTCAACCCTAACCCTAACCCACCCTAGCTTCATGTCCACACCCCGGCTCAACCCTAACTCTAACCCACCCTAGATTCATGTCCACAACCCAGCTCAACCCTAACCTTAACCCACCCTAGCTTCATCTCCACATCCTGGCTCAACCCTAACCTTAACCCACCCTAGATTCATCTCCACATCCTGGCTCAACCCTAACCCTAACCCACCCTAGCTTCATGTCCACATCCCAGCTCAACCCTAACCCTAACCCACCCTAGCTTCATATCCACATCCCAGCTCAACCCTAACCCTAACCCACCCTAGCTTCATGTACACACCCCGGCTCAACCCTAACCCTAACCCACCCTAGCTTCATCTCCACATCCTGGCTCAGCCCTAACCCTAACCCACCCTAGCTTCATGTACACACCCCGGCTCAACCCTAACCCACCCTAGCTTCATCTACACATCCTGGCTCAACCCTAACCCTAACCCACCCTAGCTTCATGTCCACACCCCGGCTCGACCCTAACCCTAACACACCCTAGCTTCATGTACACACCCCGACTCAACCCTAACCCTAACCCACCCTAGCTTCATCTCCACATCCTGGCTCAACCCTAACCCTAACCCACCCTAGCTTCATCTCCACACCCCGGCTCAACCCTAACCCTAACCCACCCTAGCTTCATGTACACACCCCGGCTCAACCCTAACCCTAACCCACCCTAGCTTCATGTCCACACCCCGGCTCAACCCTAACCCTAACCCACCCTAGCTTCATGTCCACATCCCGGCTCGACCCTAACTCCACAGAATCACTCCTCCTACTATAGTTCAGTGCAGACGAATGGCGCTCTGAGTGTCCCTGTGGTGGGATTCAATGAGACATGGGTTGATGTGCCACAGCCCCTCCTCTCCCTGTGTTGTGTGACTCACTTGTAAAGTGCAGGGCAGGTACTCTGCTTGTAGTTCAGAAATTTTGTTGGCACTCAGCACTAACTCTCTTAGATTGGAGAACCTGAGCACGCCATCATCGACTATGGAGACCTGATGCACACAAAAAGACCCATTCACTGACAGTATGAATTCACATTCAAATAGATAGGAACATATGGGGGAGGGTCTTCCTCTATATAGCTGGTCTTTTCCTGAAAATGCGAGACAACACTGCTGGGACTTATCAAATAATGCATTCATCCGACATTGGTTTTCGTATGCAATCAACCTTGTGCCTGTCCTGCTCAAAGTGATGGCACGTCTTACTATAATTGCCGATTACTGTACAAAATAAAATGTTGGATGAATTGTTTATTTCAGCAGGACAGGTATATAAAGGCTGGTAATATAAATTGGAGCCAAAAGATTGCACAACAAATGAATCAAGGCTTGTGAGCATTGGCTATCAGGCAGCTAAGATACTCACACCCTTGTCTACAATACGTAGGGTGTTGAAGTGGCTGAATATGAAGTTGCCATGGAGAAGTTCAGGTGTTCGCACAGACAGCTCTCTCAGGGTTCGGGCTTGGGGGCTCCATGACCCCTCATGTTGCCATGGGGACAGTGGACTGGTCAAGTGCTCCATAAGGGCCTCCTCCTCCTCCTTGGCTGCACCTTCTCTCCCCTCGTCCTGCTCGCTGTAGCCCCAACTCTGCTCCTCAAAGATACTCCCTCTGGATCTGCTCTAAACACAACAGCACAGGAACATGCCGTTGAGGTAAAAAGCATTCCACTTCTGTTAATCAATGGTATTTTGGACCACCTCATTCATATCCACTACTTGTACATGAAAAGAGTAGGAAACCACCAAGAGGTGACCTTGCTCGATGGATGGCACCATCAAGAGCCATGTACTATGTATATACAGTGGGGCAAAAAAGTATTTAGTCAGCCAATTGTGCAAGTTCTCCCACTTAAAAAGATGAGAAAGGCCTGTAATTTTCATCATAGGTACACTTCAACTATGACAGACATGAGGGAAAATCACATTGTAGGATTTTTAATGAATTTATTTGCAAATTATGGTGGAAAATATGTATTTGGTCACCTACAAACAGCAAGATTTCTGGCTCTCACAGACCTGTAACTTCTTCTTTAATAAGAGGCTCCTCTGTACTCCACTCGTTACCTGTATTAATGGCACCTGTTTGAACTTGTTATCAGTATAAATTACACCTGTCCGTCCACAACCTCAAACAGTCACACTCCAAACTCCACTATGGCCAAGACCAAAGAGCTGTCAAAGGACACCAGAAACAAAATTGTAGACCTGCACCAGGCTGGGAAGACTGAATCTGCAATAGGTAAGCAGCTTGGTTTGAAGAAATCAACTGTGGGAGCAATTATTAGGAAATGGAAGACATACAAGACCACTGATAATCTCCCTCGATCTGGGGCTCCACGCAAGATCTCACCGCGTGGAGTCAAAATGATCACAAGAATGGTGAGCAAAAATCCCAGAACCACACGGGGGGACCTAGTGAATGACCTGCAGAGAGCTGGGACCAAAGTAACAAAGCCTACCATCAGTAACACACTACGCCGCCAGGGACTCAAATCCTGCAGTGCCAGACGTGTCCCCCTGCTTAAGCCAGTACATGTCCAGGCCCGTCTGAAGTTTGCTAGAGTGCATTTGGATGATCCAGAAGAAGATTGGGAGAATGTCATATGGTCAGATGATACCAAAATATAACTTTTTGGTAAAAACTCAACTCGTCGTGTTTGGAGGACAAAGAATGCTGAGTTGCATCCAAAGAACACTATACCTACCGTGAAGCATGGGTGTGGAAACATCATGCTTTGGGGCTGTTTTTCTGCAAAGGGACCAGGACGACTGATCCGTGTAAAGGAAAGAATGAATGGGGCCATGTATCGTGAGATTTTGAGTGAAAACCTCCTTCCATCAGCAAGGGCATTGAAGATGAAACAGGTCTTTCAGCATGACAATGATCCCAAACACACCGCCCGGGCTACGAAGGAGTGGCTTCGTAAGAAGCATTTCAAGGTCCTGGAGTGGCCTCGCCAGTCTCCAGATCTCAACCCAATAGAAAATCTTTGGAGGGAGTTGAAAGTCCGTGTTGCCAAGCAACAGCCCCAAAATATCACTGCTCTAGAGGAGATCTGCATGGAGGAATGGGCCAAAATACCAGCAACAGTGTGTGAAAACCTTGTGAAGACTTACAGAAAACAAATGACCTCTGTCATTGCCAACAAAGGGTATATAACAAAGTATTGAGATAAACTTTTGTTATTGACCAAATACTTATTTTCCACCATAATTTGCAAATAAATTCATTAAAAATCCTACAATGTGATTTTCTGGATTTTTTTTCTCATTTTGTCTGTCATGGTTGAAGTGTACCTATGATGAAAATTACAGGTCTCTCTCATCTTTTTAAGTGGGAGAACTTGCACAATTGGTATTTATAGCTCTGGCACCATCCATTCCATTACATTGAGACTTTGGGATCTTTGAGTGAAATCACACAAGTTTGTCTGCCCTATTTTCTGATCTGATGTATGGCCAAAAAAGCTTAATGTGGACTCACCCAACAGCCATGCCCACATGGAAAGTCCTTCAGACAGAGGCTACGAAGCTGCTCCTCCACAGCCAAAGAAAGTGTCCGAGAGCCCATTCTAAAGGATTAGGGTTGTAGATAAAGCAAAAAATAACAGACCCATTAAAGGGAAAGTCAATCCCATAAAATGGTGTGAGAGCCACAATATCAAACTAATTTACTTTTGAGTTTTTGGTAGAGTTTTTTCAAGGCCCTGTTGCTTGTTAACAATCGAGTGGCTGCATTTGGCTGTGGATCCTTCTGAAAGGTTGCCTGGCAACAGTTGACAGAACACATACCAGAGATCTACATTACACCACTTTCCTGTTGTGGGAAAGTGCAGTGGCAAGAAACAGTATGTAAACCCTTTGGCATTACCTGGATTACTGCATAAATTGGTCATAAAATTTAATTTAATTTTCATAGAAGTCACAACAATAGATCACCACAGTCTGCTTAAACTAATAAACACACAAACAATTAAACATGTTCATGTCTTTATTGAACACACTTTGTAAACATTCACAGTGCAGGGTGGAAAAAGTACGTGAACCCTTGGATTTAATAACCGGTTGATCACATTTTAGCAGCAATAACCTCAACCAAACATTTTCTGTAGTTGCGAATCAGAGCTGCACAACGGTCAGGAAGAATTTTGGACCATTCCTCTTTACAAAACTGTTTCAGTTCAGCAATATTATTGGGATGTCTGGTGTGAACTGCTCGAGGTCATGCCACTGCATCTCAAATCGGGTTGAGGTCAGGACTCTGACTGGGCCACTCCAGAAAGCGAATTTTCTTCTGTTGAAGCCATTTTGTTGTTGATTTACTTCTGTGTTTTGGGTCGTTGTCCTGTTGCATCACCCAACTTCTGTTGAGCTTCAATTGGTGGACAGAGAGCCTTACATTCTCATGCGAAAGATCTTGATAAACTTGGGAATTCATTTTTTCCGTCGATGATAGCAAGCTGTCCAGGCCCTGAAGCAGCAAAGCAGCCCCAAACCATGATGCTCCCTCCACCATACTTTACAGTTGGGGTGAGGTTTTGATGTTGGTGTGCTGTGCCTTTTTTTCTCCGCACATAGTTTTGTGTGTTACTACGAAACAGCTCAACTTTAGTTTAATCTGCCCACAGAATATTTTGCCAGTAACCCTGTCGAACATCCAGGTGCTCTTTAGGTTTGCCATAATAAGTTTTCAACCGTTTTGTTGACTCAATACATTTCAGCTTTTCACTTTCATTTCATTTCATTTCTAAAAACATCATTCCACTTTGACATTATGGGGTATTGTGTGTAGATCAGTCACACAAAACATTTTAATTTGATCCATTTTAAATTCAGGCTGTAACACAACAAAATGTGGAAAAAGTCACTGTATGTGCTCTGTATGTGTTCCGTGTTAATGTTCAGGTTAATCACCTTAACTTGTGACTAATGGGGGATTTAAACTGTGAAACCGTTAAACAAAATGTGCAAGATTACATCTCACATTACACTTTTTCTGTGAGTGGTTTTATTTTAAAATGCCTTCTATTTCTCATATTCTAGTGGACATGGATGCAATGCATTATTTGCAATGCATGCAAAGTTATTCCTATTCAACCATGCTCATTGGTTTGATCACCTGATTCATCAACATCATATTTGCAGTGATCATGGAGGAAAGTAGTAACCTTGTGACACCTTCCACTTGCAAACCAAAGTCTGCTAGTAAACACTACGCTGCGGTAGGAAAAATGACTACAAGATTGCTTAGTAGATTATGGGATTGATTCCATGTAGGTATATTTCCATGTTTGAAATAGATATTAGTCTCATTAATTCAAAAACTGTCAGACATCACTAGACAAGCACTCATTAACACATCTTCAGAAACTTGTGCCATGCATCTCACTCGAGGTAAGACACTTAACACCACAGTCACTTACATAATATAGTTGCCGCAAACAAAATGTTTATTTTTCATATTTTTTATACAAAGAATAAAAACTAACTAATCTAAGAGAGTATTCATGGGCAATTCATAGACTTTACAAAATGTCTCTAAAATTCTGATTTGGTAGGATATGTGGAAGTGGATTCAGATTTTTTTGAAATCATTAAAATGAACAAGCCATGCAAAGAGTGGCATCAAATGTTCACCCGTTTGTAGTAGTCAGTCAAATCTATTCCAAAAAGGAATGCATTAGGATTTTCATAGTTATTTGATTTACCTCATTGTTGAACAGGTATCTTTCTATGTGAGTTTTGTTTAGGACTACCAATATCTTTCATTGCAACATTGTTGATCGTCAGCACTGCCTCAAGACCAATGGGCCAAAATCACCTGAAAAAAGCTGCAAAATCCAAAACTCTGAACTGGCTTGCATCTCAAACACAACACCTGCTTAAAGAATATGTAAGTAGTGGACATCAAATGTTATTTGTCACATGCGCTGAATACAACCTTACCGTGAAATGCTTACTTACAAGCCCTTAACCAACAATGCAGTTCAATAAATATGAACTATGGACATGGTTATTATATTGTGTAAAAGTGAAATAATGGAAAGAGCTTAGTATAATAATATTTGGTAAAATGATTAAACAAGAAAGAAAACATAAGCTCTGAAAAAGAAAGACTGTAAAATGGTGCTTAAATCCAAAATGTATCTTCTCATTAGGTTAACAACAATTTCCAGGGAGAAGACCCACAACTAAATTTGACCATTACAGACATCATTCTGCCTGTGACGAGTGTCTCTGCCGCTAGATCCTCCTGTGCCATCGATGGATACCTTAGACAACTGAAACAAATGATTCAGCGAGATGATTTGACTGGAGACTCAGAGAGATTCATATCTCAGACTGAAGTCATCAGGAGCCAGTTCATAGCAGCCATGGATAATCAAAACTGTGTGAAACTAGATCTGGAGAAGCCAGGGGACAGTTCATACAAAAGGAAATTAATGGGTTACAAAATCCTTGATAACGTCTACAAGTGGCTGAAGGGATACTAGCAAAACACAACAAGCGTCCTTAGACTGGTCTTGTTCTTTGGAGGATAAATGATAAACTTGATATATTTATTTATTCATTTCAATCTATTTATTAATTAATATATGTATTACTTTTTCACTTGTTTACATAGCATATTTATTTATTTGTTCATGAACCTATAGTAAATGATGCTGTTCATTTGGCCTCCCTGCACTCCGTTCAAAAAGGTCCAGTTAAGTGCACAGGGGAGCAGCGTCTGCATAAGGTTTTCCCAAAAGTTTTTTATTCAAACTCATTTTAAAACCCATAGTCCATTTGTTCACAAACCATTTGACTGTCATGCTGCTCTTGCATGTTGTGTGCAAAATAAATACATTTTATTTTATTCAAAGGAAAGGCCATATGTGTTCCCAATTTAATAATTTTGTATCTGAAGGATTGAATTACTTAAAGGAAAAAAGCAATATAGATAGCCATAGGTTTTCACATTTAGAAAAATGAAATATGATCAACTTAAGCAAGAAACAGATTAACTAGGGTAGGCCGTCATTGTAAATAAGAATTTGTTCTTAACTGACTTGCCTAGTTAAATAAAAAGGTTAAATAAAAAATGTAAATAGGCTAGAAGAAGTTCAAAAACTTATTAGCACAATGTGATCCAGATATGACTGTGAAGCCAAGGGTTGGTTTGGGGTTGTTTAGGGTTATAATGTTGAATAAGTAGTATGGCTTCATACTGTCCAGGACATTCCAGACGAAAAGGCATAGTTTGAATTCTGAACATACCAGTTCTACTGGTTGTGAAAACTGGAACCACATTAGTGAAATATTGCAAAATAGTCCTGTATATGCCAGAATAATTGCACAATAGTTTGTATACTCAAGTACCAGCAACAATGTGAATATCTCGTTCCATACCTTCCAGTCTATTTCATGGGAATATATTATTTTAATTTATTAATACATACATTTATTTGCATTTCCTCAATTTGCATTCTGGGATGTGAATTAGGTTTATTCACAGTACTTTAAGGGTATAGTCCTTCCATTGACATACTTCCTAGACTTGTGACGTGCCGTCGGGAATGTTCTTGGGGACCTTCAATGCTGCAAAATGATGGAGGCCACTGTGTTCTTGGTGACCTTCAATGCTGCAGACATTTTGTGGTACCCTTCCCCAGATTTGTGCCTCAACACAATCCTGCCTCGGAGCTCTATGGACAATTTATTGGTTTTTGCCCTGATATGCACTGTCAACTGTGGGACCTTATTTACAGTAGACAGGTGCCTTTCCAAATCATATCCAATTAATTGAATCTGCCACAGGTGGTCTCAAATCAATTTGTAGAAATATCTCAAGGATGATCAATGGAAACAGGATGGACCTGAGCACAATTTTGAGTCTCATAGCAAAGGATCTGAACACTTATGTAAATAAAGGTATTTATGTTTGTTATTTTTAATAAATGTGCAAACATTTCTAAAAACCATTTTTTGCTTTGTCATTATGGGGTATTGTGTGTAGACTGCTGAGGATTATTTATTTTTTTAAATCCATTTTAGAATAAGGCTGTAATGTAACAAAATGTGGAAAAAAATCAAGGGGTCTGAACTCTCTCCGAAGGCACTGTATATATTCCATAAACAATCACTCAACCTTTGCACTTGAAATGATTCACAATCACTGATATTTCTCCACAGGGTCATATTTATTAAATCTGTGTGTGAGATTAGAGTTTTCAGAAAGCCTGTGCCAAGTATGTTATTTTTACGACTACATTTTGAATCAGGACAGCCCCGTTATCTGGTGAATAGTCAGGGAAGCCCCAACATCTGACACTCAAGTTGATCAAATTACATATCTCATTTACTCTCAAACGGGAGTAGTGATTACTCACACAATAACAAAAAAATGACAATAAAGCAATTTCAATATGCATTTTCGAAAGAAAGAGGAAAGAAAGCATATTGGATGATCTTTATCTCAACCTGCACATTTATAAGCAAAGGCCTTTGCCACTTTGACCAGATCTACACAACTATTTGACATGGGACTCTGTGGTGGTGAGAACTGAACGTTTATTTTTAACAATATGTTTTGCTTGAGAGGAATTTATATATTGGAGACACTCAGTAAAGATGTCATCTGCGGTCTCTTAGACAAAACATTGCACAATATTGTTTGATCTTATAGTGAAGATAACATGGGTGGTGTAAGTGACTATAGAATAAATATTCATGGTCTTTTAAGGACCAATAGCATTTCGATGATAAACTTACAGGTCAGATATGGGTTGTGTTGGAGACTAACTTGAGTGCCCTCTTTCAGTGTTTTACCTGTTCCTGTGCCTTACATCACAAGTAGCAGCCTTCCAATGGACACAGATGGCAACATATATGATGTTGCGTCATGGACAAAAAGAGTTGGACTACTTGGTATGTTTAGGAGCCTTTTCCTGAGTGTTAAAATGTTAATGAAACTAAAACTCTATAAAGAAAAGCAAACAACATTAGCACTGATTAACTGTAAATCAATGATGATTATATGGACACTGTAGAGCCTTTTAACAGTAGAAAATTACTTTCATTTCTCTTTCATATTCCACTAGAACCAGCCCGGGATTCTTCCCCCCCATACTGGGCCCAACCAGGTAGGATGGATCCAGGAGCCGAAGATGAACGAGAAGATCACCGGAAAACATCTTTCTGCCTTTCTTTGTTATATGAGTGAAGCTGCCAAACTGAACATGGAAAAGAGGGTGATCAATGGACTCAATGAGGCTTGTCAACATATCAAAGACCTGAAATCCTGGATGTGCAACCACCAAGACTGCCAAGAAGTGTGCCAACTCCCTTTTGATGTGAACGACCACCACGAAACTCTTATGTTTGTAAAGAGGCTTCTCACCCTCTACACACAATGGTTGATTAAAGGAACAGAGTAATATTCAATATGCCTACTTGAAGTCTAGCTTTATTAATAATTCATATTTATTTATGACATTTATTTATTCATCAGTGTACTGGTCAGTGTCTTATCAATTGAACACTCTTATTTGGTTCCGGGTCACATTGAAAATACTGTTTTTTTTGTCAAAGAACTGGCTGTATCATTATGTTATCATTTGTGTCATACAAGAATGTTACCAATTGTTGGAAATGCCATGTATTGTACCTGATACACATTAAGTAACATGCAAAAAAATACTATGTTCCATTCATTAAAAATGTTTCCGGAAATTGTACCGTTTGACATACTTCCTAGACTTGTGATGTGCCGTCGGGAACGTAAGAAAGTAGGATATTAAGGTTACCCAAAACACAGTACACAAGAAAAACACAAACCATGTAGGAAAAAAAACTATTTTCTTTACTACAAGAAAGAAAATATTTACAACACTAACTTCTCAGAGGGAACAAACAGACAAGGACTCCCAAAAAGTAATCTCATAAATGAAATATTCCTTAGACAAAATTGATAATACTTGTTTTATAACTTAAACCATGTCATGATTCTTGACAGAGGAATATTTCCCACATAGTAACTGCTTTGCAAACAAAACAAAATAAGTTTAAATCATGACATCCATCTGCTCTTGCCCTTTGAGTATTTGCATAGCTCCAATTCCCTTAGAATGGAACAGAAATAAAACGTTTGATCTGAATGACGTTAGATGAATGTTAGCTGTGATTAGCCCTAATGCTGTCTGATTAGGACAATAATTTACATGTGGGGCTCAGAATCTTGATCTGTAACAATAATATAGTCCCCAGTCATCGGATAAAGGGGACTCCACTCGTAGAGTAGCAAAGGGTGCAAAAATTAAGTGATCACAGTTAAGACATGTACTAAGGCCTCTCAAAAAGCACACTATAAAACCCCCATAAAATATACATTCATGAAATAAACAACCAATGCTGCTAGATTTGACATCATTCAAAGTAAACTGTTGTTGTGCATCAAGTAATAAATACAGAAAAATCATTAGACTTCCTGAGGAGAGTTAACACAAAATGTGCTAAGACATATAACAAACAAAAAAATAAGACAAAATATCACGCTGCAACAGTAATACAGTATCCATGCATGTACCGTTCTGGGGTGCATTTCTCATAAAGGAGTAGTCTCTAGACAGATGGGATGCCTCCCACAATGTGACAACGTAGGTTGGTGTTTCCAAGACTAATAAAGGAGAGGGGTGTAAAATGTATGTTCCTATATTCATTTCAACATGGCCTATAAAAGTTGCATCTTTGACAAATAAGATCTGAACTAGGAGAGACATGCATCTTTGAAAGGCTAGCATAACGGCGTCATTAGCATGACTTGATTATGAGAAACAAATATAGAACATACATACGCTATGTAACCTGTATGCTTATGGCTGACGCTTGTCTTCAGCTTAATGTATCCTAAATGTGTTTGTTTGGTTAAAGGGTACAGCATAAACACTCACCAGCGCCTCCCTTACCGGAACAAGAAGAAAATAGCAACATTCACCACATAATGTTTGAATGCTCCTATAACACAACGGTTCTTTGTTTAATTGACTGAATGGATGGTAGGCTGCAGCGTATGATGTTAAATGTACAGTGAGTGTAGTGTGCCCCCCAAGTGCTTCGCATTTGGTCTTCGGACCACTCAGGGTCCATTCCGTAAAACTGCATTTTCCTTAAGTGAAAGGTGAATACTATTCCATGGATAACCCTTGGCTTAACATTATCTGAGGATATTAGACTTCTGGTATGATTCAGTACAACCCCCCAAGAAAAGGGTAGAATACCCAGGACGTATGTCCACAAAGGACTGGGACACCCTCCCTCCCACCAGATGCATATGAGCTGAATGATGAGAATGAAAGACCAGTAGCAAATAGTTACTGTTGAAGGATTTCATGGTACTCAAAGCATGCTGCCAATCAATGCTAAGCTTTTGGTTTGTTTTCTAGGCTTTTTGATGGCAAGCTCAGTGTATCCACACTCATCGTCATACAACAGAGTAAACAACAGAACCAACTGAATCTCACTCAACTTCTTCAAGAGATATTTCCCTTTTAAGACAGTTCATAGGCCATCTTATACCTTAAATAATTTAAGAGCTGAATAAAAACAAAAAGATAAAACAAAAATGAGCAAGTATGCTAAATGGTTGAAGCGCCAAGTTATTTGTCTGCTGAAGTGAGCCTGAAAACATGCAGGTAGTTCCCCTGTCAGCAGTGTTGAAGGTTACATTAACAAAAGAGCAACAAGGGCAGCAGGTCGCCTAGCGGTTCAAGCTCTGGGCCAGTAACTGAAAGGTTGCTAGATCGAGTTCCTGAGCCAACAAGGTGAAAAAAATCTGAGCAAGGCACGTAATCCTAATTGCTCCAGGGTCGCCTTTTACAATGGCTTGACATGGCCATGACCCCACTCTCAGAGGGTGTCCCAGGGGGAGTTGGGATATGCAAAAAACAATTCAAATTCACACATGCGTATAATACACACTTGTACATGTGTGAAATAGGACAAATATAAGCACCCACATTATTGCTGTGTTCAAAAGATGCTGTAAAGTTGTTCTATAGGTTGTGTGTATCAATCCTCCAAAGTAATGCACCGAGCCTGGGTTGTTGACAGCAAAGCTCAGTCGATGTGTAGGAATGATAGGTCAGTGAGCTGGATAAGGTCACGCACAAAAAGACCCTAAACATCATGTCCTGTTCTGAATGGTAATGGATAGGGTGGAAGACAGAGTAACCTCTTTGGATTACCTTTAAGGCAAACTAGTGCTGGTGCTTTTCCATACAATTGTTTCAAGGTGTTTTTCAATCTGGGGAGGTTAGAGGAGTTTGTGGTAGGGGCCCTCAGTGGAGGGCTCTACTAGAGAGTACTATGACCATGCCCTCTATCTGAACCCTTCGTCCGCTTCCTCTCTCCTGAGGGTGCGGCTAGGAGTCTGCAGAGTGCCTGTGGGTGTTGGTGACAGCCTGGGTGGCTTCCTCAGGCAGCAGGTTAGGGTCAGTAAGGACAGATGTGCTCGTGCTGAGCTGCCGGAGAGTGCTTAGGACCACTGGACAACAGAAAGACAAATCAACTATACATTCATCAGAGTTGACATTTTGTGTGACAACAAGTTACACAAAACAATGTCAAATTTTTAATTTCTCTCTCCATAAAATGATGTATGAAACAATCATGAATGAATGAATCGTGAAGTGATGAGTGAGAAAGTTAGAGGCATAAATATCATACCCCTCCACAGAAGGTCATGTGCTAGCTGTCTAATCTGTGTTTTATAAAATGTGCAATAAGCATAACAATATGCATTTATATGAGGAATGAAACAAAGATGAAGACAAGGAGCTAGCATGCCTCAGTAGGGCTTCAGATTGTGCAGCTGACTCTTCAGGATCCTACTTCCTGCAGCATGCTAATCAGACAGTAGTAATATAACCTAGTGAACTGAACGGTCTCCAGCGAAGATAATCGCTGACGTCAACATCCCTCCCTCATATCATGAGATCGCTCCTCTTTGAGTGCAGGAGACAAATGTTGGCCAAGACACTGAATGTGTTCTTTCTTGTAAATAAATGACAGGAAAAGATTGTGGGTGATAGAGGTTGACAGATCATGACACACCATGACACCAAACTTTCCTTAGAAAGCAATGGGGGTGGCATAAACTTTTATACATTCTATAGAAGGAAGTATAGCATAACGTCACACATGCAATCTAACACCTACAGAGAGACAGTCATTCAAGTAAAAATTATAGTGAAATGCCAATGGAATCATTAGCCTCACTCTCCTACTTTGACACAGCTACCATTTAATTGAAAACAACGTGTGTGTGTGAGAGAGGTTTGGGGTGCTGCGTGGGGTTTACTTACTGGGCCTCAGCACAGGCAGGGAGCAGTGACAGTCCAGCCATTGCAGTGTGGTCTCGCACAGCTCCCCTTTGCTTGTGGTGGAGACCGTCCCATTGAAGGACTCAAACAGGGGCTTAATGATGATGCTGAACTAAGGATGGTGGGTCAAGGGTCAAATACACTATTGAGAAAACAGATCTGAATTTGCATCCTATTCCTTTCTCTCACTGACAATCAAGACAGATATACTCAGATGGCTCATGGAACAACAGTCCTTCAGTTAGGTCCAAAAGTATTTGGATAGTGACATGTTCTTGTTGTTGTTTTGCTCTGTACTCCAGCACTTTGGATTTGAAATTATACAATGACTATGGAGGTTAAAGTGCAGACTATCAACTTAAATTTGAGGGTATTTTCATTCATATCGGAAATTGTAGCACTAGATATAAAATGCTAACCTCCCCTGTTATTAGTAATGGTGAGAGGTTATTAGCATGTCTTGGGGGTATGATCTTTGTGCCTCAAACTTAGTCACTCATCATTATTCACAATTCATTCAGGATAATCCATAATAATGGTAGCAATCACAAGTGTTCAGAAACTAGGGCCTTCCGAGTGGCGCAGCGGTCTAGGGCACTGCATTGACTCCAAAATGACATCTTATTTACAATTGGTTTCTATTGGGCGAAAATAATCTGAAACACAACCAAAACAAAGTACAAATGCATCCAAAAAGTTTATCAAGCTTGATGTAGTCATTGTGTGGTAGGATAATGGGATCAAATACTACACTTTTGACTATGTTAATACATACAGAGCATTCGGAAAGTATTCAGACCCCTTGACTTTCTCCACATTTGGTTAATGTTACAGCCTTAAATCTCTAAAAACGTATTAAATAGTTTTTGACCCTCAATCTAAACACAATACACTATAATTACAAAGCAAAAACAGGTCTAGACATTTTTGCAAATGTATATTTAAAAACAAATGAAATATAATATTTACATAAGTATTCAGACCCTTTACTCAGCACTTTGTTGAATCACCTTTGGCAGCAATTACAGCCTCGAGTCCTCTTGGGTATGACGCTACAAGCTTGGCACACCTGTATTTGGGGAGTTTCTCCCATTCTTCTCAAGCTCTGTCAGGTTGGATGGGGAGCGTCGCTGCACAGCTATTTCCAGGTCTCTCCAGAGATGTTCGATCGGGTTCAAGTCCGGGCTCTGGCTGGGCCACTCAAGGACATTGAGACTTGTCCCATAGCCACTCCTGCATTGTCTTGGCTGTGTGCTTAGTGCCGTTGTCCTGCTGGAAGATAAACCTTCGCCCCAGTCGGAGGTCCTGAGCGCTCTGGATCAGGTTATCATCAAGGATCTCTCTGTACTTTGCTCAGTTCATCTTTCCCTCAATCCTGACTAGCCTCCCAGTCCCTGCTGCTGAAAATCATCCCCACAGCATGATGCTGCCACCACCATGCATCACCGTAGGGATGGCACTCGGTGTCCTCTAGGCGCGACACTTGGCATTCAAGCCAGTGTTCAATCTTTGTTTCATCAGATCAGAGAATCTTGTTTCTCATGGTCTGAGTCTTTAAGTGCATTTTGGCAAACTCCAAGCGGGCTGTCATGTGCCTTTTACTGAGGAGTGGCTTCCGTCTGGACACTCTACCATAAAGGCCTGATTAGTGGATGGCTACAGAGATGGTTGTCCTTCTGGAAGGTTCTCCCATCTCCACAGAGGATCTCTAGAGCTCTGTCAGCATGATCATCGGGTTCTTGGTCACCTCCCTGACCAAGGCCCTTCTCCCCTGATTGTTCAGCTCTAGGAAGAGTCTTTGTGGTTCCAAACTTCTTCCATTCAAGAATGGAGTCCACTGTGTTCTTGGGGATCTTCAATGCTGCAGAAAGTTTTCAGTACCCTTCCCCAGTTCTGTGCCTCGACACAATCCTGTCTTAGAGCTCTACGGACAATTCCTTAAACTTCATGGCTTTATTTTTGCTCTGACATGCACTGTCAACTGTGGGACCTTATATAGACAGGTGTGTGCCTTTCCGAATCATGTCCAATCAATTGAATTTACCATAGGTGGACTCCAATCAAGTTGTAGAAACAGGATGCACCGGAGCTAAATTTCAAGTCTCATAGCAAAGGGTCTGAATAATTATGTAAATAATGTATTTGTCTTTTATTTTAATAGATTTGCAAAAATGTCTAAAAACCTGTTTTAGCTTTGTCATTATGGGGTATTGTGTGTAGATTGGATGAGGATTTGTATTTATTTAAACAATTTTAGAATAAGTCTGTAACGTAACAAATGTGGAAAAAGTAAAGGGGTCTGAATACTTTTCGAAGGCACTGTACGCTACACTCATAACCTTTCACAAGTCTGAAAGCTGACGTTAGGGTGCTTTCCAACAGTCAAACGGTGGCTCTTCTTTGCTGATATAAAGCATCTTATCTAGCCATCTGATCTAAATAAAATGAACAAGCATAATATTAAAAGTAGCCTGATTGAATCTTATATTATTATGACAAAAGTTAATGTTCAATGTCAAGGATAAGGGTAAAAGGATACAATCCAAAACTTCCAGTTCTGAAGTGTGCGGCTCTTCACATACTCATCAAACTTCTCCCGCATGTGGTCGAAGCGGTGGCGTGTGATAGGCACTCCAGTAGCAGGCAGCTGCTCCTGACACACACTGTGGCACAGCAATAATGTACAGATCAGATTACTATGTAATGTATACTGACACATGGTATCATCACATATGGTAGGGTGTACACCCACTCTGCACAGATGCACTTTGATGAAATTTTACTTCCTTATGTTATAAAATACATTTTACAGAGACAAAAAGTATTATTCATGTTCTGAATAATTCAGTGGGGTCTTTAGCATATCATTAACAGTATATCCAAAAAGTCTGATTTTGCAACCTAATACATCCAAAAACAAACCATGACCTCTTGACAAAGCTGTGCAGGTTTCTCTGAACAACGTGAGGATTTTACATTTTGTGGCCGTTCTTCAACGTTGTTTCCACAGGTCGAAAAAAAAGCTAAATTAGCATTGACACGATCCAAAGACTTTGAAAATAAATTTAAAAAACTTGGTTTACGTTCAGTGCTCCGTTGACATTTCACAAAGACACGCTTGTTTTGTGAGAAATCTTCGAGAAATAACAGGAATTTAGAATAAATATGAAAAGCTTATACTAAAATATGAAAATACGACGTCAAAATCAATATCCATTTTTCCTCTATATTGTTTTATGTCCTGCAGATTCGAGAAGAAAGATGAGCTCAATGGGAAAGTAGCTTGCCAGGTAACCAGTAGGTTTAATTCATGCATGCGATGCAATTTTCTCCATTTTTTACCACTATTTTTCTCTGGCCTCCATTAATGTATTCACCCTAATTCTGGCCACCCTGCAAGGGTACACATTCCAATAACTTTTGAATGGATTACAATAAGAGACATGGGGCTTGGACCATTGGTTTTCTTAGAGGACTACATATACAATTAACATATTTTTCCCATTGGTCAAAAGATGCGTTTTTGATTGGACACCCTACATGTGACTGTGTACCAATAATGAAAATGTTTCATGAACTCATCTCCTCAGAGGAGAGTAATAACAGATAACAGTGAGGCAGTACGTACTTTATGGAGGCATTGATCTCCTCAATCTCCTCCCGTAGCCTCTTGGTCTCTTCCTGCATTTGCTGCCTCTCCTGCTGCAGCTTCGCAATGTAGTCAACGGTCTTCTGCAGCGTGCCAGCATTACTGATCTGGTATTAAACACAACAAGAATGGGTGGCGATATTGGGAAGGTCATGTAGAAATAGAAATAGAAATATAAATAAATATATATATATATAAATATATATAAATATATATATATATATATATATATATAGAAATATATATATATATATATATCTAAATATATATAAATAAATATATATAAATATATATATATATATATATATAGAAATATATATATATATATATATCTAAATATATATAAATAAATATATATATAAATATATCTAAATATAAATATATATAAATATATATATATATATATATATATATATATATATATATATAAATCTAGATATATATAAATATATATATATATATATAGATATATAAAGATATATATATATAAATAAATAAATATATATTGTTGGAACATTCAACAGTGTGATGGTATCCATCTTTCTTTCATGACTTTACTATTTGTACCCGGCACCTGAAAATAACAGGATGTGCATATACAATGCTTCTGAACTGAACTTTAAATAAAAGCCATCTTAAGCTAGATTTGGAAGATATGAGTATGATGACTCAGAAGACAGATGACAGAGAGATAATTGCTTTACATTGGACTGGGACTTGAGAGTGGGAACCAGGCTGCTCAGTGTTTTGAAGCCAATGTTGATGTTAAAGCGCCTCTTCTGTTCAGCAGTGATGTGGGTCACCCTACGGCTCTGGAACAGATAGGGAGGAGAGACAAGTATCATCACAATGATCAGTGTCCACAACGCTTCTACAGCAGGCACCCTCAGCACCGGACCTGCTTGAATAAGCTGAAATTATACAAAGAGACAGAGACAGAGACAGAGACAGACAGACAGAGAAGCAGGCAGGCATGTGGGATGATGATACCTGGTTGGACTCGTTCTTAGAGAGGGCTGTGCTGCTGCTGCTGCTGCTGCTGAGGGGAGACTTAGGACTGGAGACCTGCTCTGACCCACACGGTGACCCCTGACCTGAGGCACGCTCCTCATGCCCTGGGAGAGACAGATGATCCAGAGTTGCCAAAAACCATTAAAGACTGCTACACCAGTGAGCACCAACTCACAAAGACAAATCAATAATGTTATGGAAAGCAGAAGTGCTCTAAACATTCCAAAACAATGTGTATGAATGTGTTACCATGCCACATCCTGTATGTATATGTAAAGTTATTAGATCGATAACTTAGGTTAGACAGGAGGAACGTACCCTCTGACACTTGACTGAGGTTAGTGTACATACAACAGAAAAAGTAAGGGCTTGGCGTATGTCACTCACCAGTACAGTCCTCTTTATTGATAATGAGCTGGGGCGACTTCGGAGTCTGTGGAAGGATATGAAATCCAGGAGCCTGAGAGAGAGGGATGGGAAGAAATAAAACAAATTAAATGAAAACAAACTAACATAAAACTGGATTCAGTGTAAAGTAAGACAGGCCCTTCAGAGCAGACACGGTCTTACCCTTGATAGGCTTGAGGAGGCGATGACCACGCCAGTTGAGGGAACCACGTCTGCTTTCAGGGGAGTTGGAGTAACAATCACTGCACTGGTATGCCCTGGGAAGGGGGCTGAGACAGCAAAATATTTGACATTACAACCATCACAGAATAAATGCTGATTTTCTCTCATTTATTTCATCTCTAATATTGAGCTTGGATGTCATCGATGATCTTTGCTAGGATCATTTGGGCTCAATTGCTTGAAAATATTGACTAGGTTTCATTCAGTTTTTCATTACAATAGTGACTGACTATAAAAATGACAAACAGTATTGCCACCTTGTGGTGTGATCACAATATGAGATCGCTCTCTAGTGAAGCAGTAATCCCCCACTTCATTAAATGGTAATGTTTTGGGAGTAGCACCTGCTAGGCATGCATTAAACCAATATTACATTCAATATTATAATCAATACAACATTCTCATCCATCAATAATGAAATAGTTTGGGATGTGATTAACTCACTTGTTAGGATGAGGTGAGATGAGGGGATGGGGTTGGCAGGAACTATCCTTTGCACATGGCATGTCTTTTTGCTGGAGCAAGAAGGCTGGATGGGTCTGGGCAGGGCGAAAGTCTGGGCGTGTTGGAGGGGTATGGCAGGTGAGGGTGCCAGGGGCTGGAGGGGGGGTGGTGGTGGAGCCCGGGTTAAGGAGCTAAGCTCAGAACCCTGACTGAAGGTGGTGGCAGCCTCACTGGGTGTAACAATGGAGGAGGCGGTGTGTGTGATGACAGATGGGGGTGGGGAACCGTCCAGGCTTGTAGCATCGTCCAGGGGTGGGGGGGCTACTGATGTTGCTGTGACAGCACCTTGGCAGGGCTGGGTGTGTGGCAGTGTGGGGGGGGCTGAGGGTTGCATGAGGGAGGAGCCTCCAGCCTGACCACTGGGGGGCACTGGCGCAGTGAATAGAGGCATGTAGTTCTGTACATAGGAGGAACCTTCATCGGTCCCACTGGTTTGATTGGCCATGAGGGAGGAGATAGGCAGGGGGGCTGGGGAGACGAGTCTGTGGTCATGACTGATGGACGGTAGGTCAGCTGAGAGGTGCATGGAAGAGAGAAGCTGGCCCTGTCAAGTCACAAGGACAGGAGAAAAGAAAGCACATTTATAATGTTATCAGTTAGTCAAATTATGTGAAAACATCTAAGAATAAAGGCAGGAGTGTGTTAGGTCTGGGGGTATGTTAGGGCTGAGGTTCACAGTGACTGGGTCTAGGGTTTTACCTGGGATTGAGAGCTGCTGCTGGGTAGAGGAGTGACGGATGAGGCAGTGAGGGAAGCAGGGGGGAAGATGGGCTGACGGAGGCTGTGAAATAAGTCTGGGAGAAGTTTCTAAGTTAGTTAAAATTAGTATAACATCCACTCCACCAACATAAGTGTTAGGATATGCCACCTGCTGTATTACAGTCAACTGCATGGGACTAAGAGGTTAGGCAGACTTCATACAATGATTTGGAGCACAACTCAGTACATGAATGATTTTTGTGTTTTTTCGTCACAAAATCGGTGACCTAAGGCGCTTGCAACGCAGATTTTCTCTGCTCAAATTTTGAGAGGGAACGTATTTTTCCTTCCGTCACGGTGCGGGCACTGTTGTGTAGATAGGGAGGCTGTATTTTACCAGCAAACTTGCTTGGTTGAAACATTTATTTTGGTCCTCTTTCTCTTCTGGCACAATGTTGTTTCACAAAAGAATGTACTCTACATTATAAATGTAAACTAATGTAAAAAAAATAAGCAACAGTATCTAACCAATTGGCGAAAATGTGCATTTTCCCACCTGTGGTGTTTTTCCACCAAACAGACTTATTGCAGATAAAAATCAGTGTGTGATGAAAATGATATTTTTTGCTTACGTTTTCATGTATCGAATAAAACTAAAAAGGTTCAATGTGTTTCCATCACATTTCAACTCTACTGTTAAATTGCAAATGTTCCTACTCTGGTCTTGGCACGTGTGCTCTAGCCAACAGCTCACAGATACAGTGCAGGTAGGCTAGTCTACATGATGAGATTATTATGGATAAGAGTCAGAATATTTGTATTTGTCAAACGCCAGTCAAGCATCGATCATCATGTCACCAGAATAAGACCTTCTGTATTTATTAGAAAAGAGCATCAAGTTCATCACTGTGCACTTTCACCACCCTGTGAAGTTCATTATAACTTCTTTCATCTGTAGCCTAATAAACTGCTTGGTTTGAGTCATAGGACCACAAACCATATCATTGCGTGACTCCAAGTTTATTTCAATATGATGGTTATTATATCAATATTTACGCTTAAGCCACCTAAGGCCGATGTCCGCGCCACCGAGGAAATGTAATTAGCATAATACAAAAATCCCTGTAAAAATCAGTCAGTTTAAGCTAGAGATATGTTATTTTTTATTTTTTTTACATGGGATGTGACTCATTCCAACGCATCCGCCTATGTCGCACTTCCGCATCAGCAGTGAAAGGTGACAGAGCTAGAGCTGTGAGACATCCCGAAGATCCGTCTTCTCACAAAATCGGCTATAGTGATCGAACGGTTTGGCCTATAAACTATGAACCCCCTGTGGAAAGATGAGAAGCTCACGAACACGATCGTATTCTCCGTTTTTCTCTACAACCTCCACAAGAGTCTTGGGACTCGTCTGAAGTAGGTACAGCTGATTTGTCAACTTCTGTCTGTAGCATCCAAACAGTATGGGTTAAACACTGTGCAAAGATGGGACTCTCACAAACATGTACATGCCAGTTGTCTCGCTCTAGGATGCCCACAGGCCTCGAAAGACTCGTCTGAAGGTCCCGCGGTAACAGGTTAATAAAAAAATTTAAAAATGGAAGTACACATATATGTACACACATACATATTGTCAATCAGTGTTGCTTCCTAAGTGGACAGTTTGATTTCACAGAAGTGTGATTGACTTGGAGTTACATTGTGTTGTTTACAGTGCCTTGCGAAAGTATTCGGCCCCCTTGAACTTTGCGACCTTTTGCCACATTTCAGGCTTCAAACAAAGATATAAAACTGTATTTTTTTTGTGAAGAATCAACAACAAGTGGGACACAATCATGAAGTGGAACGACATTTATTGGATATTTCAAACTTTTTTAACAAATCAAAAACTGAAAAATTGGGCGTGCAAAATTATTCAGCCCCCTTAAGTTAATACTTTGTAGCGCCACCTTTTGCTGTGATTACAGCTGTAAGTCACTTGGGGTATGTCTCTATCAGTTTTGCACATCGAGAGACTGACATTTTTTCCCATTCCTCCTTGCAAAACAGCTCGAGCTCAGTGAGGTTGGATGGAGAGCATTTGTGAACAGCAGTTTTCAGTTCTTTCCACAGATTCTCGATTGGATTCAGGTCTGGACTTTGACTTGGCCATTCTAACACCTGGATATGTTTATTTTTGAACCATTCCATTGTAGATTTTGCTTTATGTTTTGGATCATTGTCTTGTTGGAAGACAAATCTCCGTCCCAGTCTCAGGTCTTTTGCAGACTCCATCAGGTTCTCTTCCAGAATGGTCCTGTATTTGGCTCCATCTATCTTCCCATCAATTTTAACCATCTTCCCTGTCCCTGCTGAAGAAAAGCAGGCCCAAACCATGATGCTGCCACCACCATGTTTGACAGTGGGGATGGTGTGTTCAGCTGTGTTGCTTTTACGCCAAACATAACATTTTGCATTGTTGCCAAAAAGGTCAATTTTGGTTTCATCTGACCAGAGCACCTTCTTCCACATGTTTGGTGTGTCTCCCAGGTGGCTTGTGGCAAACTTTAAACGACACTTTTTATGGATATCTTTAAGAAATGGCTTTCTTCTTGCCACTCTTCCATAAAGGCCAGATTTGTGCAATATTCGACTGATTGTTATCCTATGGACAGAGTCTCCCACCTCAGCTGTAGATCTCTGCAGTTCATCCAGAGTGATCATGGGCCTCTTGGCTGCATCTCTGATCAGTCTTCTCCTTGTATGAGCTGAAAGTTTAGAGGGACGGCCAGGTCTTGGTAGATTTGCAGTGGTCTGATACTCCTTCCATTTCAATATTATCGCTTGCACAGTGCTCCTTGGGATGTTTAAAGCTTGGGAAATCTTTTTGTATCCAAATCCGGCTTTAAACTTCTTCACAACAGTATCTCGGACCTGCCTGGTGTGTTCCTTGTTCTTCATGATGCTCTCTGCGCTTTTAACGGACCTCTGAGACTATCACAGTGCAGGTGCATTTATACGGAGACTTGATTACACACAGGTGGATTGTATTTATCATCATTAGTCATTTAGGTCAACATTGGATCATTCGGAGATCCTCACTGAACTTGTGGAGAGAGTTTGCTGCACTGAAAGTAAAGGGGCTGAATAATTTTGCACGCCCAATTTTTCAGTTTTTGATTTGTTAAAAAAAGTTTGAAATATCCAATAAATGTCGTTCCACTTCATGATTGTGTCCCACTTGTTGTTGATTCTTCACAAAAAATACAGTTTTATATCTTTATGTTTGAAGCCTGAAATGTGGCAAAAGGTCGCAAAGTTCAAGGGGGCCGAATACTTTCGCAAGGCACTGTAAGTGTTCCCTTTACTTTTTTTGAGCAGTGTGTATATATAGCCTTATATATATATATATATATATATATAAACACACATTGCTCAAAAAATAAAGGGAACACTTAAACAACACAATGTAACTCCAAGTCAATCACACTTCTGTGAAATCAAACTGTCCACAAATTTTACATGCTGTTGTGCAAATGGAATAGACAACAGGTGGAAATTATAGGCAATTAGCAAGACATCCCCAATAAAGGAGTGGTTCTGCAGGTGGTGACCACAGACCACTTCTCAGTTCCTATGCTTCCTGGCTGATGTTTTGGTCACTTTTGAATGCTGGCGGTGCTTTCACTCTAGTGGTATCATGAGAGTCTAACACCCACACAAGTGGCTCAGGTAGTGCAGCTCATCCAGGATGGCACATCAACGGGAGCTGTGGCAAGAAGGTTTGCTGTGCCTGTCAGCGTAGTGTCCAGAGCATGGAGGCGCTACCAGGAGACAGGCCAGTACATCAGGAGACGTGGAGGAGGCCGTAGGAGGGCAACAACCCAGCAGCAGGACCGCTACCTCCGCCTTTGTGCAAGGAGGAGCAGGAGGAGCACTGCCAAAGCCCTGGAAAATGACCTCCAGCAGGCCACAAATGTGCATGTGTTTGCTCAAACCGTCAGAAACAGACTCCATGAGGGTGGTATGAGGGCCCGACGTCCACAGGTGGGGGTTGTGCTTACAGCCCAACACCATGCAGGACGTTTGGCATTTGCCAGATAACACCAAGATGGGGAAATTTGCCACTGGTGCCCTGTGCTCTTCACAGATGAAAGCAGGTTCACACTGAGCACGTGACAGACGTGACAGAGTCTGGAGGCGCTGTGGAGAACGTTCTGCTGCCTGTAACATCCTCCAGCATGACCGGTTTGGCGGTGGGTCAGTCATGGTGTGGGGTGGCATTTCTTTGGGGGGCCGCACAGCCCTCCATGTGCTCGCCAGTGGTAGCCTGACTGCCATGAGGTACCGAGATGAGATCCTCAGACCCCTTGTGAGACCATATGCTGGTGCGGTTGGCCCTGGGTTCCTCCTAATGCAAGACAATGCTAGACTTCATGTGGCTGGAGTGTGTCAGCAGTTCCTGCAAGAGGAAGGCATTGATGCTATGGACTGGCCCACCTGCTCCCCAGACCTGAATCCAATTGAGCACATCTGGGACATCATGTCTCGCTCCATCCACCAACGCCACGTTGCACCACAGACTGTCCAGGAGTTGGCGGATGCTTTAGTCCAGGTCTGGGAGGAGATCCCTCAGGAGACCATCCGCCACCTCATCAGGAGCATGCCCAGGCGTTGTAGGGAGGTCATACAGGCACGTGGAGGCCACACACACTACTGAGCCTCATTTGACTTGTTTTAAGGACATTACATCAAAGTTGGATCAGCCTGTAGTGTAGTTTTCCACTTTAATTTTGAGTTTCACTCCAAATTCAGACCTCCATGGGTTGATACATTTGATTTCCATTGATAATTTTTGTGTGATTTTGTTGTCAGCACATTCAACTATGTAAAGAAAAAAGTATTTTTTGAGCAATATATATGGCTTGGTTGGGTTGTGTTTCGGAGGACGTATGGCTTTCGACCTTCGTCTCTCCCGAGCTCGTACGGGAGTTGTAGCGATGAGACAAGATAGTAACTACTAACAATTGGATACCACGAAATCGGGGAGAAAAGGGAGTAAAATAAAAATAAAAAAAACATTATAATAATAATTTGTGGATTCAGCTATTTCAGCCACAGACGATGCTGACAAGTGTATAAAATTGAGCACACAGCCATGAAATCTCTATAGACAAACCTTTGGCAGCAGAATGGCCTTACTGAAGAGCCCAGTGACTTTCAATGTTGCACCGTCATAGGATGCAATCTTTCCAACAAGTCAGTTCGTCAAATTTCTGCCCAGCTAGAGCTGCCCTAGTCAACTGCAAGTGCTATTATTGTGAAGTGGAAACGTCCTGGCGCAACAACGGCTCAGCTGCTGGTCACACAAGCTCACAGAACGGGATCGCCGAGTGCTGAAGCGCATACAAATTGTCTGTCCTAGGTTGTAACACACTACCGAGTTCTAACCTGTCTCTGAAAGCAACATCAGCACAATAACCATTTGTCAGGGAGCTTCATGAAATGGGTTTTCAAGGCCAAACCGCCGCAAACAAGCCTAAGATCACCATGCACAATGCCAAGCGTCAGCTGGAGTGGTGTAAAGCTTGCCGCCATTAGACTCTGGAGCAATGGAAACGCGTTCTCTGGAGAGATGAATCACACTTCACCATCTGGCAGTCCAACAGATGAGTGTTGGTTTGGCGGATGCCAGGAGAAGTCTAACTGCCAGAATGCGTACTGCCAACTGTAAAGTTTGGTGGTGGAGGAATAATGGTCTGGGGATGTTTTTCATGATGATTTGGGCTAGGCCCCTTAGTTCCAGTGAAGGAAAATATTAACGTTACAGCATAAAATTACATTATAGACGACTCTGTGCTTCCAACTTTGTGGCAACAGTTTGGGGAAGGCCCTTTCCTGTTTCAGCATGACAATGCCCCCGCACATAAAGCGAGGTCCATATAGAAATGGTTTGTCAAGATCGGTGTTGAAGAACTTGACTGGCCTGCACAAAGCCCTGACCTCAACCCCACCGAAGACCGTCGGGATGAATTGGAACAGACCTAAATCGCCCAACATCAGTGCCCGACCTCACTAATGCTCTTGTGGCTGTATGGAAGCAAGTCCCCACAGAAATGTTCCAACACCTAGTGGAAAGCCTTCCTAGAAGAGTGGAGGCTGTTATCACAAAAGGGGGACCAACTCCATATTAATGCCCATGATTTTGTAATGAGATGTTTGACGAGCAGGTATCCACATACTTTTGGTCATGTAGTGTATATAAGGAGACTGTTTAGTGCTAAGGGGCCAAAAAAACACTTACGAACAAACTTCCTTTATATTAATTTGTTGTTCCATGTAGTGAATCTGTTATTCAATGTGTTTGTATGGGCTAATAACAGTTCTTAATCAAATAATTGTTTAATATTTTTTGGGGATACTTTAAGGGGTCTTAAAATTCTAAATCAAATAGATAAATTATCCTTGGTATGTATGGCCTTCTTAAAACAATTCCATATAGCTTAGCAGAAGGCCCAGTACATCACTGGGACCAAGCTTCCTGCCATCCAGGACCTCTACACCAGGCGGTGTCAGAGGAAGGCCCTAAGAATTTTCAAAGACTCCAGCCACCCTATTCATAGTGTTCTCTCTGCTACCGCATGGCAAGCTGTACCGGAGCGCCAAGTCTAGGACCATGAGGCTTCTTAAGAGCTTCTACCCCCAAGCCACAAGACTCCTGAACATCTAATCAAATGGCTACCCAGACTATTTGCATTGCCCCCTCTCCTCTTTTACACTGCTGCTACTCTCTGTTCTTATCATCTATGCATAGTCACTTTAATAACTCTACCCACATGTACATATTACCTCAACTAACCGGTGCCCCCGCACATTGAGACTGTACCGGTACCCCCTGTGTATAGTCTCGCTATTGTTTTTTTACTGCTGTTCTTTAATTACTTGTTACTTTTATTTCTTATTCTTACAAATGTTTTATTTAAAAAATGTAACTGCAATGTTGGTTAGGGGCTCATAAGTAAGCATTTCACGCTAAGGTCTACAGACATTTTATTCGGAGCATGTAACTAATACAATTTGATTTGATTTACTCGCATAAAAACAGTGGATGGAAACGTGGATAGTGTTGCTATAAATCCTGGAATACAAAAGTGGTGAAAGCATAACCGCAGTTCCTTGATCTGACCTATATGCTATGCATCAAAGTAAATTATTTTGAATTTATAAACATATATAATCCCAGCAACTGTTCAAACAATATAACAAACAACATTGTAGCCTAATTAGATATTATTTAATTATAAATCGGATTATTTGACATGGGGGAGATGTTGGAAGCTTAAAGGCTAGCTTGCTTGCTTGCTTTTTTTAGCAAGCAAGCTGCTAGCGGAGTAGCCTACAGGCAACTGGCAGGCACAAAACGAGGTAATGTAAAACAACACTGAACTCATTACATGTAGCTATTAATCAAATATGCAGGTGTTTCTCTTAGAAATGAGCTAACACTGGTGATGATGTTCTATTTCATTTCTAGTCAATCTACCACATCATATGAATCATGACCTTTTGGGTCAGGTGATAGGAGCAGAATTGCAAATTAACCAGTCAAACTATTCAGGGGTCTAGGTACACGTGGATGGGCGAGGGTATCATTTTACCAAAAGGTGCACGTTGCTCCCCCCAAAAAATATGACTCCACCCAAGCGAACACACAGTAAATCTGTGATCTGTGGATCGGCCTTAACATGGTGCTCCAAGGTCCTGTTAAAGTTTGTGCACTGTGCAAGTGACATTATTTTGGAGTTTGTCACTGTGGTAGAGTGCATTGTCATTACCTTGCAATGGCTCAAAGGAGTCCATAAAGTCCAGGTTGGGCTGTAGGGGGATGAGTCCAGGCTGGATCATGTCTGCATTCCCTGCATGAGCTATGGGGAACAGGTGGACACGGATGGGGTGTGAAAAAAAGTTGTTGAAAAGCAAATAGATTTTTCCAATAGATCTGGTTGAAGGCTTGGGTGGATCTAAGTGAATAGAAACAGGCTTGGTGTATGGAATAGGATGTTGGTGGCGGGCCCTCACCTATCTCCCTCGGATTGGGCCAGGCCATGGGCTGGTGGGAGGCCAGCGTGGAGAAGAGTGTGTCAGAAAACTCTGACATCAGCACGTCCATGTCAAAAAGTGGGTCCATCTCCATGGGGACAGGCGACTCACGGCTTTTCCGAGCAACTCGGCGCACAGCCATTTCCTCATCCTGACAAAGGGACACACGGAATGTGTCTGGAAAGATCTCCCCAAACAGCAAAAACTGCTCCTCTGGCCCCTTAGGGTGTTCAAAATGCAACAAGCCAGCCAGTCAGTTACACAAAAAACATGCAGTGCACATACTGCACAAACCATATCAAATCATAGAACTAATCTATTTAACAGTTATGAAACATGCAGACCACATACTCAAATTGATTAAAATCAGCCTCTTCAATAAAACACATGCCTCATAACAATCCAAATACAGACCAAGCAATTCACAATTGAAGTAGGGGGGGGTGTAATTTGTAACATGTAAATGTAATAGGAATGTTGATCTGTGTTTGTGTTATTAATTTGATTTGGTTGTTTGACAAAATTTCTGTTTTCACATTTCTTAATAAGGACTCTTGGAAGACTAGCCCTTGGTGAGCTAAGAGATCCTAATAGCATAAATCAAATCAACATAGCATACAGCTTTCCTACCCACATGTAGACAATGTATGTAAATGGCCTATTCTTTACTTTATTCTTATTCTTTGTCATTTTCACAGATGTCAGATGTAGTGATTATTTGGGTGTTACCCTTATTTTTTCACTAGCACTACTTTATTACCTAATTTGAACTGAGGAAGCACACAAGAATGCATACCTTGAGAAGGCTTGAGAGATCGTCATCCTTGTGCTTCTGTAACTGTGACAAATTGGAAAATCAATGTTATGTGGCAGATTCATATAGACATAAAATGATAACATGGAGTAGAGCATAGTAAATGTAGTACATTCATCAACTAGTTGCCTCACCATCCAGTTAAAGCAACTGACAAGAACCTAATATAGGTCTAATGCTGCTTAGTCTTGAACATTAGACAACTTTGTTTAATTGGTACAACTTTGTTTAATTGATATATATATATATACACACACATACACACACACACACACACACACACATTTCTTTTAAAGGCACAATCTGTCAACAAAATCCATTACCCTACCCTTTTCTTGAAATATGTCCTCCACTTGTGATACTCTCGAATTACAATTTCAATTCTTCTTTTCCAATATTTCCCCTCTGTGGCTATTGCCTATAGAAGACAAAGGGAGAGGGAGAAAATAGTGTGGGGATTGGTTTAAGTGGTAAACAGTAAGGAGAGAGACATGGAGTGGAACAGAGGAGAGAAAAAGAGGGACATGCAAAGGAGCTAAACGATACATACGGGATAAAAACGTTGTCCCAGAGAAGAGTTGGGTTAAAAGGTGGGGCAGTGGTATGGAGCAGTGGTATGGGGCAGTGGTATGGGGCAGTGGTATGGGGCAGTGGTATGGAGCAGTGGTATGGAGCAGTGGTATGGAGCAGTGGTATGGAGCAGTGGTATGGAGCAGTGGTATGGAGCAGTGGTATGGAGCAGTGGTATGGGGCAGTGGTATGGGGCAGTGGTATGGGGCAGTGGTATGGGGCAGTGGTATGGGGCAGTGGTATGGGGCAGTGGTATGGGGCAGTGGTATGGGGCAGTGGTATGGTAGTGCTGCATATTATTTTCTGTGCATATTATTTTCTGTGAATTTGTTATTGCCGGGGCGGCAGGTAGCCTAGTGGTTAGAGCGTTGGGCCAGTAACCGAAAGGTTGCTAGATTGATTCCCCGAACTGACAATGTAAAAATCTGTCAGTCTGCCCCTGAACAAGGCAGTTAACCCACTGTTCCTAGGCAGTCATTGTAAATAATAATTTGCTCTCAACTGACTTGCCTAGTTAAAAAAAGGTTAAATTAAAAAAATATCCCCCAATCCACTGCCCTTTCTTACCTCTGCCGGACGATGGTCCTCTATGTCCATGGTCCCATCCAGAGGAGTGACAAAATGGCAGACAGGGTTGTCTCGCTTCTCCACATCTGTAGAGTAGAACACATGCAAGAGCTACCAGTTGAGCAAAAAGAACACACCACCTATACTAACATAGTAGTGAATAAGAAAACTTTTTTTTAAAGAAAACATTAAATATGATTCATACACTGTAGACTATACTTCTCAATCATAAGGGGATTCAAGTGCCATTCAGTGGCTCTGCAGACCCAACCCTGGAGCAATCGTTTAATCAAATATTTATTTCAGCCAAGTTCAACCTGGCGTTCATACTATGTTACAACAGTGAGGTTGCTGTATTTAGTGAGAGACAATAGAATATGAAGCCGTGCGTGGAGCTCTTACATTGCATGTACCAGGCCCTCCAGATAGCGTTGTTGAGACGAATCTTGTCTCTCCACAGCAGCTTTAGGCCTTTGAAGTTCTTCCATTTTGGTGACACTAACTTGCCACTGAAAAAGGCAGAAGATAACACAAGCCTCTTAATGACTTACTCAAGCGGGAGAGGTGCAGATTGGCAAAATGAAGAGGTGATTTTAACAGTTAGGTAACCTCAAACTGATCAGATTCCTGGGGTCGGCAGGTAACCTAGCAGTTAAGAGCATTGGGCCAGTAACCAAAAGGTGGCTGGTTCGAATCCCTGAGCCAGCAAGGTGGAAAAATGTGTCCTTGACCAAGGCAGTTAACCAGCAACAACAACTGCTCCCCGGGCACTGATGACGTGGATGCCGATTAAGGCTGCCCCCCCCCTGCATGCAGAGCAGTTGGGTTAAATGTGGGAGACACATTTTGGTTGAAAGCATTCATTCAGCTGTGCAACTGACTAGGTATCCCCCTTCCTTTATCCCTTTTCCTAGAACAACTGACTAGGTATCCCCCTTCCTTTATCCCTTTTCCTAGAACAACTGACTAGGTACCCCCTTCCGTTATCCCTTTTCCTAGAACAACTGACTAGGTACCCCCTTCCTTTATCCCTTTTCCTAGAACAACTGTCTATGTATCCCCCTTCGTTTATCCCTTTTCCTAGAACAACTGACTAGGTATCCCCCTTCCTTTATCCCTTTTCCTAGAACAACTGACTAGGTACCCCCTTCCTTTATCCCTTTTCCTAGAACAACTGACTAGGTATCCCCCTTCCTTTATCCCTTTTCCTAGAACAACTGACTAGGTATCCCCCTTCCTTTATCCCTTTTCCTAGAACAACTGACTAGGTATCCCCCTTCCTTTATCCCTTTTCCTAGAACAACTGACTAGGTATCCCCCTTCCTTTATCCCTTTTCCTAGAACAACTGACTAGGTATCCCCCTTCCTTTATCCCTTTTCCTAGAACAACTGACTAGGTATCCCCCTTCCTTTATCCCTTTTCCTAGAACAACTGACTAGGTATCCCCCTTCCTTTATCCCTTTTCCTAGAACAACTGACTAGGTATCCCCCTTCCTTTATCCCTTTTCCTAGAACAACTGACTAGGTATCCCCCTTCCTTTATCCCTTTTCCTAGAACAACTGACTAGGTATCCCCCTTCCTGTATCCCTTTTCCTAGAACAACTGACTAGGTATCCCCCTTCCTTTATCCCTTTTCCTAGAACAACTGACTAGGTATCCCCCTTCCTTTATCCCTTTTCCTAGAACAACTGACTAGGTATCCCCCTTCCTTTATCCCTTTTCCTAGAACAACTGACTAGGTATCCCCCTTCCTTTATCCCTTTTCCTAGAACAACTGACTAGGTACCCCCTTCCTTTATCCCTTTTCCTAGAACAACTGACTAGGTATCCCCCTTCCTTTATCCCTTTTCCTAGAACAACTGACTAGGTATCCCCCTTCCTTTATCCCTTTTCCTAGAACAACTGACTAGGTATCCCCCTTCCTTTATCCCTTTTCCTAGAACAACTGACTAGGTATCCCCCTTCCTTTATCCCTTTTCCTAGAACAACTGACTAGGTATCCCCCTTCCTTTATCCCTTTTCCTAGAACAACTGACTAGGTACCCCCTTCCTTTATCCCTTTTCCTAGAACAACTGACTAGGTATCCCCCTTCCTTTATCCCTTTTCCTAGAACAATTGTGGAAGTCACCCATGGTTTCAGACAGCTCAACACTATCCTAGGTGAAGGCTACAGGGATGCCTTAACAGTAGACACAACTCTGAAAAGGGTAACATAACCAGACCTAGGTTCAAACACTATTTAGCATATTTCAATTACTTTCAAAATACTTGTTTTGGATATTATTATTTTTGATAACACATATTTTAGGAAATACACTTGGTAAGTATTGGCATGTATTTGAAAATCCTAAAATACAGTGCATTTTTATATACAAATAAATACTCCCATGCCTTTGAAACCAGGTCTGTTTGTTATTTCATAAAACATATTTAGAAATAAGTATTTTAATAGGAAATTATTTGAAAATACTTCCAATAAAAGTAGTTTATGATTTGGTCCACATGATTTGAAAATACAAAAAAATACATAAAGTAGGCCTATTTAAAGAACAAATAATCAAATACACATGTATTTCAAACCAGGTCTGAACATAACACCTCCATCCATAAAGGGACTAAAGCGTTGTTCACACTGGCAGTTTGAATTTTTTTTGCATATCTGATTCTCATCTTTTTCCTGGAATCTGAACAGCCAAAATATCCATGAAAATATCCATGAAATTGGATACTTCAAGACACATTTCAAACCAGTTTCAAATGGACTTGAAATCAGATACAAAAATCAGATTCATGGCCATGTGACTTGTGTCTGAACAGCTGAATCTGATTTATTTGACCTCGTGTTTTTTTTTTCTGTTATTTGGCATATCTTATTGCTTGCTTGTTATTCTGTTGACAGTTTGGCAAGAACATGTGGCAGCTAACTAGCAATTGTTAATTGTTCACAATGAATTTAGTGAATGTGTGCTAGCAAACTAAACAGCTAGGTAGCCATCTATGGTTATCCAAAAATAACATTTTGAAAGTTGGATCATCTTATCTTTTGACACTTTAAAAGTGTTTTTACACTACGATTTCAAACATTCAAAGCAACTGGGAAACTTCCATGGCAGGAATTGTTGTCACCTTAGCTTGCTACACAACAACAACTTCTGAGTGAGAGGAAGCACGAGCACCACCCCCAATCAGCCGCCACGCACACACACCCACCACTAGCGTAGCCATGTCAGCAAATGTCTACAGTCAACACACAAATCCGATTTGGTCACTGGCTGTTTGGACAAACAAAACTGATTTGAGCATTAAGGCCTGCAGTGTGAACAAGGCTTAAGTAGGCCACCGTTGACAGTGACAATAGTGAGAGGCAGAGAGCTTAGGTGAGGCAATGACAAGGCAGTGGAGGTATTAGCATGTCCGATATATCATGAAGAACTTGTATCTCAAAAGGATCTAACAGTATTTTCACATTAGGCCTATATGATCTGTTGTCTTTGACTGTAATGAAGGGAATCTGCGGCATAGAATGACATGATACTTAAACTTAATAAATCATAGCATTTGCCAAGAGTGACTACATAACCTAATTGAGGGATCAAATAGATCCTTTGGGTGTTTGCAAACATTACCGCACGAGGGGATGCGTGCGAATTGGTGGCAGAACAAGGGTGAGGTCTTATAGAATGCCAGCAAAAAAAATCCCCTATTTACATGCTGCATATGGGTGCATTTCACACTACTTCTGGATTATAATTGGATGTTAATGCTCGTATGAATGTCCTGCTTAATATAATGATTGTGTCATCATTACAAATCAACTGCATTATATTTTCTTTTTTTAAACACTTAAACTTCAACCATAAAATGGTTCTTTGGCTAGCTTTTGCTACAGCCTATATCAATGAGCGTTAGCATTCTAGCTAACAACTGCTGCATACAAAATAGTTATTTTTGCAAAGACCAAACATAATCTAAGCGGCTGTTCAAGTAAGAATTTAAAAAAATATTCTAAGTGTATGAGAACCCAAACAAGTTTTTTTGTTTACAAGTAATAGAAACTTAAACTCTAGGCTGTGTTGAATAGGCGCAGATGGTGATGGTTTTCTTACTCCCACCAAGAGTCGCACTCATCCATGTGTCGTGTACTGCAAAAGGGTCTATACTGTTCCCCTTCAAGCAACCACAACATTATTATGGACGTGTCCACAAAACTTTTAGAAGATGATAGCACACAGCCTAGTAATATAATATGTTCATTGTAAGTAATGGGCAGTTCATAGGGCTGAGGCAAACCAAGGAAGACAAACAATCAACAGGACAAGAAAAACAAGAAAGAGGACATTCAATTTGAAGGACATGTTGTCAATGGCCAGTGTTTAGCTAGCATAACCTATATCAAATGACCCAATGAGCATAGACTCAATGAACTACAGGGCCTTCAGAATGTATTCACACCCCTTGTCATTTTCCACATTTTATTGTGTTACCTCCCAAATTTAAAATAGATTAAAATAGAGATTTGTCATCACTGGCCTACAAACAATACCCCATAATGTTAAAGTGGAATTATGTTTTTACAAATTAATAAAACAATTAAAAGCTGAAATGTCTTGAGTCAATAAGTATTCAACCCCTTTGTTATGGCAAGTCTAAATAAGTTCAGGAGTAAAAATGTGCATAGTAAGTTGCATGGACTCAGTCTGTGTGCAATAATAGTGTTTAACATCTGTCTGTAACCTTACACATACAGATAGTTGTAAAGTCCCTCATTCAAGCAGTGAATTTCAAACACAGATTTAACCACATAGACCAGGGAGGTTTTCCAATACCTCGCAAAGGGCAACTATTGGTAGATTTTATAAAAAAGCAGACATTGAATATCCCTTTGAGCATGGTGAAGTTATTAATTACACTTTGGATGTTGTATCAACACACCCAGTCACTACAAAGATACAGGCGTCCTCCTAAGTTTCCGAAGAGGAAGGAAACCGCTCAAGGACTTCACCATGAGGCCAATGGTGACTTTAATACAGTTAGAGTGAAAGGAGAAAACCGAGGATGGATCAACAAACATTGTAGTTACTCCATAATACTCCTAACTGACAGAGTGAAAAGAATGAAGCCTGTATAGAATACAAATATTCCAAAACATGTATCCTGTTTGCAACAGGGCACTAAAGTAATACTGCAAAAAATTTGGCAAAGTAATTCACTTTTTTTGTCCTGAATACAAAGTGTTATGCTGGGGGCACATCCAATACAACATTGAGTACCACTCTCTATATTTTCAAGCATAGTGGTGAATGCATCATGTTATGGGTATGCTTGTAATCGTTAAGGATTTAAGGACTGAAGGGTTTTTCCAGGCAGAAAAAAACCTGGAATGGAGCTTAACACAGGCAAAATCCTAGAGGAAAACCTGGTTTAGCCTGCTTTCCACCAGGGAGGTGGGAGATTAATTCACCTTTCAGCATGACAACCTAAAACACAAGGCCTAATCTACACTGGAGTTCCTTTGTGGCTGCATTACAGTTTTGATTTATATCTACTTGAAAATATATGGCAAGACCTGAAAATGGTTGTCTACCAATGATCAACAATCAATTTGACAGAGCTTGAAGAGTTTTGAAAATAATAATAGGGAAATTATGCACAATCCAGGTGTGGAAAGCTCTTAGAGACTCTCCGGTGTAATCGCTACCAAATGGTGCTTCTACAAAATATTGACCCAGGGGTATGAATACTTAAGTAAATGAGATATATGTGTGTATTTATTTTTTTTTAAAACATGGATTTTTTTCACTTTGTCATTGTGGGTTGTTGTGTGTAGGCGGGTGAGAAGAAAAAAATATTTAATCCATTTTGAATTCAGGCTGTATCACAACTAAATGTGTAATAAATCAAGGGGTATGAATACTTTATGAAGGTCCTGTATATATTTTGCATAGAAATAAAAACTTTTTTTCTGCCCCCTGACTAGTGAACTGAAACTATCAGTGGGTTGAGGACATGTCTTTCCACTG